>NC_054476.1:24986933-25296933 GCF_017639515.1 Carcharodon carcharias
CCACTGAGTCCAGACTGACACTTAAATCACACAAAAAGTTAACCTTTCTCTCGCAGGTATTGACCCAACCTATCATCATTTTTTTTTTCACCACTGATTTTCAACATTCACATTTTTCCATGTCTTCACTAATATGTTCTACCTCATTTCAGAACTTCCCACGTATTATTCTACAGTCAATCACAATTTGGAAAAATATTAACAAAAACTGTTGTACTCAATGATTGATTCTATTTACATAGGCAACCCACTCCTTTCAATTTCCAAATCCTAACTCAGGTTACATGAAATTAAAATTGATCAAACTGGAACAAGCTCATTGCCTTTCCAAAAGTGGAGAGTCACAATAAAAAAACACGCAAAACATTTTTCCTGAATGAGCACCCTGATGTCTCACTTACCCTGCACTCAGAAAGCTCATGTTGGTTCTAATCAGGAGAAACACATTTCTTCCCTTAGCATCTGACTTCCCCTCCTGTTTTTCAGAAATTTGTATATCTGTGCTACAAGTAAGTACATGTCACTTAAAGTGGGTAACGTCATGGTGGTATGCAATCATTTAAGAAAGATTTCATGTAGACTGTGGCCTGGGGTGGAGTTTGTTGATATTGTTGCCAAAGCAACCGAACCAAAAAAAAATTCAGCTCAATGAAAATTGTGCACTTTACCCCTGTTACAGGGAAAGGCTTTCATCCCTCAAATTTGATCCTATAACAACATTGTTGCTGAAAAGCCTACGACAAAGCTGCCTTAAAGTAAACATTGATCGGTTTTAGCTCCAACTATTTCATTTCAACCTCTCTTCACAATGATTTTAACCGCATGGCCCTTGTGGGGTGAAAAACTCTTTGCAAAGCAAAAGTGGTGACTAAAGACCTGGGAGCACTTGGGAACTGTCCCAAAGCAAAAATCCAGCTATCCTTGGTTAAATAAACAGGGGTATAGAAATTGTTGTACAAGTGTAGTTTTTTGTTGCTTGTTTGCTTCTTACAGTAATATTTTGTACATTCTTCTCTTCTTTCGGAAAAGAACATTTCAGGATGCACTATAGGAGTAATTTCAGACACGGAGTGGGGTGGATGCAACAGTTGGGAGGAAAAAAGTGACTTTGACTCCCAAAGCTCTCCAGCACTGATAGATTTTCCTTAAGTCATGCTTGGGTTTGTTGCAGGCTAATGAATGGAGATTGCTTGCATGATTAGGCAACAATTCCACTCTGGCTGTATCATGCATTATTGTACTAGGCAATGACCATCTGTAACAAGAGATAGCAAGAAATAAGGCTGGGAATTCTGTGGGGAGTAACTCAGCTCTCAAAACCCCAAAGCATGTCCACCATCTACAAGGCACAAGTCGGGAGTGTAACGTGATACTCTCCACTTGCCTGGGTGGGTGCAGCTCCAGCAAGAAGCTTGGCACCAATCAGGTCAAAGTAACCCGCTTGATTGGCTGATTGAACCCATCAACATTCATTCCCTCCATCACCGCAGCGTGTACCATCTACAATGTGCACTGCAGCAACTGACCAAGCTTCCTCCGACAGCAGATTTTAAACCTGCAGCCTCTACCACCTAGAAGAGCAAGGCAGCAGGCACATGGAAACACCACCACCTTCAATTTCCCCTCCAAGTTTTGAATAAACAAAAATAAACTTTATTATACATGGTCCAAAAAATAAAACAATTTACAACATCTCTCTTCTACTCTAACATTCAGGGTAAATATGAGGTACATGTGAATTAACAGTTGAACACACCACATGCACAATAAAAGGCAAATGCGACCAAGACAGAGGCAATGGACTGAATTTTCCCCCCAATGGGGGGGAAATCGATGGACGGATGCATGCAGGCGCGCTTCTGATTGGCGGCCCTGATAGGAGGCGTGGTGCCATTTTACATGGGTGGGCCAATTAAGGACCGCCCAGCGCACGAAAGAGTGCACTCATCTCCCTAAGGCTAGGTGCAGCCTCAGGGAGATCAGCCCAAAATGTCAAAAACATAAAAATAGAAATGTAAAATTTCCCTAACATGTCCCCTCATGTGACAATGTCACATCTCTGGAGACCTTTTCACGTAAAGTCTGCAAACCGCAGCCCTTTTCCTACTTGGAGCCTCTTTCTCTGCCCCTTTCCTTTTTAACAATGTCACATGAGTTGGGACATGTCCATAATTTTCCCAAAAACTTTATTAAACTTTTTAAAAAGCTACATGAAACCTCATCCTGCCCATGGATGAAGCTTTTTGCTTTTTCTAGCTCAAGCCAGGGTTCCTGGTCTGCCCGCCAACCTTAAGGTTGGATGGGCAGGTCCTTTAATTACATAATTGACTCTGTCAATGGCCTCAATTGGCCATTGACAGGTCGGCGGGTGCACAGCTGATTTCACTGCGCCCCCGCCTTCCTGAAAATTTAAATGGAGTGCGGTGACATCGGGAGTTCCGCCCAATGTCACCGCGTGTCATTTTATGCATCGGCGAGCAGGCCCCACCCCCGCTCGCCAATGCGCAAAATCCTGCCCCATGGATTTTTCAACAAACCACACTGACATCAACCAATCTTATTAAAACTCTCTATCATGAGGGATTCCTGTCTTCAACTTTGACAATCTCATGTGGGAATTTGACCATAAGTCGCTGCAATTCAGGCTGCCTCAATGATGGCACACCTTGCAAGGTTTAAATCTCACCTCCCGAGACTCCGTTTCCCTGGATTCCTGAATTTGTGCTCAAAGCACCAACTCACAAACGGAACTTCAGCTCTTTGGCCATGCCGAGCAGAACACGACTGCTCCCAAAAGGTACCTTCGCCGCAACGATCTGCAACACTGAGTCACCAGCCTTCGGCTGTCTTCTTGGATCATCGCAGTTTCTCCTGAGCCTTCTTTGATTGCCAGGGCATCTCTGGAGATCTTTTCACGTAAAGTCTGCAAACCGCAGCCCTTTTCCTACTTGGAGCCTCTTTCTCTGCCCCTTTCCTTTTTAACTTAACTCGGACCTCTTCCTGCCCCTGTTCCCTGTTAGAGACCCTTCTTTTGAGGCCTATTCCTGTCCCCTGCCTGGGACACTTCTTTTCAATGGTGCGCCACTCCTAATCACAAGGCAGATGACACACTTTTTTTTTTCACAGGTGCGCTGGGCCCAAAGAACTTAAAATGCAGATATGCGCATGTATAGCCTGCTCCCAGTCTGCGCATGTGTGGAAACTTCGGGTTCTGTTGAAACTTGGAGATCCCGACCTCTGCTCTCAATGAGAAGATAAGTTGACTTACATAACAATTAAAAAAGGTTGAAGGTGAACCAGATGGATGTTGGTCCTTTCTCATCCAGCAATTCCTTCATTCCTTGTTTGAGATTCTCCAGTGTCATGCGCCATTTGCCAAGTGAGAAGCTAGATGTTAACCTTCTCTAGAACCTAGCAGTACCGCTCTTGAGACCATAAGACATAGGAGCAGAAATTAGGCCATTTGGCCTGCCGAGTCTGATAAGTTATCATAGCTGATAAGTTTCTCAATCCCATTCTCTTGCCTTCTCCCCATAACCTTTGATCCCCTTACCTATCAAGAACCTATCTGTCTCGGTCTTAAATACACTCAATGACCTGGCCTCCACAGCCTTCTGTGGCAATGAATTCCATAGATTCACCGGTCTCTGGCTAAAGAAGTTTCTCCTCATCTCTGTTCTAAAAGGTCTTCCCTTTACTCTGAGGCTGTGCCCTCGGGTCCTAGTCTCTCCTACTAATGGAAGCATCTTCCCCATGTCCACTCTATCCAGGCCTTTCAGTATTCTGTAAGTTTCAATCAGATCCCCCCTCATCCTTCTAAACTCCATCGAGTATAGACCCAGAGTCCTCAAACGTTCCTCATATGTTAAGCCTTTCATTCCTGGGATCGTTCTCCTGAACCTCCTCTGGACCCTCTCCAGGGCCAGCACATCCTTCCTGAGATATGGGGCCCAAAATTGTTCACAATATTCTAAATGTGATCTGACCAGAGCCTTATAAAGCCTCAGCAGCACATCCCTGCTTTTATATTCTAGTCCTCTCAAAATAAATGCTAACATTGCTTTTGCCTTCCTAACTACTGACTCAACCTGCAAGTTAACTTTAAGAGAATCCTGGACTAGGACTCCCAAGACCCTTTGCACTCCAGATTTCTGAATTCTCTCCCCACTTAGAAAATAGTCTATGCCTCTATTCTTCCTACCAAAGTGCATGACCTCATACTTGCCCACGTTGTATTGCATCTGCCACTTCTTTGCCCATTCTCCTAACCTGTCCAAATCCTTCTGCAGCCTCCCCGCCTCCTCAATACTACCTGTCAGTCCACCTTTCTTTGTACCATCTGAAAACTTAGCCAGAATGCCCTCAGTTCCTTCATCTAGATCATTAATGTATAAAGTGAAAAGTATCAAGACACAGCTGTTTAGGTATGCACAGGTGGCTTGCTATCCCATTTATACTGCAGAATTCCCATAATATAATGCCATCACCTGTCATCTGAATTCTCCCTGTTAATATTGTGCGCTGGGTTTGGATCTATCTTTCAACTATTTTTTCCAATAAAAATTTGTCTTCGTGCAAACGTAAATACTCTGAACAATAAGGAAAGGAATCTGTGACAGCCACCTGTCTCAAAAGACGAAGGTTTGTGCTGTGGTGGTCAACCCTGTGTTAAGCATCGGGAGATATGGCTCAGGAGCCCCGCTCTGGTATGGCAGTTTCTGCTGTATTTGCTGCAGAGGAAGACACTGGGGTGAGAAGGTGCACAATTTGCTGCCCTCTGTTTTCTCTGCCCTCTTTCAATGCTATTCCAAACATGAACAGGGAGATGGTGGCATAATGATATTGTCACTGGCCTAATCCACAGGCCCAGCTGAATATCCTAGAGACAAGGTTTCAAATCTCACCATGGCAGCTGGCAGAATTTAAGTTCATGTAATAATCTAGAATTGAAAAGCTAGTCTTGGTAATGGTGACAATTTGTTTAAAAACCCATCTGGTTCACTAATTCCCCTGTAGGGAAGGAAATCTGCCATTCTAAGTTGGTCTTGCCTACATGTGACTTCAGACCCACAGCAATGTGGTTGACACCTTCTGAAATGGTGTGGCATACCACCCAATTGAAGGGCAATTAGGGATGGGCAACAAATACTGGCCTTGACAGTGATGCCTACATCCCATGAAAGAATAAAGAAAAAAAAGTCAGCCCCCAGAGTCGTGGCTGTCTCCCAGCTATCAGTATCAATGCCCACCATCTTCATATCTTGCTTGCAGGTGCCTTTGTAGTGGAGGTGTGGATACACAGGAGGTCATCACCCAGTGGCCAGAAGGTCTTTGGGTATGTGGCCATCATCCATCCGATGAAGGAAAGAAAAGAATACTACCTTCAATTATGATCTTGCTATCAACTAAACTGAGAAGACAATGGAGCACAAAGCAAAGATGCCCATCAAATGCAATATTTCAAATTGGGACAATACAGCGGCAGACAATTCCAAACGTTTGGTAAGATTCATGAGCAAGCTATTGAAATGTGCTATTTTCAGATATCCAGTTTTCTTGTTAAGCTATTTTATGCTGGGTGGTTGAATTTTGCCTTAGCTTTTTTCAGCATTACTTTGGTTAACAAAAAACAACCCCATCTGAAATCTCTCCTGTTTTCCACTAGAAGCAAACTTTATCCATACTGGAGTTCAAGTTACTACTGGGACCCTGACAAATATAGATTCCCTGTGCCTGTGCAAATTTCAAACTTAATTTATGAAGTAGAATTTACAGCACAGAAACAGGCTATTTAGTCCATGCACATTACGAGGGAGACAGTGGCATACTGGAATGTTACTGGACTAGCAATCTCAAAGCCCAGGTTAATGATCCCAGGACATGGGTTCAAATCCTGGCCATGGCAGCTAGTGGGATTTACATGCAATTAATAAAACCTGGAATTGAAATCTAGTCTATCATCGATTGTCATAAAAACTCGTCTGGTTCACTATGTCCTTTAGGGAAGGCAATCTGCTATCCTTACTTTACCTGATCTGGCTTACATGTGACTCCAGACCTACAGCCATATAGTTGATTCTTAATTGCCCTCTGAAATTGCCTAGCAAGACACTCAGTTCGAGGGCAATTAGAGACAGACAACAAATACTAGCTTTGCCAGTGACACCCACATCCCACAAAAGAACAAATTAAAAAATTAGTCTCCTTCCATGCTACTTGATTGAATTCTTTCAGCCTATCTTTCTGTTCTTTTTTCCATCATGGTACATATCTGGCTTCATCTTAAGTGCATCTATGCTATTTGGCTCAATTACTTCTTCTGAAAAGAAAGAGAATTTTGCTCTTACTTTGTACCTTGCACAACCTCAGGACATTCCAAGTGCTTTGCAGCCAAAATCCTGGGGGTTCCATTGACCAGAAACTGAACTGGACCAGCCATATAAATACTGGGCTACAAGGGCAGGTCAGAGGCTGAGAACTCTGTGGTGAGTAACTCACCCCCTGACTCTCCAGAGCCTGTCCACCATCTACAAGGCACAAATCAGGTGTGTGATGGAATATTCTTCACTTACCTGGATGAATGCAGCTCCAACAACACTCAAGAGGCTTGGCACCATCCAGGACAAAGCAGCCCGCTTGATCAACACCCTGTCCACCACCTTCAACATTCATTCCCTCCACCATGAACATATATGGTACACACTGCTGTCAGTGTATGGGGTGCGCTGCAGCACTCCGACAGCACCTTCCAAACCTGCAACATCTACCACCTAGAAGGACAAGTGAAGCAGATACATGGGAACATCAACACCTGCAAGTTCCTCTCCAAGTAGCACACCATCCCGACTTGGAATTATATCACCTTCCTTCACTGTCACTGGGTCAAAATCCTGGAACTCCCTCCCGAACAGCACTGTGGATGTACCTACACCACATGGACTGCAGCAGTTCAAGAAGGCAGCTCACCACCACCTTCTCAAGGGCAATTAGGGATGGGAAATAAATGCTGGCCCAGCCAGTGATGTGCATATCCCATGAATGGATAAGAAAAAAAGTAATTTTGAAGCATAGTCACTGTTGTAATCTAGGAAATGCAACAGCCAATTTGCGCAAGCTCCCACAAACAGCAACATGATAAGAGCAGAAAATCTGTTTTCAGGTGATATAAATTGAAAGAAAAATATTGGTTGGGTCACCAGAAGGAATGCCCCTGCTGTTCTTTAAAATATTGCTATGGGATCTATTGCATCGAGGAAAGAGAACGGACAAGCCTTGATTCAATGCCTCATCCCAAGGATAGCACCTCCAACAGTGCAGCACTCCCTCCATGCTGAAATTAAGTGTCAGCCTAGATTTCTCTCTAGAGTAGGACATGAATCCATAACCCTTCTGATTCAAGAGGTGGCAGTGCTACCCACTGAGCCACTGCAGTAGTGAGCAAAGTGTGCTGCCCTCTCTCTAAGTAAAGAAGATTCTCCTGAATTCCTTATTGGAGCTAATTGGTAATTTTATATTTATGGCCCTCCAGTTTTGGCTCTCCCACAAGCGGTAACATTTTCTCTACCCTAACAAACGTCTTTATCTTTTTAAAGGGCTCTGCTAGGTGCCCTCAGTTTTCTCTTGTCTAGAGAAAAGAGCACCAGCGTGCTCAGTCTTTCCTGACAGTTTATAATTTCTTGGCTCTGGTATTTTTCTCATTAAAATACTGCTTGGGGTTGTGAGCTGTGCCTTGAAGAGTGGAATTCTGCAGGAACTATGGTGAAAGTGCCATGCCAGAGGAAAGTCCATTTTACAGACAGGTCTGTCAGAGTTAGTCACTGTGGTGCTAGGCAGGCAAACTCAGCATTTTCAGATGAGCAGGGCTACCTCTAGGATTAGCAAGGCGTTACCATGAGATATGTCTTTGAGTGCTAGGCATAAGACAAAGGAATAAATTTTATGCCCTCATTTGTGGAGTGGTTGGAGATGGGAGGGCATTTAGTTGGGTGAGAGAATGGAGTGTGAGTAACTTGCCATCTTCCCACCTCTGGCAGCTCCTGCCTCCATAAAATCCCCCCAAAAGCAGGGATTCAACCCCGGAGTCCTTGATCCTGAGGAAAGCCCGCCAAGGGCCACATAAGTGCTCGAGAGGCACATAGTACCAGAGGGCAATCCCAGATGAGGCAACATGAGTATCTCACTAGCCCTCCAGTCAGCAGGCAAGACTCCCAAAGCCTCCACAAAATCCCCCCCAAAGAGTGGAAAACTGTAAAGACTGAAGAAGCGTTGCCAGGATAAAATAACAACTAGAGAACAGCCTACTTATACAGTGCAGAAACAAGCCATTCAGTCCATCTAATCTGTCCTGATGTTCTTCTCAATAGATAATGGAAGGGTTGAGGAAGACAAGTTTGCATTTATATAACACCTTTCATGAAAGTAGCACCTTTCATGATCACAAATGACATCCCAAATTGCTTTACAGCCAGTGAAGTACTTTAGAAGCATAGTCACTGTTGTAATGAAGGAAACACAACACCAATTTGCACACAGCAAGATCCCACAAACAGTAATGCGATTAAGAGCAGATAATCTGTTTTAGGGAGGCTGGTTAAAGCGCAAACATTGGCCAAGATACCAAGTCTTCTTTGAAACATTGCCATGTAATCTTTTACATCCACCTGAGAAGCCAGACAGGGCCTTAACACATTTGACAGTGCAGCACTCCTTCGGTATTGCACTTCAATGTCATCCTAAATTTTGTGCTCAAGTCCCTGGAGTGGGACTTAAACCTTCTGCTTTCTGATACAGAGGTGAGGACGTCACCAGGGTGCTACTTAATATTAGAAAGGAAAGCTTGGAGCATTGCTGTTGGCTGATTTTCCGCTCCTCAAATCTCCACTGACAGTAACAGCAAAAATGATGCCCCTTTGTAATGAACCCTGTAAGAGCTCAAAAAATTTTACAGCACAGAAATAATGGGGATTAGCACATCTGGACCAGATTTCATTAACTTAGTCCATTCCCATGCCCAATCTCCTAATGCTTCCTATTGACTTTTTCAGTTGTTTACACCAGAGGTTCCCAAACTGTGGGTCGTGCCCCATTTGGGGTCAAAGAACCAGTGGGGTGCACCCCATCCCAGCACCAAGGCCCAGGTGACATCTGGCCTTGTCCTTGTCTGTTCTTCTCTCGGTCTCTCTCACCAGGACATGACCTCCTGCCCGTGGCCACTGTACTGAGTCTCAAAGCCTGCCCCAACGCTGAACCTGGCGGTGATGCCTCTGCTGCTGAACTGCAGTCTGTTTGATTCCAACGCTCTCACCCTTGTGCTGCGAAACAACCTGGGCTCCAACATCAGTCACCTCAAGGACCTCAACTGGTGCCAAGGTCTAGGAGCTGGAACAAGTCAGACAACTTAATGGACTAATGAATACATAAAATAATAACACTTAACAAAGTACTTTAAGAACACAGATTTTCATATTTTATTGTTGTATTATATGTTGATCTATAATACACAAACTCTAACTCTAATAACTCTAATAGTGAATCTTACTATGCTACTTTATTGCTGTTGCAATGTAGCTTGATGTTGGGAGCTTGGGATAGTTTTAAGTAAGTTATATTTGTATTTGTGGGTGCTGAGACAAGATATAGCTTTAAGATTAACTTATAAGCGTTTTTGCTTGCGTATTAAAAAAGGTGAAATCTGAGGATGGTTTCAGTTTAGAGTTTTTATGAAATGGAGCCGGCAAGTCTCGGGCTGATTTATATATACGCACTTTTAATTTTTTTATTATTCATCCACAGGATGTGGGCTTCGCTGGCTGGGCCAGCATTCATTGCCCATCCCTTGTTGCCCTTGAGAAGGTGGTGGTGAGCTGCCTTCTTGAACCGCTGCAGTTCCTGTGGTGTAGGTACACCCACAGTGCTGTTAGGAAGGGAGTTCAAGGATTTTGATCCAACGACAGTGAAGGAACAGTGATATATTTCCAAGTCAGGATGATGTGTGACTTGGAGGGGAACTTCCAGGTGGTGGTGTTCCCACCTATCTGCTGCCCTTGTCCTTCTAGGTGGTAGTGGTCATGGGTTTGGAAGGTGCTGTCAAAGGAGCCTTAGTGAATTCCTGCAGTGCATCTTGTAGATGGTAAACACTGCTGCCACTGTGTTTCAGTGGTGGAGGGAGTGAATGTTTGTGGATGTGGGCTGCTTTGTCCTGGATGGTGTCCAGCTTCTTGAATGTTGTGGGAGCTGCATTCATGGAGACAAGTGGGGAGTATTACATCACACTCCTGACTTGTGCCTTGCAGATGGTGGAAAGGCATTGAGGAGTAAGTGGGTGACTTACTCATCCAGGATTCCTAGCCTCTGACCTGTTCTTGTAGTCACAGTAGTTATATGGCTAGTTCAGTTCAGTTTCTGGTGAATGGTAACCCCCAGGGTGTTGATAGTGGGGGATTCAGCTATGGTAATTGCATTGAATGCCAAGGGGCAACGGTTAGATTTTCTCTTGCTGGAGATTGTCATTGCTTGGCATTTGTGTGGTGCGAATGTTACTTGCCACTTGTCAGCCCAAGCCTTGACTTTGCCCAGGTCTTGCTGCATTTGGACATGGGCTGCTTCAGTATTTGAGGAGTAGCGAATGCTGCTGAACATTGTGCAATCATTAGCGAACATTCCCACTCCTGACCTTATGATGGAAGGAAGGTCATTGATGAAGCAGCTGAAGATGGTTGGGCTGAGGTTACTATCCTGAGGAACTCCTGCAGTGATGTCCTGGAGCTGAGATGACTGACCTCAACCACAACCATCTTCCTTCGTGTTAGGTATGACTCCAACCAGTGGAGCACATACCCCTCAATTCCCATCAACTCCAGTTTTGCTTGGGCTCCTTGATGCCACACTTGGTCAAATGCGGCTTTGATGTCAAGGGCAGTGACTCTCACCTCACCTCAGATGTTCAGTTATTTTGTCCATATTTGAACAAAGGCTGTAATGAGGTCAGGAGCTGAGTGGCCCTGGCAGAACCCAAACTGGGCGTCAGTGAGCAGGTTATTGCTAAGCAAGTGCTGCTTGATAGCACTGCTGATGACCCCTTCCATTACTTAACTGATGATCGAGAGTAGACTGATGGGGCAGTAATTGGCCGGGTTGGATTTGTCCTGCTTCTTGTGTACAGGACTTACATGGGCAATTTTCCACATAGCCGGGTAGATGCCAGTGTTGTAGGTTTACTGGAATTGTTTGGCTAGAGGTCCGGAAAGTTCTGGTGCACAAGTCTTCAGTAATATTGCCAGAATATTGTCAGGGCCCATAGCCTTTGCACTCTCCAGTGCCTTCAGCCATTTCTTGATATCATATGGAGTGAATTGAATTGGCTGAAGACTGGCACCTATGATGCTGGGGACCTCTGACGGAGGCTGAGATGGATCATCCACTCGGCATTTCTGGCTGAAGATTGTAGCAAATGCTTCAGCCTTATCTTTCGCACTGATGTGTTGGGTTCCCCCATTATTGAGGATGGTGATATTTGTGGAGCCTCCCCCTCCAGTGAGTTGTTTAATTGTCCACCACCATTCACGACTGGATGTGGCAGGACTGCAGAACTTACATCTGATCCATTGGTTGTGGGATTGCTTAGCTCTGTCTATCACTTCTGCTTATGCTGTTTGGCATGCAAGTAGTCCTATGTTATAGCTTCACCAGGTTGTCACTTCATTTTTAGGTATGCCTGGTGCTGCTCCTAGCATGCCCTCCTATACTCTTTGTTTAATGAGGTTTTACGATTCTTAAAGTGAAGAGATGGGTTACTGAGGGGTTAGTAGTTTAGGGAAGTTAAAACAAAGAAAGACCAACGTAGAAAATACTGTGCCTTTGCCTAGCAATGGGGATCAGAGAGAGACTCATAGAAATACAGGAAGATACAAGAAAATCAGATTTTAGTTTCAGTTAGTATATGTACACCACAGACTGAAGCCAGTAAAGGTCTAAGACTCTCTAGCTGGAAATGATGCCAGACTGTTAAGGAACTCATACGTATCACTCTAAAGTTAAAGTAATAATGAATTTAGAATGAGTTTTCAGGGTATCCCAAGGGCAATACCAATTATGGAAGGACTTCTAGTGAATGTTCAAAAGTCGACATGAAAAGAAGCCTCTTTGCAACTGAACCAGGTCTAGCCCTGGTCTGGAATTAGTGGTACCTCTTCACTGGAGTGTTGGGTCTTTCAGGGTATTACTGGGATAAAAGCGATAGCATGAGTTTGAATCATTTTTTTCTCGGTGTCTATGTTAAAATCTTTCCAACCTTTTTGTTGTCTAGTGTAATATAATTAATGTTTTTTGTTTGATCGTTTTGTTAAAAAGTTAACATAAGTACCCTCCACGGTTTATAAAAAATTATCATCTATTAAGCTAGGTTCCATTCTGGGATCTGACTTTTCCAGTAATAGCAACAGCTGGGACTATAACACTGGACCAATGATTTGTACAGCATTATGCTTTGCCTCTCAGCTCGCAATCTCCAGTTGCTTTATTCAAAACACTTTGCATTTTCCTCACTTCTTCCCAGTTACTCAGATCCCACAAGAGGCAATTCCTCAGTGGGAACATAATATGTCAGGTTCGCACAGTCAGAAAGAGACTTACTACCCTGATTGTAAAAGCATAATAGGATATTTATGTCACAGTGTGCATCACTGTCATGAATAACTTGTACTTTGGGCTCATGAGTTACCAATACCAATTTTCAATGTCAGCATCATTAGTACCAGTCAGAGCAATTACATCACACTGTTATATCAAAGTGTTTCAATGCTGATTTGAAGGTAATATTGCAGGGCTTTATGAATTTATAGTCACAAAGTTATGCTGACTTGAAGCTGCAATTAAATGGGCCACCTATTATGTTCCTTTATTTAGCTAACTACTTCAATATTCTGAACAACTCAATAGCAATTAAGGTGTCAGTAATGGCTCAGTGGATTGTGATCATATTCAAAAGGTTATGGATTCATGTGGCACCCCACTGACACAAAAACTCTTCACCATCAGAGCTACCGTCTTTTGAATGAGGTGTTAATGTGAAATCCCATCTGCTCTCTCAGTTAGATGTTAAAAGATCTCAGTTGGAAAAAAAGCAGGGAAGGTCTCTCCAGCTTGGCCAATATTTATCTCAACCAACGTGACAAAAATGGCAGATTATCTGGCCATTATCACATTGACATTTGCAGGAGTCTGCTGTGTGCAAATTGGGTGCCAAATTTCCTACATAACAAGAGTGACTATATTTCAAAAAGGAACTTCACTAGCTGAAGCACTTTGGGGTGTCCTGAGGTTATGAAGCTATACAAATACCAGTCTTGCCCTCCACAAATGCATACAGCTAACCCTCTATATAACATGCCCTCTTACAGCATGGATCCTTTGCTCCCAGTAATAAAGAGTATTTCTTATTGTTTCAAAGAGCTTACTGTTCATTAAACAATCATCAATAATGCTAACTGATATTCATTAATTAAAAACTCCGCTGAACTGCCATTCAACTGCATCCCAATCACATTCAGCAGCTTCAGATGGATCTTGTTGTTGTACCTCATGTTGCATCAGAAGTGCAGTGAACTCTTGTATAATCTCACAATATCCCAAAGATAGGTTTGCATTTATGAACCATTGAATCCCACCTCAGGAACATTCCAATGGATTACTCTGAAATACAACCACTGTAAGGTGGGCAAATGAACAGCCATTTTGCAGCAGCAAGTTCCTGAATACAGCAATGAGATATACGATGAGTTAATGGTATATGTTACTGTTGTCTGAGGACAGGTTATTGGGCAGGAGACATCTTCGAATGATGGCAAGGGATCTTTAGCAATACCTCAACAGCAATAAATTATAAAGTGCCTTTAATCTAACAAAACATACCAAGGCACTTCCCGGGAGCATTATGATGCAAAATTGGATAGGAAGCCATTTAAGGGGACATTAGGGCAGATGGCCAAAAGCTTGGTCAAATAGGTAAGTTTTAAAGAGTGTCTTAAAGGAGGAAAGAGAGGTAGAGAGATGAAAAGGTTTAGGTGGGGAATTCCAGAGTTTAGGGCCCAGGCAGCTGAAGACATGACCAGTGGAGCAATTGAAGTCAGAGACGCTCAAGAGGGAGAATTAGTTGAGCACAAATACCTGAGAAGGTTGTAGGGCTGGAGGGGATTACAGAGGTTAGGAGGGCAGAGGTCATGGGGGTACTTGAAAACAAGGGGTGGGATTTTCTACCTCTGGGATCGTCCAATCTCACTGAAAGTCAATGGGCTTTTGGCTAGGCTGTCAAATCTCCCAATGGGGCCGGAGAATCCCGGTCAAGGATGTGAATTTTAAAACTGAGGCTGAACAGCACCTCAACAGTTTGACACCTTTTTCCGAGGACAGCACTTCCGACAATGCGGCACTCCCTCCATACCACTCTGAAGTGTAATCATTACAGGACAGGGTCAAGGCCTGCAATGGCACTTAAACCCTCAACCTTCTGGCTGAGGTGTGAGTGCTACCAACAGAGTCAAGCTGACACCTGCAAGCCAAGCTATTAAACTCTGGAAGCACTCAGATTATAAAAGGAAGACAAGATTGTTCTAAACCCTACCTCCCAACTTCCCGACAGAACGAAAATTAGATGGAGGCAACCGAGGCTGTATATGAAAGGTACCTTTTCATCTTCTTAGTTGCCAATTGGCATTGACAGGGATAGGGATTGATTCTGTATTAGTATCATAAATAGCACTTTCTGCAGCACAAATCTATTTCTGTTGACCGCTGAGAAAAGCATTGGTAGAGCTGTTCGCCTTCTGTAAAACCCATTGCATGGCAACCTTCTTCTAAAATCCAAATCTAAACAACTCAGCAAATTTTTCAATAGTGTTTTTCAAATGCAATTTACAGCATATCAATTTCCAGTGAACATACCCTCAGCATAATTAGTTACTTTAATATCTCGGCCACCAACAGTGAAATCCAAAAGTGAAGTGCCCAGTGTGTAGTAAAATTCTGGCTATGTTATGCAAGTCAAACTTCAGGACCAAAGCCAAGTAATGCTTCGTTAGCTCTGTCTAATTTGAACAGCTCTCTCCAGTCCACTAGTCCCATAAGTTATACAGATGTGTCCACTCAGTTCATTGCTCTCCATAAATTTAAAGAGTCCTGTTAACTACTGTTCAAAGCTGAGGACCGTAGTTCCAAGACAAACTGTGATTTGTAGTCAAAGTCTGACAGTGTTAACTGCCCTTCCATTATTTTCATTAGTTCACCATCCAGAAACCCCTTTATCTCCCCTCTCTCTAATTCATCTCCTGTGGTTTTTAGACAAAGCTTATCGACACAGATTTAGTCCTCTCTTCTTTGCTGAAAGTATTGTCTCCATTGCCGAGCCAGGGTCCCGTGGCACCAACCAAAATTCCATATGTCAACCGATCTCTATGATTGTCTACATGCTTTTTGGCTTTGTTTGGTGTCACAGCCAAATCCAATTCTGTCACCACTCAATGCCTGTACGTGTGCATGAGTAGAGGGTCACTGAACAACCAATGTTCCAGAAACCTAGCATACTGCTCTTCACTATCCTAAGAGTCTTTTTTTCACTTTTTCTTGAGATGTGAGCATCGCTCGCAAGGCCAGCATTTATTGTCCATCTCTAATCACACTTGAGGTGATGGTGGTAAGCCACCTTCTTGAACTGCTGCAGTCCACATGATGGAGGAAGGGAGTTCCATGATTTTGACCCAGTGACATTGAAGGAATGACGATATAGTTCCAAGTCAGGATGATATATGACGTAAAGGTAACTTGAAGCTGGGTGCTCCCATCAGCCTGCTGCCATTATCCTTCTAAGTGGTAGAGGTCGGGGGTTTGGAAGGTGCTGTCAAAGGAGCCTTGGTGAATTGCCATCATGCATATTGTAAATGGTATATACTGCTGCCACTGTGCATCGGTGGTAGGGGGACTTAATGTTTTAGGTGGTAGCTGGGGTACCGATCAAGTAGATTGCTTTGTCTTGGATGGCACCAAGCTTCTTGAGTGTTTTGTTGTTGTTGTTGGGCCTTGTGGATCGTGGTAGGCTTTGGAGAATCAGGAGATGAGTTGCCTACTGCAGAATTCCCAGCCTCTTACCTGCTCTTGCAGCCACCAAATTTATATGGCTCGTCCAGTTAAGTTTCTGATCAATTGTAACTCCCAGGATGTTGATGGTAAGCCCCTCGGTGCAGTTTGAGGAGTCCGCCTGAAGTCTTCCAGTCCATATGACTGAGCTACTCACGGGTTAGACTCTCTGTACCTTCTAGGAGCCACCTTTGCAGAACTAAGCCTCATTTTTGCAAAGGATTGTTAAAATGTGATTATTCCCACTTCTTCAGTCTTGAACCCTAGGTTCAGTCACACTGAACTGGAAATACAGCTGTCCTGTTGCCTTTCCCTTTCAATTAGCTTTCAGTCTACCAGCTTTCAAGCAGCTTCTTTTCCTGCAGGGTACTTACCATTCCTTTGCTGAGCTACTCTTGACAAATTTCACAGCAGAAACAAATTGCCTCCTCACTTCAATTCTGGACCGTGCAAGGCACTGTCTGGCTGTCTTTGTATTTGAGGGCATAGAGAGGGCTCTGATCTATCTCAACTGACTGAATCATGCACAATGGCAGCGATTGCATTGTGTATCCTGAAAATTCCTTGCCTGGACTAAGCTTCTGAGTTTCCCCAGTCTAAAATCCTTGTGCAAAAAGTTCCAAAAGAGTCACATCCTACAAGGTCCTCTCACAACAATGTTAACTCCAACCCAGTTATTTTCCTGGAGTTCCTGAATTCAATTTGATTCAAAGTTCTGCAATGGTTTGCATTTCTCCTTTCACTGGCTATCTAGTTTTCAAGCCTTATCTCAAATTGCCGCATGGCCCAAGTAGTCACAATCTTCAGATTTCTGGAACTGATTTTGATCACCTGAGGGGATCAGAAGGGAATTTTTCCAGAGTGTTTATGGCCGTATTGTCCTTGGGTTTTTTTCTCAGTACTTTTGTGCCTCTCCGAAGAGATGATGTGGCTGTCATCTGGGTCATGATACTCTGGCCATCAGAAGCCAGGCAGGCTTGATAGTCTAGCTAGACTTTTCCCAGTCGATCAATTTTAAATCTCTGTATATGCCTTCAGTGGGATGACCAGCAAACAAAGCCTTTTTTCAGGTTCAGTTGGCTCCAAAATAAGACAATAGAAATGGGAAGAATGGCAATGACATTGGAAATGGTAATGGAAGATTGACAACAAACCGTACCTCCTTGATGGATCCAGTAGTTTGCTAGCTCAGCGAAGAGGGGCTGGAGATGCCAGAAGCTGCTGAGTGAGCCACCAAAGTGTGTCATGGGAGAATTCTTCACAGATAATCCTGCCACGTAACACCTTAATGGGTTCTGATGAAAGGTCATCAGAAAGGTCATCAGATGAAAGGTTAGCTCTGCTTTTCTCTCCACAGATGCTGCTGCCAGATCTGTTAAGTATTTCCAGCATTTTCTGTTTTTATTACCCTGTTTTAAATGGGTAAAGTGGTTAAAGTTGGCTAAACAGCAAGGAGATTATCAGTTGGTTTTACCTGGTTAAAATCCAGCAATAACTCTTGACTGGAGATCCCTTAGCATTGCAGCAAGAACTTTGTGCACTTTGGCAGCAGGGGCAATGTTGGGTAAAGAGTAATTCTGCCTTTCTGGATTCGTCAGTATTATCTTTTATAAGCCCTAAGCACCGTGATGTCAGACAACCAACTGACCAAATTTAATTTCTCCCACTAGCCTTGTTACTTAACTATTCTGACCTCTGCATAAGATTCCCTCAATGTGTCAGTTGTGCTTCAGCTGGTAGCACTCGCAGCGTTGAGTCAGGAGTTTGTCAGTTCAAGTCCCATCCCAGGTACTTGAACACAAAATCTAGGCTGAAACTCCAACAAAGTAGTGAGGAAGGGCTACACTACCAGAGGTGCTGCCTTTTGGAAGAGGCATTGAACTGAGGCTGTCTGCCCTCTCAGGAAGACATAATAGATCCCAAGGTACTACATGAAGAATCACAGGGGAGTTATCCGTGGTGTCCTGACAAATATTTATCCTTTAACCAACATCATCAAAAAAAGATATCTGGTCATTATCAAGTTGCTCTTTATGGGATCTTGCTGTGCATTGCAAGAGTGATTATACTGCAGAAATTCTCCATTGGCTGACAAGCACTTGCAAAGGTCATGAAAGGTGCTGTACAAATGCAAGCCTTTCTTTATCAAAGGAATCGCTTGCAAAATGTATTGATTGATCAACAATTTGACAAAGATTGCAATGTCCACATATTTTTATTCTACAAAATTGTGTGAATCATCTGATATTAGTGAAATCTGTGCCTCTTATATTGGGTGGGTTCTTTCGTGCTCTGTATAATTACTTCCTTGTGCATGACTGTGTCCTTGAAATTACGAATAACATTGCCATTTTAAGGTGGAGAATCGATCAGCTTCTCAGCACCTTAGTCCCTGCATGAAAAACTGCACAAAGCTGTGACACGCTGCATCAAATTACACTTTCTGCTTTGCAGCACTCAGACTTGTTCGTCACTTGCATTATGCAAATAAAAGCTGGGCCAACTAATTTTTGTAATTGATTATTCCATCTATGCTGAAACAATTATGTGTTGATATAACCATACTGAAGTATCACATAAATTGTACAGTCTCTTAATTAGCATGGAATTTTGAATCATTATTAATTAATGTGTTGACTGAGGGAGAGTATTCAGCTGGATGATATAGTTTCGGTTCCATCTTAATTCAGCTATGCCTGTCAAATCAAAGCAGAGCCCAACTCAAGATAAGTGGAAGTATAGGCTCATAATGCTCCCACCGCTGCTTCTGTTGTTTCTCACCTCCCTCCCAGGATGTTGATAGTGGGGGATTCAGCGATGGTAATGCCATTGAATGTCAAGGGACAATGGTTAGATTCTCTCTTGTTGGAGATGGTCATTGCCTGGTATTTGTGTGGCACGAATATTACTTTCCACTTGTTAGCCCAAGCCTGGATATTGCCCAGGTCTTGCTGCATTTGGGCATGGGCGCTTCAGTACCTGAGGAGTTACCAATGGTGCTGAACATTGTGCAATCATCAGCGAACATCCCCATTTCTGACCGTATGATGGAAGGAAGATCACTGATGAAGCTGAGGATGGTTGGGCCTAGGACACTACCCTTGTACCGTTGTTTAGTCTCCACTGCTATTGATCCATTAGTTTCACTTACACTGATCCTTGCTCTCTGCTACTTTGCTGGATGCACTGGGATACATGACTAACACCAAGGCTATTGTTCACCCCTTCTGGCCCCAAGGATCAATATCCACTGGCTCATGGCCCTCCACTACAAAGCCTTCAGTGTCCACTAATATTCTGCTCCTGAAACAGCTGTCGCATTCACTCAATCTCCACCACTGTCTCCAAAAACTTCTTCAAAAAGCTCACCCTAAACTTCTCTAACCATACAAATCACCAGTGTCTCTAATCTCCCTTTCCTCTGCAAAACCCTTGAACGGTTCTTCACTTTCCAAATCAGCATTCGCCTTTCCTGAGAATCTGAATCTCTGTGATAACATCCCTGTTTCACCACAGTATTGGAAAGGAACTAATCAAAATCATAACTGACATTCTGTGTGACTGAGAGTACACTGCACTAACCCCCTTCATCTTTCTCTGTCTCCACAGGCAATGACATGGTTGATCGCACCATCCTCATCCAACATCTCACTGCCATTAACCAGCTCAGTGAGATTACCTTTATTTGGTTCCAACTCTGTCCAAATGTGCCTACAATGTCCCTGACAATGCCTTTGTTATCTACAGACTTGACTATTCCTAAACTCTCCTTGCTAGACTCCCTAACCTGCACCGTCCAGCAATTTCAGATGATCCAAACTTCTGCTGCTGGTATCCTATGTCAGTGGAATCCACAAGCCTTACATTGTGAAGAAAACACTGAGACTAGAATGCTTTGGTGGAGACAGTTTATAGCTCGCCACAGAGCTTACTTCTCCACTCTAACACCAGACACCCAGTGTTGGCTGACCCTTCTTTATATACACATGAGTATAATTAACTAATTAATATCCAACCTTGGTGCACCTTATTACCTTAAACTACTGGTTATTTAATATCTATCAGCAGAACCTATTAGATACTAACATATTATGCCATTCAACTCCATTACAGCTCACGAAATACATCGTTTCCCAGTTCCCAATGACTCAAATTTAAAATTCTTATCTTCCTTTTTAAATCTCACCAAGGCTTCACTCCTACCATGCACCCCCATCCTCCATGATATCCCCCTAAGTGCCTCTAAGAGCTCTGTCCTCTACTGACTTTGGTCTCTGATGCACTGCCACAGACATCAGCACCTGAGCTGTCTTTTGCCTAAACTTTGGAACCGCTTCCATAAATCTTTCCACTTGGGATGATACATCACAGAAGGTGGCCAACTGGGCCATCGTTCAGGCGCTGGCTCTTTAGTAGTACTATCCCATTTGTCCTACTCCACTTTCTCTTTCTCCAAATTATTACTTTTCAAGTATTGATCCAATTCCCTTTTGAAAATTATGGATGGATCTCCTTCCATCACCCTTTCAGCCAGTCGATTTCCAAAACATAATTTGCTGCCTAATTTGTTTTTCCCCATTTTGGCTCTGGTTGTTTCGCCAGTCACTTTATAATCTGTGATCTCTTCTGTTCTGACTCTTCTGCCACTGGAAAGAGTTGCTCCTTATTGACTCTATCAAAACCCCAAGATTTTGGACACCTCTATCTAAATCTCCTTTTAACTTTCTCTGTGCTAAGGAAAACAATTTCTCTAGCCTCTCCACATATCCTGGTCATTCCTGGTCATTTCCATAAATGTTCCATCTGCATCTCCTCCTGTAAGGCCCTCCTTCCACCAGCTTTAGTGACCCTTAATCTCTTGGCCTGGTGTCCATGTTTTCTCCGCTTCTGCATTAGCGAAGTGCACAAGCATATATAAGTCTATTTTAAAGAAGCCTGCATAAATGAAAGTTGTTGCATTTCAACTATTGCTAAATGACAATGTGAAAATTTAACTCAATATCAAATTACCTTCCTGAAGCATGTTACAAAACTTGATGTTCTAGTTCGCACAGTCAAGTGACAGTTGGGGCAAAAGAGCAGTTCAGACCTTTAATCTTTACTTAACCTAATGCTGCAATCACACTGAACAACATTCATTTTATCTCAGTTCAGTTGCTTTGTGGAGTATGAGATTGACACAACTTAACTTTGAGTCGACACCAGGAATGAGTCAGGGAAAACAGAACTGTACTTCTCTTCACCAGGGCAGTTTTGTACACATACTTCACCAAATGTCAAGTGTTGCAGACATTATATTAAAATCAGAAAGCTCAAATTTCAGTGAGACTGTTGAGTTTATAATTACCATTTTTTGCAATGTAGTGAGCTCATGTTTTCGAAAAAAAAAAGGCGATATAAACACTTCAATTATACAACATGATTCATAAAGGTACATTAAACATTTAACATTTACTTACCTCTCTACGTTCAAATACAAATGCGCATCTACTAGCAGACCCCCCCTATGATGTTGCTTACAGAGAATGAGCTTGAACCAGTTGTCTGTGGAGGACAGCGTGGGCTTGGGTTGAGTGCCCGATGCCATGCTCCGTTGGAGTCAGCTGGGGCAAATAACAGGCACCCTGGCTCCTCCGCCTCCCCTCTGGAGGCATGGCCAGTTTTGTGGGCAGTGACAGCATCTGCTGTGATGTTTTTAAAACTAGCAGGAGATTGTGGAAACTCAGTCAGAAATTGAACACAAGTTGTGCTTTAAATGCACTGTTCCTTTGTGCAGTTGAGCCAATATTGGGGAAATAATGCTAAAGGAACCAATGCAATTGAGAATGAACCACATGTATTTTATTTTACAGAATTGCCAACTCTTAATTCAAGTTGCTCCATTATTCAAACTTTCCGACAATTAATTTTTAGCCTTTCTTTAACCGCTTTTCTATGGTATATACGTTGCTTGCTTCAAATTCTTGGATAATTCACTTTTCTTTAGTCCAAAACACGCCTGAATTATTTGTAGACTGCATGTATTTTCAAAGTGCTTCAAATTTAATTGAATCTTTTCATATTGTTGAGATAAGGAAAAATAAAAATGTGATATAAGGCAGCAAGAAAACTACTGACTTGCTAATGGAAGTAAATTCAAAGGGAAAATAACTGTTAAATCAATAATGAGATCAGATAGAAATTCCATATCAAAAAAAAGCGCAATGTCATAAATAAAATAACTTACCGAAAGCTGATGTGGACTTTAGATGGCAGTGTTTAGGTTGTTAACCCAAGAGTATTATTTCAGCAGTCACAAGATGTACTTCTGCAAAGAGAATTTTTAAAAAAAATATATTAAATCAACAAAACTGGGCTATCAATTCAAAGTGGCTATTTTAATCTTTTATGGGTGAGGCCGCATTTAAAATCCTGCCTCTTCGTATTATCTTCAAAATGACATTGATACATCAATAAGATATGCCAGAGGGAAGAGCTTATGATGATCCCAGACTCAAATCACCCAGTTAGAAAAGATAGAAAAATGCACAGCAATTGCCATTTTAAGTGGGTCCTGGAGTCAGGTCACATAGTGTGGGGCCAAGTATCAGCGGCAAGGAAAAGGGTGGGGGGCGGGGGGGATGGTGGGTAGGTGCAGCAGTGAACGGTTCCTTTAAGGGGGGCTCAGGGGCAATCAGGCTCTTTCCTACTCAACATTCAGATAAGTTACTTACACTATTGGCTGGATCTATTGGTCAAATTCAATCCCACAGGACTATCTGTGGAGCTGTGACTGCTGCCCTTCAGGGCTGCCATCTAGAGGCCAGCATACCAATTTTCTGTGACCCCTCCTACCAGTCTCTTTAGGCACATTTATCAGATGGGGGCCTCAGCTTAATGGCTTATTTGAAATATATGGGTAAATAATAGCTAAGGAACAGGGAGGATCATGAATTTACTGCTCTTCTATGAAGGAATGCCACAGGATCTTCAGGAAAGATTGTCCTGCAGCCATCATCGCGGTGAAGCAGTTTGGGAAGAGTGTCCTGCAGTCAGCATCGTGGTGAAGCAGTCTGGGAAGAGTGTACTGCAGTTAGCATCGCGGTGAAGCAGTCTGGGAAGAGTGTACTGCAGTTAGCATCGCGGTGAAGCAGTCTGGGAAGAGTGTCCTGCAGTCAGCATCATGGTGAAGCAGACTGGGGCGAGTGTCCTGCAGTCAGCATCATGGTGAAGCAGTCTGGGAAGAGTATCCTGCAGTCAGCATCGTGGTGAAGCAGACTGGGGCTAATGTCCTGCAGTCAGTTCTTATTGAAAATAACAAGAGTGACATCACAAGAGAGCGTGAGAGAGCAGCGGAGAGATCAGAGCCAGCACCAGTGCGGGGAAGCTTCAAAAAATGACGTCAGCACAAAGGTGGGAGCTGATTGGTGAGTAGTGGCTAAGTGCTTTTCTCCAGTTTTTATCTCCAGTTTAAAATAGATTAACCTAAGGAAAGGTAAGGGTTCTCATTTTTATTTAAAGTACATAAATAATTTAATTGTTTTTTACTGTATTTAACATGAAGTAAGGGATTTTTTTTCAACTAGAGGCAGGGCAGCTTAGTCCCGTGTTATGGACCACCTGCAATATGTGGGAAGTCCCAGACACTCCTTGCCCTCTGACAGACCATGTGTGCAGGAAGTGCCACCAGCTGCAACTACTTGAGCTCCGAGTTTCAGAGCTTGAGCAGCAGCTGGAGGCACTGAGGTACATCCACGAGGCTGAGAGTTTCATGGATAACACGTTTTTAGACATGGTCACCCCACAGCTTACGGAAGTTCAGACAGAAAGGGAATGGGTGACCATCAGTCAGAAGAAAGGTGTCAGGCAGGTAATCAGGAAATCCCCAGGGTGCATCTCACTTGAGAACTGTTTTTCTGTGTTGGAAAATGGAGAGTGACGGCTCCTCTGGGGAGTGCAGCCACGCTCATGGCACTGTGAGTGACTCAGCTACACAGGGGGGCAGGAAAAAGAGGGGAAGCACAATAGTGGTAGGAGTCTCGATAGTAAGGTGAACAGACAGGCATTTATGCAGCCGTAGATGTGACTTCAGGGTGGTATGTTACCTCCCTGGTGCCAGGGTCAAGAATGTCACTGAATGGCTGCAGGGCATTCTAAAGGGGGAATGCAAACAGACAAAGATTGTGGTACACACTGGTACCAACAATATAGATAGAAAGAGCAATGAGAGCTGAATTTAGGGAGCTAGGAAATAAATTATAAAACAGGACCTCAAAGGTAGTAATCTCTGGATTACTTCTGGTGCCACATGCTAGTGAGTATAGAAATAGCAGGTTAGTCCAGATGAATGTGTGGCTGCAGTGATGGTGCAGGAGGGAGGGCTTTAGATTTCTGGGACATTGGGACCATTTCTGGGGGTGGTGGGACCTATACAAGGCAGACGAGTTGCACCTGAAGCAGAATGGGACCAACATCATTGCGGGGAGGTTTGCAAGTGCTGTTGTGGAGGGTTTAAACTAACTTGACAGGGGGATGGGATCCTGAGAGGAGTTACTGCAGGAGGAGATGCACAGCCAAAATTAGAAGAGAGAGCAAGTAAGTCTGGAAGGCATAGAAATTATAGGCCAGTTAAGGCACAAGGGAGTTTGGCAAGGTTGGATGGTATTTATTTTAATGCAAGGAGCCTGACGAATAAGGCAGATGAGTTAAAGGCACAAATTAACACAAGGAAGTATGATGTCATTGCTGTCACAGAGACATGGTTGAAAGAGGCACAGGATTGGCAGCTCAATATTCCAGGATATAGGGTCTTCAGGCGAGACAGGGAAGGAGGTAAAAGAGGAGGGGGTATCACAATATTGATGAAGGAATCAATTACAGCAGTAAGGAGGGGTGACATCTTAGAAGGCTGCTCAAATGAAGCCATATGGTTGGGACTGAAAAACAAAAAAGGAGCAATCACATTGCTGGGAGTGTACTATAGGCCCCCAAACAGTCAGAGAGAAATAGAAGAACAGATATGTAGGTAAATTTCAGAGAAGAGTAAAAATGATAGGGTAGTAATAATGGGGGATTTCAACTTCCCTAACATTAACTGGGTTAGTCATGTTGTGATAGGTTTAGAGGAAGCGGAATTCTTAAAATGCACCCAGGAGAGCTTTTTAAGCCAGTATGTAGAAGGTCCTACAAGAGAGGGGGTGGTCCTGGACTTAATTGTAGGGAATGAAGCCGGGCAAGTGGTAGAGGTATCAGTGGGCGAGCATTTTGCTGATAGTGATCATAACTCCATTAGATTCAAGGGGTTGTTATAGAAAAGGACAAGGATGGGCCAGAAATCAGAGTTCTAAATTGGGGGAAGGTCGATTTTAATAAGATCAGATATGATTTGGATAGAGTGGACTGGGAGCAGCTACTTTTAGGTAAATCTGCGTCAGAGCAGTGGGACTCATTCAAGAAGGAAATAGGGAGTACAGGGCCAACTTAAAGATAAAGGGTGGGACCAAATCCAGGGAACCCTGGATGTCGAGGGATACCCAGGATTGGATAAGTAGAAAAAGGGAGGCTTAGGCAGATACCAAGGGTTCAAAACAGCGGAAGCCCTAAAGGAGTTTGAATGTGTAGTGGGGAACTTAGAAAGGAAATTAGGAGAGCAAAAAGGGGCATCATAAAACATTGGCAGGTAAAATAAAGGAAAATCCAAAGTTATTTAAATGTATATTAAGAATAAGAGGATAACTAGGGAAACTGTAGGGCCCATTAAGGACCGCAGTGGTAATTTGTGTGTGGCACCAGAAGATGTAGGTAGGGTTCTAAATGAATACTTTGTGTCTGTGTTCACAAGTGTGAGGGACAATATGGGTGTGGAAATCAGACAGAAGGACTGTGATATAATTGAAGAAAGTAACATAGAAAGGGAGGAGGTTCTAAGTGATCTGGCAGGCTTAAAAGTAGATAAATCTCTAGGCCTGGATGAAATGTATCCCAGGCTGTTGAGTGAGGCAAGGGAGGAGATAGCAGGGGCACTGGCAATAATTTTCAATACCTCTCTGGCCACAGGAGAGGTGCCAGAGAACTGGAGGACAGACAATGTGGTACATTTATTCAAGAAGGGAAGAAGGGATAAACCAGGGAACTACAGGCCAGTCAGTCTAACCTCAGTGGTGGAGAAACTATTGGAAGCAATTCTCAGGGACAGAATTTATCTACACTTGGAGAGGCAGGGATTAATCAAGGACAGTCAGCATGGTTTTGTTAAGTGGGGTCAATGTCTGACCAATTTGATTGAATTTTTTGAAGAGGTGACCAGGTATGTAGATGAGGGCAATACATTTGATATAGTCTACCTGGACTTCCGCAAGGCTTTTGATATGGTCCCACATGGGAGACTGATAATGAAGGTAAGAGCCCATGGAATCCAAGGCAATTTGGCAAATTGGATCCAGAATTGGCTGAGTGGTAGGAAGCAGAGGGTGATGGTCAAGGGGTGTTTTTGTGACTCGATGCCTTTGTCCAGTGGAGTTCCACAGGGATCGGTGTTGGGTCCCTTGCTGTTTGTGATATATATAAACCATTTAGACTTGAATTTAGGAGGGTTGATCAGTAAGTTGTTGATGACACAAAAATTGGTGGGGTGGTAAATAGTGAAGAAGGTAGCCTTAGATTACAGGAAGATATAGTTGGGCTGGTCAGATGGGCTGATCAGTGGCAAATGGAATTTAATCTATATAAATTTGAGCTGATGCACTTGAGCAGGACAAACATGGCACTGGAATACACGATGAATGGTAGGAATCTGGGAAGTACCGAGGATCAGAGGGACCTTGGTGTGCATGTCCACTGGTCCCTTATGTTGCAGGACATTTAGATAAGGTGGTTAAGAAGGCATATGGGATACTTGCCTTTATTAGCTGAGGCATAGAATATAAGAGCAAGGAGATTATGCTGGAACTGTATAAAACGCTGGTTAGGCCACAGCTAGAGCATTGCTTGCAGTTCTGGAATCCGCATTATAGGAAGGATGTGATTGCACTAGAGAGAGTGCAGAGGAGAGTTACCAGGATGTTGCCTGGGCTGGAGAGTTTTAGTTATGAGGAGAGATTGGATAGACTGGGGTTATTTTCCCTGGAGCAGAGGAGATTGAGGGGGGACATTATTGTGATGTATAAAATTACGAGGGGCATAGATAGTGTAGACAGGAAGGAACTTTTCCTCTTGGTGGAGGGATCAATAACCAGGGGGCATAGAATTAAGGTAAGGGGCAGGAGGTTTAGAGGGGATGTGAGGAAGAATTTTTTCACCCAGAGGATGGTGGGAATCTGGAACTCAGTGCTTGAAAGGGCGGTAGAGGCAGAAATCCTCATAACATTTAAGAAGTATTTGGATGTGCACTTGCGATGCCATGGCATACAAGGCTATAGGCCTAGTGCTGGAAAATGGGATTAGATTAGTTAGGTACTTGTTTGACTGGTACAGTCTCAATGGGCCGAAAGGCCTTTTTCTGTGCTGTCAACCTCAATGCCTCTATGACTCTATGACACCTGAAAAGGAAGATGGGGCCTTGGTTCAATGTCTCATCCAAAAGACAGTACCTTTAACACTGCAGTGTTCTCTCAATACTGCTTAGGAGCATCAGCCCATATGCTCTATGCTCCAGTCTTTAGTGTGGCACTTGACAAAGTATCAGTAAAACATTAATAAAATATTAGTATGGAATTAAACTAACTCCAGAAATTTGAATAACATTATTACTATCGTGTTGGATAATTTCTCAGCATTATAAGACCATAAGACATAGGAACAGAAATTAGGCCATTCGGTCCATCGAGTCTGCTCCACCATTCAATCATGGCTGATAGGTTTTTCAACCCCATTCTCCCGTCTTCTCCCCGTAACCTTTGATTCCCTTACCAATCAAGAACCTATCTATCCTGGTCTTAAATACAGTCAATGACCTGGCCTCCACAGCCTTTTGTGGCAATGAATTCCATTAATTCACCACTCTCTGGCTAAAGAAGTTTCTCCTCAGCTCTGTTCGAAAAGGTCTTCCCTTTACTCTGAGGCTGTGCCCTCGGGTCCTAGTCTCTCCTACTAATGGAAACATCTTCCCCGCGTCCACTCTATCCAGGCCTTTCAGTATTCTGTAAGTTTCAATCAGATCCCCCCTCATCCTTCTAAACTCCATCGAGTATAGACCCAGAGTCCTCAAACGTTCCTCATATGTTAAGCCTTTCATTCCTGGGATCGTTCTCGTGAACGTCCTCCGGACCCTCTGAGCATCAATTGCAACAAACCTGCCAGACTCTGAGAACATAAAAATATTGCCTGGAGCTACCTGAGCTCAAAGATTGAACAACTTAGGTACTTTTCTTTAGATTAAACTCTTTGTCAATGTTAAAAACAAAAATACTGTACAGTATTGAAAATCATGTTCCCATCATTTCGCGCAAATTTCTACAGCTGCCAAGGGTTTGGCTACAACTCAGTCTAATAATTGTTACCTCACTTTCAATATTGTTTTGCATACCACATTTATTTAAGAATCCTACTTATAAGAGACCTCTATATTCAGTTTCACAAATAAATCTGAGGAGACACTCCAGTGCAGTACTGAGGGAACACTGCAGTGTTGAAGGTGCTGAAACCAAGGCCCCGTCTGCCCTCTCAGGAAGACACAATAGAGCCCAGGAGACTATTTTGAAGAACAGGTGAGTTCTGCCCAGTGTCCTAGCTAATAGTTACCCCTGCACCAACATCACAAAGGAAAAAGATTGCCTGGCCATTACCTCTTTGCTGTTTATGGAATCTTGCTGTGCACAGCTTGGCTGCCACATTTCCTACAACAGTGATTTTGGGCCACATTTTAACTTAGTGGACTGGTCGGGAGTTTTAACTTCACAGTGTGCGTGTATCTTCGCCAAACAGTTCCCTGCCCAGCAGCCAGCGTTATTAACAAGGCACGACTCCCAGTTAGACAGACAGCAGTTCAATGGAGAGCGCAGGAGAAGATCGATCAGTACCCTGGGTGGCTGGAGGCCAAACCCAGAGGGATTGGCAGGGAAGAGGGTCGATGAGGATGGACAAAATCCAGGAAGTCCCAGTCTGCTGCAGAAGAGGTGGGGTGGGATACAGGATCAGAGGGAAGTTTTAGAGGTCTCAGGATTGGGGTGTTGCGAAGGTCTTGGAGGGAAGGTCATAAGGAGATCAGAATGGTGGAGGGAGATCCCCAATCATGGGCAGTTGACCAGGCAGCCAAGACCAGTTGGTAAGCGAAGAGGATTTGACCTTCTGAATCTGGATTTAGCTGCCGGATTTCCCAAGGCTTGAAAAACCCAGTTGCACACAGTCAAATTCTAATGGGGAATATCAATGAAGTTCAAAGCCTCATTATAATATTTAAAGTGCCAACTAGCTTCCTTGGGCAGCTTGGTCGCCTCTCCACTGATCTGCCCCCGTCCATACTGGAAATGTACCAGTTGGGCTCGGGATTCAGGCTGATAACACATTAATTCCAATTTGATCCAAATTCACCTGTCTTATGGGGCTAGAACTCCCCACTACACTTCAAAAGTACATAATTGGCCATAAGATACTTTGGACAATCATGAGGTTATGAAAGGTGTTGTATAAACACCTTTCTTTCTTCCTTTTCTACACACCCAACATTCAGCATTGTAGAACCAGCAGATAAGAGTTTTGTATCAAACCTTTTTCATTTCATGACCTATGTGCTCCCTTTACACGTTAGCAAACATTTGCTTCCTCTCTTACCCATCATGCATTTAACACAATACAATGGAAAACAAAAGGTCCAAACTCTAGATCAGTATTAAAACATTCAAAGCCTAAAAGCGGGTCTTAAATACAAAAACAGCCATAAGCATTTCCTCCAGTCGTATACAAATAAAATCATTCAATAGGCTTCCATAGATTTACAGCACAGTTAACAGGCTATTCGGCCCAACTGGTCCATGCCGGTGTTTATGTTGCACACTAGCCTCCTCCCACCTCTCTCGTCTAACGTTATCTTCAGAACAATTAACCTCCTCCTTGTACATGTATCAGCTCCCAACATTTTCCTCTGTACAGTCAGCACTAAAGGAAATAAACCCCTGGGCAATGAATATGTTTGCGAGCAAGTTTCTTGCCAGTATCACAGAATAAAACTGCTGAATAATAAAAGAATAAGTCCTAGAAGCTGCTGGATAAGTTATCACCCTGACACTGGGTATAGCACCTATCAGGCGTTAGTACTTATTAAGGTGACTAATAGCAGTGCTGAATGTATCCTCCACTTTCAACTGTCAAGTAGTTAGTTCTGAGAGTTGGCTTGTTCATGTGATTTCATGCCCCAAATACAGTTGATGGCAGTTAAGTGGGGCAAGATTAATAGGAATAGTCACTTAATAGGGGAATGCTTTCCCCAAGCACCATTGATTGTCAAGGTACTTAAATCAATCCTGATGGGTTTGCTTAATAGGGGGAATTTGATAAATGAGAATTTCATTTTTGCTAGTGCATGAAAATTAATAGGATTTAGCAGCTCATTTAGAGCTGGAAAATTCCATTGAGCTTGACTCTTTCCTGCTTTATTTGGGTCGACCTACACTTCATTTCGTGAATGCCTTCCAATGTCTTTGCAACAGATCCGTGCCGTTCTAAAGTGTTCAACTCAAATCATAGCAACTTGTTTCACGTATGAGAACCAGCATTTAAATTAGCATCTTTAGCATAAGGGACCATCCCATGTTGCTTTGCAACTAGACATTGGGCAGAACTTTCCGGCCCCGTTGGCGTCGGGTGTCATGGCGGCAGGGAGAGACAATGTGGTGAGAAGGCCAAAAACCGGTTTTACGCTGTTTGCGATTGTCCACTCCACCTGTCAATGGTGGGCCGCATTTCCCACCACCGCATGTTGGGAACGTCATTTTCATACATTTACTTTTAATTATAAGTCTTACTTGCCAGAATTATCGCCCCCCCACCCCCACATCAAATTTACCGTCCACGTCGGCGTGACTGGAGAAAGGCACGCTTCCCGACTGCCTTTAAAAGGCCTGCACCTGGCGACCTGAATTTCGAGGGGAACCCGAAGGTGAGTGCGTACAACCGTGCGCAGAGCTCATGAGCATCGCCCATAGGACATCAAGGATGAGGCGCTGCAAATTCGGGGGCGGAGGGAACGTCGGGCACAGGCAAGTCGCTTTTTCCCGGCTGGTTTTCAGTGCGGTGCCGGGGCAAGTGCTCCAGCGCGGGTCAAACTGAGAGTGGAGGGCAAGACAGCACAGACAGACTGAAGGAAATACTCAAGCACATGCTGGGGGTGTGGGGGATGGCAGGGGGGTGAGGGAAGTGGCCACGCACTTGGAAAAGTTTTGCTAGAAGCATGCATTCTTTTGCAGCTGAGACCGTTCAGCTGCAGCTCCATTGACATGCTTTTCTTTGGGCCTCTAAAGCTTTTCTACCCACACAAGCAACACAAAACAAGAAAGTGCCACCAAATGTTCCCATGGGAGCAGACTGCAAATTAATGTGCATTTTAGGGGACAGCAGAGTAATTGACCGACTGGGCAAGCAGTACAATCTCGTTGTGAAAGCTGGCCATGGTGCAGTCACTGGTGGAGGCGCTCAGCCCCTTGCAATGTCTTTATTGAGGTTTGGGCCAGTCTCCCCTATGGTTCAAGCTAACAGTGCAGCCTTGCTGTGCAGGTTAGGAGGATGCCTGCACCTAAGCTGCAAGCACAGCATGCAGTCCAATGCCTGATACAGCCGCCAATCGGTCAGGTGGAGTGGGGCAGAGGTGGGTGGGGTTTCTGACAGCCAATGAGCGCACCATACACAGGCTATCCAAATGGTGGCCAGCGCTTTCCTGCATGCGTGAAGGGGCCTTCAGACTTGACCAAGAGAGGTTCTTAGGACACATATGCTAACTCATGCATCTCTTCCTTTGATCCTATGTTATGATTGGCATGGGAAGAGTGCATGTATTATCAAGCCCCACTATTCTACATATCATTAATTTAAAAATTTAAATTTAAATTTTCTCACCAAAACAAGCCAATCATCTATTTCCCCTACTGGTGCCCAAATAAAATAGCCTTCAACCAGGCTTCTTTCCATAAACTAAGAATGACTGTTTATAGTAAAAGAAAACTTTTTTTAACAAGTTGCAACTACTGGTTATTACACAATTGTCATTGGGAAATATAACTATCTATCTCTTCCTAAAGAAATCCCCCAGCACACAAACAGACACACTCACAGACAAAAAAAGGTCAAACAGATAGAGTCTCTCTGCAGAGATGGGGTTTAGAGGATAAAGGATAGAGTCCACAGGGTCTCAACGCTGTTGACTTGGGAGTTCCATTGTGTGTCGACTGGCCGCTGGTCCTGGTAGATGTCTGGAAGTTCTCACCAACTGGTCTAGCTTCGCAAGTCCAAGACTAGTTACACTCAGACGAGGGCTCGCTGGTTACAGGTTGCTAGCCACACACAATTTTAGGTAAGGTAGAGAGAGGGAGCCAGTTAGGTTCCTTCCAAAGCTTGTTCCTCAGAAAGACTACCTTCAAAACAAGCAGGTTCACAACTTAAGTTTTTTTTTCTTTCAACCATGTGATTTCCAGTAAGTTACTTCCTTTTCAGTTTTTTTCTCCATCAATTAAAGTGATTGCAGTTCAAAATCAACAGCCAGATCTTCCTCAAGTACCATAAAGGGCAGGTGATTTCTTGGTAAAGGCCTGCTTGCTGATAGTTCCAAGGTGAACTTATGAGCTTCTTTTAAAAAAAAAAATCACAGGTTAGCATCCAAATGTCCAGATCATGCCATGTCCTTGCAATTTGTAAAGGGAAAAACTCAGTCTGGAGAGATATGCTTCTAACATCTGCAGGAGGAGAACACCAGGATCATGGAGCTGAGTGACTTAGTGGTATGCCTCATGGCTTAGAGACTAGAGAAGTAGAAGAAGAGAGCGCCTGGCTTGGCAAGAGAGGAGCACCTCTCTCAAGATAAAGGGGTGGCAGGGCCTACTGCGCATTCAGCTGAAGATCCACAGCAAGCCATTGCTTGGAGGCACCTCGCTAGACCCAGGGTCTATAGACGGTGCTTGTCATTCCTGCAAATGACTGCTACACTCTAGGCAAGGCATAGTAGTCAGCTGGCTTCCTCCACCTCCACTATGGATGTCTGGGGAGCACCAAGACGTAGCGGCAGGGTTAGGAATGTCAAAAAGTTGTAGTTGCGTAGCCTGGGCACGGGTGTAAATCACTTGTACTTAATGTTCACTATTGTAAATAAACTCCTAAGAATGTCTTCTTGCCTATGGTTCCTGCACAAGATAAAATCAGGTCTCTCAGTTCAGGGCCTCTTCCCTGTGCGGTGTGTAACCTTCAGACCAAAGTGGTGGTCTGGCTTCATACTCACTGGACATGTTAGTGATGTCTGCACCTCAATGGTGCTTGTCACTGCGGCCAGAATGTCGTGGGCAGGCATCACAGAGTTCCGCCATTCTCTCTGTGCTCTCAGCATCTTTAAGGTGGAGTTGGCACCCATCTCATCAGCATCTGTGACCAGTGACGCTTTGCTCCAGGAAGGGACAGTGCTGAAGGCTGACAAAAGATCAGGTGCATTTGAAGTTTCATGGCTGCATCTCCATGATATGACCCTGATCACAAGCAAGCTGTCCTCAGCCAGACAAGAGTCAAACATTCACAGAGGCAATGTGAAGATCTATGGAGTGTCCTCACTGCATGTTGTCATCATCTAACTGGAATTTAGTAACGGTTCGGGCTTCCGCTGCATCTCCATGACATGAGCCAGAGCACTGAGGGTTGCACTTGGATGTTAGCTTTTTGGGATTCATGCACAAGGATTCCCAAATCCCTCTGTGCTGCAGCTTTCTGCAGTCTTTCTCCATTTAAATAATATTCAGCTTCTCTATTCTGCCTGCCAAGGTGCAAAACCTCACATTTTCCCACATTATATCCCATCTGTCACATTTTTGCACACTCGCTTAACCTGTCTAAATCCCTCCATAGACTTTTTGTGTCATCCTCACCACTTGTCTTCCAACTTATTTTTGTATCATCCACAAATTTGGCAATAGTACATTCACTTCCTTCATCTAAGTCATTAATATATATTGTAAATAATTGAGGCACCAGCACTGATCCCTATACACTCCACTAGTTACAGATTGCCATCCTGAAAATGCCCCCTTTATCCCAGCTCTATCTTCTATTAGTTAGACAATCCTCTATCCATGCTAATATACTACCCCCAACACCATGGGCTCTTATCTTATTAAGTAGCCTTATGTGTGGTACCTTATTGAACGCCTTTTGGAAATCCAAATATATTACATCTACTGGTTCCCCTTTATCTATCCTGCTAGTTACCTCCTCAAAGAACTCTAATAAATTTGTTAGGATTGATTTCCTCTGCATGAAGCCATGCTGACTCTGCTTGATTAGATTATGTAATTCTAAATGCTCTGCTATTACATCTTTTATAAAAGACTAACATTTTCCCGGTGACAGATGTTAAGCTAACTGGCTTGTATTTTGTCTCCCTCCCTTTTTGAATAAGGGTGTTACATTGGCAGTTTTCCAATCCTCTGGGACTTTTCCAAAATCTAAGGATTGTTGGAAGATTACTACCAGTGCATCCACCATCTCCGTAGCTACTTCCTTTAATATCCTAGGATGCAACCCAGGGGACGTATCGGCCTTTAGCCCCATTAGTTTCCCTAGTCCTTTTTCTTTAGTGATAGTTATTGTATTTATTTCCTCTCCCTCTTTTGCCCCTTGATTATTTAGTATTAGAATGCTATTAGTGTCTTCTACCATGAAGGCTGAAGCAAAGTGTTTATTCAACTCCTCTGCCATTTCCTGGTGCCCCATTATTATTTCCACAGTCTTATTCTGTAAGGGGCCTATGTTCACTTTGGTCTCGCTCTCCCTTTTTATATATTTAAAGAAGCTCTTACTGTCCATTTTTATATCACTTGCTAGTTTACCCTCAAAGTTTATTTTTTTCCTCTTTATATTTTCTTTGGTCATCTTTTGTTGGTTTTTAAAACTTTCCCAATCCTCTGGCTTATCTCTAATCTTTGCCACATTGTAGGTCTTTTCTTTTAATTTGAACTATCCTTAACTTCCTTGGTTAACCATGGATGGTTTATCCCCTTCTTTGAATACTTCTTCCTCACTGGGATATATCTTTGTTTTGAGTCATGAACTATTTTCTTAAATGTCTGCCATTGTGCATCAACTTTTTTTCTGCTAAAATCCTATCCCAGTCCACTCCAGTCAACTCTGCCCTCATTCCTTTGTAATTACCCCTATTTAAGTTTAGCAGGTTGTTTCCAACCCAATTTTCTCACCCTCAAACTGAATGTTAAATTCTACCACATTATGGTCACTGTTTCCTCGGGTATATTTTACTCAGAGATCATTTATTAAGCCTGAACAAAAACAAAAATACCTGGAAAAACTCAGCAGGTCTGACAGCATCTATGAAGAGGGACACAGTTGACGTTTCCAGTCTGTATGACACTTCATCAGAGTATTAAGCCTGCCTCATTACACATTACCAAATTCAAAATAGCCTGATCCCTGCTTGGATCCATAACATATTGTTCTCAGAAACTGTCCCGAATACACTATGAATTCTTGCTCATGGCTACCTTTGCCAATTTGATTTTCCCAATCCATATGAAGATTAAAGTCGCCCATGATTAATTCTGCCTTCTTTACAGAGATGCATAGTGTCAAGTGCCACATACTCCTGCACCTGCCAAGAGTGGGAGATGTTGCTGCTCACCTCACTAATATAGAAGGGTGAGGAGAGCTAATCTGACGGGCACCTCAAGCTGCATCTCCGTGGGTTGCGCTTGCACAGGCACTTAGGACAATGTTCTTAACTGACATATATTGTCTCTCCCTCAGAAGCGCCACCCTGACAATGTGCAGTTGACCCTGAGACACCCCCCCCCCCACCCCAACACCTGAGGAGGAACTACCAAGCGATGCATCCACATCTACATCAAGCACCAGCGCAGGTACAGTCACATCGGTGGGCTATAGCGCACCAGCTCCGTTTGGAGTGCACTGTAGTGAGGGCACATCACACTTGCACGAGGAGCTGGCGGAGACAGAGAGTGCCCAGGGCGCCGGCTGTCGGAGGACTGCTGGAGAGCAGGACCATGCTGAGCCCGAGGCAGATGATGGGCCTCTGGAGTTGTCCATCAGGCGGCAGCTGCTGGATATCCAGTTGGATGCGCAGGAAGATCTGGCCGAGATCCCTGAGGGTCTGCGTGCCACGGTATCTGTCATGGGGGAGTCCATGTGAAGCTTGAGCACTGCGTTGACACTGAGCGCCAAGCACACGGCCTCCTTCGTTTAGAGAATGGCAACAGAATTAGGGGACCTGCAAGCTCACACACCGGCTGTGACCTCAGGAGGTCACTGCCAGTGTGAGAGATGGATGAGGCACCTAATCTCTCTTCTAGGTGCCCGTCCATCAATGTTGATCAGGGAAGTCCAGACATTATTCACGATGGCGGATGAGCTGCCTGTCATCTCTGTGGGCTCCTCTCACACACTCCTGACAAAGGCAGCAGCTGCTCTGTCCCTCTGCCAGTCACCGTGGAATCTTCTGAGGCTACGATGACTGAGGAGCGCCCTCAGCCATGTCGCTGGTCGCACCCGCCCAGGTGGAGCCTTCTCAGGCCCCACCAGCCAGAGGGCGACCGCCAAGGTCATCAGGGCCGACATGACAGCAGAGTCAGCACTCTGCCTCCAACTGGACATCCAGCAGCTGCTGCCTGATGGACAACTCCAGAGGCCCATCATCTGCCTCCAATGCAGCTGCCAGTGGGCACCAAGACGTAGCACTCGCAAGCGTCAGCACAGAATGGGGTTTTCAAGGGTGACGTGTTCATTTCATCAGTACTATATATTCTTTTTGTGTGACTTTATGTTTTATTTTTATATTATGTTTTGTTCCTTGTTTGCAACTCTGGTAAAGATATAAAGCAAGATTTTGTTTCAATGCCCTGAGTGTCCCTCATGTTCCCCATAGGTCTGATGCCAGACGGCAGGGGCAGTAACTTTATTACAGAGGTTGTGAGGTGACACTGGGGTCATGGCATTGCCTCCTCGGAAATGTGTGTGACTGAGGCGGTGCCCTTGCACTAAGATGGTAGCCAAGCCTTGGCAGCCTAGCTGGAGGAGCTTTGAATCAAGGCCTCCCTGGTGTCCCTGCCTCCCTCGAGGTTCCTCAAGTCTGCCTCCTCATCTTCACCCTGTGCCTGCCTGGGCTCCTCATCAGATCCATCTGTAGAGTCATCCTCTGAGACGTGTGGAGCTGTCTTGATGTCCTCATCCTCGAGTGGGTCCCCCTTTGCCAGTGCCAGATTGTGCAGAACACAGCGACCATGACGATAAGTGACACGCACACTGAGGAATGTTGCAGGGAACCCCCGGAATGGTCCAGGCAGCAGCGCCTCATCTTCAGTAGCCCTACTGTCCGCTCAACCACCGCCCTTGTGGAGGCATGACTCTGATTGAACCTTTCTTCTGCCTCTGTCCAAGGGCGCTGGAGTGATGTCATGAGCTACCTTTTCAACAGATACCCTTTGTTACCCAGCAACCAACCATCCAGCCGGGCTGGAGCCATGAACAGCCTTGGCACCTGGGAGTTTCACAGGATGTATGCATCATGGGAGCTGCCAGTGTACGTTGCACAGGCTTGCAGAATCTGGATCTTGTGGTCACATACCATCTGCACGTTCATGGAGTGGTAACCCTTCATATTCACGAAGGCACCCGGCTGACCCGCTGGTGCTTTGACGGCCACATGAGTGCAGTCTATGGTACCCTGGATGTGAGAGAACCCAGCAATAGTTGCAAAGCCTCTGGCTAGCTCAGCCTGCATGGCATGACCCATCTGAACAGAGCGTCCGTTACGAGCTTGATGCAGCTACAGACAGCTGATTGGGACACTCCACACATCCCCCACTCACCATAAAAATTAAGAGCTACTGTCACCTTCTGAGCCACTGGCACTGGGTGCCCACCCACACAGTTGGAGGCGATCGCCAGCCCAATCATATAGCATAATGATGTCACAGTGTCCCTCTACAGGCGAAGCCTCCTGCAGCACTGGACCTCAGACATGTTGAGGCGGCTAGATCGCTGCCTGTACACTCTGGCAGCAGGACAGTGCTGTCGTCTGTGGTCCCGTCCAGTTTGCTGTCCCTGCGCCTCTGTGCCTCTCCTCCCACGGATCTCTCCCTGTGATACTGCCCGTGGACACTTGGTCCCCTCGCCCTTCTGCCCTCTCTTCCTGCTCAGAGAAGGTGCCCCCAGCGGAGTTCACAATCCCCACCGGCTGAGATGCAGATGGCACTGCCCCGTGCACTGAAGGCTGCACTGGGTAGAAATGCTCCAACAGAGTTGGCAAAACAAAAGAGTCCTCAGAACAAAGCTAACAAAGCAAATACTTCAGAAGAAACCAGAGGAAATGGTCTGAAATCTCAACAATAAAGCAACAGCAAACCCTGACCTGAACCCCTAACAACTCACACAGCCAATGCTCCTGCCCCCTTTTATCCCGCCCTTGGATGAGAAAGGTGAACAAACAGGATGGCTGCCTGACCAGATTGCCCATGAGCCAAATGAAAAATCACACAGGCAACGTAAAATTCCCGTTAATTGCCCCTAAAATTGCCTTAAGTAGCTGATTAGCTGTCATCGGGCATGCTGCCGACTCCCATGCATTCCTGCCATCCGTAATAACTTATTTAATTTCAATGTAATTAATTTGCTATTTACATTGCTGCCACTACAATGATTTTCTCATTAGAAGATGTCTTGGGAATAATTAAATTGAGATTAAAATGAAGATTGTACTTCACCTGCTCAGTTTACACATGGCACTTCCCAAATTAGCATGTAAATGAGTGCTAGATATACCAGATGTGCAGGTCACAATGCAACTGGACATCACAGAGAAAACCAAAAGAATGCAAATAGATTAACAATAGCTGAAAAAAGACATAAGTTGTTGAAGCTTTTCCGTTTTGCACTCATCAGGACAATTCACAAGAATACCAAATGTAAAGGGAACAACAGTTTATACTTCATGTTGTTCCCTTCACACTTGGTATTCTTGCAAATTGTCCTGATGAGTGCAAGATGAAAAGCTTCAACAATATGCGTCTTTTTTCAGCCATACTCAAGTTCTAAACTACCAAACGACTATTTATAGATTAACGATCAATAAAATAAATGAAGGCACCATTAGCGATTGAACACATTTTACTAATAAATTGAATAACATGCAACGAAAAGAAATAATATAGAAATTATGTTTCACCTTTCACGGCATCTCGATGTCCCAAAGCACTTTAATTTGAGCCAAATAATGGCTTTTGATATGATAGCATAGTTTATATTGTGGTGTAGGGAAACACTAGAGCCAATTTGGGTGCAATAAGATTCCTCAAATAGCAATGAGGTAAATACCATAAAATATGCTCTTTAGCGATGCTAAGGCCAGATATTGGCCAGGACACCAGAAGAGCACCCCTGTTCTGCTCACATACTGACATTATTTGACTCTACCTAAGAGCATGGACAAGGACCTTGCTTAACTTCATCCACTGGACGGCACCTGATAGTGCAACATTCCCTCAGCGTCAATTTTGTGTGCAAAAGACATCCTGACTCAAGAAGTGAGAATCTACCACTAAGCCAAGTCTGACAGGTAGTAAATATAACACAATACTGAACAAAATACTTTGAGGGGAACTTGCAGTGGGTGGTGTTCGCATGCATCTTGTACCCTTGTCCTTCTAGGTGGTAGAGGTTGAAGCTTTGGAAGGTGCTGTCAAAGGAGCCTTGGTCAGCAGATGGTACACACTGCTGCCACTGCGCGTCAGTGGTGAAGGTTCGGAATGTTTAAGATGGTGAATGGGGTGCTAATCAAGTAGGCTGCTTTGTCCTGGATGGTGTCGAGCTTCTTGAATGTTGTTGGAGCTACACTCATCCAGGCAAGTGGAGAGTATTCCATCACACTTCTGACTTATAGATGATGGACATGCTTTTGGGAAGTCAGGAGGTGAGTTACTCGCCGCAGGATTCCCAGCTTCTGACTCGCCTTTGTCACCGCAGTATTTACATAGCTGATCCTGTTCAGTTTCTGATCAATGGTGACCTCTGATGGGGAGTTCAGCAATGGTAATGCCTCTGAATGTCAAGCAGATGGTTAGGTCCTCCCTTGCTGGAATGCTTATTACCTGGCACCTGTGTGGCATGAATATTACTTGCCACTTATCATCCCTACCCTGTATATTGTCCTGGTCTTGCTGCATATGGACGCAGACTGCTTCAGTATCTGAGGAGTCACAAATGGTGCTGAACATTGTGCAATCATCAGCGATCATCCCCACTTCTAACCTTATGCTGGAGGGAAGGTTATTGATGAAGTAGCTGAAGATGGTTGGGCCTAGGACACGACCCTGAGGAACTCCTGCAAAGATGTCTTGGGATGGAGATGACTGACCTCCAACAACCACAACCATCTTCCTTTGTGCTAGCTGTAACTCTAGCCAGTGGAGAGTTTTCCCCTTAGTCCCAATGGCTCCAGTTTTGCTAGAGCTCTTTGATGCCACACTTGACCAAATGCTGCCTTGATGTCCTTTGATTCCATGAAATCTAAAAATTGAATATTGGAATATGAATGGACCAATGGGCTGAATAGTCAATTTGAACAAAAATTTAGCAACACTAAATTATGAATTTCATCCCTCTCGTTTCATTCACCAACAGGGTAGAAACTAAAGAGCAGACAGTTGCACACAATTAGGTTCACTCTCTGACTTAATGGGTTTCCACTTCACGGATCACTGAAGAGTTTTGCCAACAGGACAGCACTTTTCCTTTCACACTATTACAGCTACAGATTTTTATGATACAAGCACTTAGACATTTAACCAACCTTGTCGAGAACGTCATCTTATGAGAGTGCTAAAACATGGAAAGAGAACTATTACGTGGCTCTGATTGTAAGATTGCTCATCCTTACCCACACAGGCTCGGTGGGCTAGTTCCACATTTCCAGCTTGTGTGTACTTTTTCCTGATCTCCAGGAAGATCCCACCCAGATTGTTAAAGCTGCATATGTTTGTTTTTATTCATTCATGGGATGTGTGCCTCGCTAACAAGGCTAATATTTATTGCCTGCTCCTAATTGCCTGCTTCATGAACCACTGTAGTCCATCTAGAGTGTTGGTGCACCCACAGTGCTGTTAGGGAGAGAGTTCCAGGATTTTGACCCAGCGACATTGAAGGGAATGGCAGTATCGTTCCAAGTCAGAGTGGTGCATGACTTTGAGGGGAACTTGCAGGTATTGGAGTTCCCATGCGTCTGATGCCCTTGTTCCTCTAGGTGATAGCGGTTGCAGATTTGGAAGGTGCCATCAAACTTGGCGAGTTGCTGCAATGCATCTTGTAGTTGCAGCCATTGTGTGCTGGTGGTGGGAGGAAGTGAATGTTGAAGGTGGTGAATGGGGTGTTGATCAAGCAGGCTGCTTTGTCCTGTGTGGTGTCCAGACACTAGAGGAGGTGTGGAAACAGAGGGACCTCAGTGTATATGTACATAAGTCATTGAAATAACAGGGCATTTTGAGAGAGCAGTGAAGAAAGCATATAGTATTTTAGGCTTTATTAATAGTGGCATTATAAGCAGGTCATGTTGAACTTGTATAAGAAGCTAATTAGGCCTCATCTGGAACACTGCATCCAATTCTGCGTGTCATACTTGAGAAAGGATGTGAAGGCATTGGAGAGCTTAAGGGGAGATTAACAAGAACGATTCCAGAGATAAAGAACTGGAGCTGTGTGGATAGATTAGAGAGGATTAACTTTTTTTTTTCCTGGAAGAAAAGGAGGCTGGGAGGAGACTTGATAGAGGTGGTCAGGATCCTGAGGGGTGTGGACAGGGTAAATAGTGAGAAACTGTTCCCACTAAAGGGAACATCAAGAACTAGAGGGCACAGATTCAAAATAACGGGAAAAAGGAGTAGAATTGATATGACGAAAAAAATTTTCACCCAGAGGGTGGTTGGAGTCTGGAATGAACTTCCTGAAAGGGTGGTGGAGGCAAGTTCGATTGAGGTGCTCAAAAGGAAATTGGATTGCTACCTGAAAAGAAAGAACGTGCAGGGTTATGGGGATAAGGCAGGGAAGTGGTACTAGGTAGAAAGTTCTTTCAGAGAGCCAGTGCAAACTCAATGGGCTGAATGGCCTCCTTCTGCACTGTAAAGATTCTGACATTCTGTGATTCTTGTGTTGTTGGAGCTGCACTCATTCAGGCAAGTGGGGAGTATTCCATCACACTCCTGACTTGTGCCTTGTAGATAGTGGACAGGCTATGAGGAGTCAGGAGGTGAGTTACTCGCCGCAGAGTTCCTAGCCTCTGACCTGCTCATGTAGCCACAGTTTTTATAGGGCTGGCCCAGTTTTTGCCAAGTGGTGACCCCCAGAATGTTATGCATGTGCTATTATTTTCAAGTTGTTTTCAAAACTTCATTGCAAACAACACATTTTGCGCACTTCTACTAAATCTGCCCCAGAGTTTAAGGTTCCTGCTGCTTGTGGCTCGAGAATGCATGTGAGGCCAGTTTACAAATACTATATTTGTAGCCTACAGCTCTAAAACTCCAAGGATGTGTTGAATAAAAAGTGACCATGACATATTGGTTGTTTACAAACTTTGAGACACAAATTGAACCACTAGATGCCATTTAGATTGTGTACATGCTCTTATTCTCAAAGAATTATAAATTTCCTGACAAACTTTAGATAAGGGAGCACAGTTTGAATCTGTTGGCAACCAGTGAGAAATGCTCTTCTTTAAGAAATCTCACAGCCAGGGCAGGAAAGAATCCTAACTCCAGACTAATATCACACTGTGAATTCTAAAATCAATATCAACACTTCAGAATAATCAATGTGTAATGCGTACTGGTTATTTAAAAATAGTGTTTCTTTGTTTTGTACACTGTGTGTTCCAGTGAAAAAATGCTAATCATTGCAGAATCTTCAAGAGCAAGCACAAAGAAACAAAGACTTGCACTTATGTAGCATCTTTCATGACCTTAGTTCATTGGAAAGCACTTTACAAGTGATGAAGTTATTTTTCTTCAATATTGTTACTTTTAGAACCTTGGCAACCAGTTGGCAATATCAAGGTCCCACAAATGGCAAAGTGATAATGGCCAAATAATCTGTTTATAATGATGTTAGTTGAGGGATATATATTGACCACACCACCAGGGAGATCTCATGACTCTTCTTCAAAATAGTGGAATGCAATCTTTGCATGTGCGCCTGAAAGGACAGAGGAGGCCTTGGGTCAACATCTCATCTGCACCTCCACCAGTACTGATCTCCCACCATACAGCAATGGGAGTGTCAGCCTAAATTATGAATTTGAGTTGCTGGAATGGGGCTTGAACCCACAACCTTTTGATTCGGGAATTGCTCCAGTGTCACTAAAGCACTGTTCCAACTTGCAGAGTTTAAAAGCAACTCTGCACCCTGCAAACAGAATGCACGTTCAAAATTTAATGCTGCTTTTTTTAAAATTCAGGTTAGCAAAACAAAGCAATCAGTTTAAGTCATTGAGATTGTCGCTATCATCTTCTTTAGAACAGAGTTTGTTTGTCAGCAGGTTTTTCACTTTGTTTTATTAACAACTTGCATGCGAGTGGTTCTTTTCTTATAGAAAATGTGCAGAGAGGGAAAATAAATCTAAATAAAAGGAACAGACGCAAGCCAGTGTGGGAGATTTGGGCTGGGTGACTAAAAGCTTTGTTGCAAGGAATTCTTTTATTAAGAGAGAAGTGAAGAAAGGTTAAAGCATATGTTTCTGATGATCAGAGAGACCATAATGATAATAAACTAAAGTGGAAGAAAAACCTAATTTATTTATGACACCGTGGTTAGAATGTGGAATTCTCTGCAACAAAATCCTGTTAATTAGGGTCCATTAACTCATAGAATTGCACATCTCAGAAGGAGGCCATTCTTTGTGAAAAAATATTCAATTATTCCAAAGTCCCTGATCTTTCCCCATAGCCCTGCAATTATTTTCTTTTCAAATATTTATTCACTTCTGTTTTGAAAATCACTATTGAATCTGCTTCCACCTTTAAGCGGCACTTTACAGGTTTTAACAACTCACTGCCTAAATACAATCCTCCTCATTTCCCCTCTGGTTCTTTAGCCAATTCTTTTAAATCTATGTAAATCTTTTAAATCTTTTCAATCTGATTCCTGATTCTCCGACACCTCTGTACCTAATATAGAACCCTTCACATTTTTGAATACCTCTATTAAATCTCCCCCTGACATTCTCTGCTCTAAGAAGAGCAATTGCAGCTTCTCTAATCTTGCCACATAATCGAAGTCCCTCATCACTTGCAGCGTTCTAGTAAATCTCCTCTCCAAGGTCTGGCCATCATTCCTAAAGTGAAATAGGCACAATAGGTCTGAATTTTACTCACACCTGGTTGGTGGGAATGGAGGTTGGGGGGGGGGGGGGGGGAATGGAGGAGGAGGGGGAGGTGGTGGAGGATGGGGGAAGAGGATGGTCAGTAAAATTGTGGGGAAGTTTCCCAACCATGAGCAGGAGGTCCGAATCGGCTACGCGCTCCAGGAAGGTGGAAAGCCTATTTGCATAAATAAAACCCCTATTAGGGGTCAGCATGGCCAGCAGAATTTGGCCGACAGCCGAGCGCTCCCACCACACGGGGAGGCCGTCAGCTTCATGATGGTTGGCACTCTGCAGCAGCACACGGGGCTATCGGAGGTCCCAAAGATCATCCCGGAGGGATTTCCCCTTCAAATCAGTGGACTTTTTGTTCTTAGCCATCCTGAATTCATTATATATTATGATGTTATATTTGATTGGCCCGGAACTTCTGGTCCCCAGACGGTCGATACCACCCGGGTGTACCAAGGGAGGCCTCGAACGTCCCGATGCACTGGCTGTACGGGAACTGCCTGGGGAGATTTGGACTTCCGATGGTAAATTCCCCTCCATCCGGAACTCTCCAAAAAAAGTCTCTAACTCTGAATTAGAATCGGAGATTTCAGAGGGTTCCAACTCACTTACCTGGATAGTTACCTAGGAAATATTAGACTGAAAAAAATCACTTCTGACTCCTGGACATAATCCTCACACTGACCCCATCCCCACAGCTCCCGGCTGTCCAACCCCCTGCCCCCACCAACACTGTCAACTACCCCGCTGAACCCCGGGACTGCCCCCTGACACCGCCGCTACCTCCCTGATCCTCCGAACCCTGACACACCTCAACCCAACTATGACCCATCCGAACCCCCGACCCTCAAATTTGCCCCCAATCCTCTGACCGCCCCTTACCCTCCAACTCTTCTCCTTGTTACTGTTGGAATCATGCTGCAACGGAGTGCACGCTTTAGTTTGTAATTGAGAGCAACTGCCACCAATTGGGGAAAGATTCGGGAATTATTCCAAGTGTATAAAAACCAGTTTACACTGGGTGCAGGGGAGGGACAAGGAAGTTGAATCCTAGTCACCAGTTTGTGGGATCCTGTGCGAACGCTCGTTGTGAGTGGTGGCCGAATTGGTACTATTGAGCAGCAGACACTCCATAGTGGAACGTTTTCGTTTATTTGCAAAGGTACTCGACAGCAACTAAACACGTGCTTTCACTTCAAACTCTATCTCTACACAACTCATTACTAACTACTGACTACAGATAGCTAACTATAGAGGTAGCCCGTGCTACGCTGCTATTGGACACTAAGATCATGTGATCTTCCTTATTAACATTCTTCTTAAAGGTATATTGCACATCAGATAAATCCATAATTACCCCGAAGGGAGTCTGTGCCTGAATTATGTAGTCCTGTGAATAAATCTGGATTAAGGAAAAGACCGGCTCAAGATTCATCCTTTCCTCAATGTATGAACAGTGACTTCAACACCCCGATTCCCCGACTCCCACCCGACCCTCCAACTCCCCCCGACCTTCCGACTCACCCCTGACCCTCATGATCCTATGACTTACTCTTCGACTCCCCTGACCCTCCGACTCCCCCCCCAACCCTCCAACTGCCCCCCAACTCTCCCACTCCTTCCAACCCTCTAGCTTCCCTGACTCCCCTGAATTCCAACTCTCCCCTGCCCCCAGACCTCTGACTCCCTGACTGACTCTCTGACTCCAATCCCACCCTGCCACCTAACTTGCCACCTTTTATTTTATTCTTTCATTGGATGTGGGCATTTGTTGCCATCCCTAATTGCCCTTGAACTGTTGGGCTTGCTTGGTCATTTCAAGGGGCAGTTAAGAGTCAACCACTTGCTGGAGTCACATGTAAAACAGACTGAGTAAGGACAAGAGATTTCCTTCCCTAAGGACATTGGCGAACCAGGTGGGTTTTTAACCACAATCGACAATGGTTTTATTGGCACCCTACCCACCGTGCCACCCTACTCAGCTAGAAAATTACCCATCCTACCTACCCTGCACCTACCACCCTAGCTACCCTGCACCTACAACACTACTCATCCTGCCACCCTGATCATCTGGCACCTTATGCATCCTACCCACTCTACCACCTACCCAGCTTACCATCCACCTCCCTGTCACCTGCCACCCTATCCAGCTGCCACCCTACCCAATTACCTCACTCACACTCATTCACTTACACGGTGAAAAGCTAGTTAAATGTCCCAAAGCTTTTCACTGTGCTATAGAATGAAGACTTACTAAACTACGGCAGGTAGTGATGTGAAAAGGGGGTGTGGCTTGGCTTCCCCCAACGATCCTGCTCTATAAAGGAGGACTCCCAGCACAGGTACACTCAGCACTTCTGAAGAAGCCCAGTTCAGAGGGCCAGAAATATAGAGCTCTGTTGCAAGGTAAAAGAAATAGGAATGGAGAGGCAATCCAATGGTGAATGCCACTCCTCAGAAGATTATGCCGACCATTTCATTTACTGGCCCCAGCAACACCCACCTTCATCAGTGGCGCTGCTGAGGCTTCAGAGCTGCAGACCCTCTGATTCGGCCAGCAGCATCAGGAGCCCACCTGCCATTGGACGACAGGCCCAGAGGTGACCAATTAGGAAGCCACCTCCGGGAAAATCGGCGAGTTGATCCACTGCTGGAAAGCATAAGCTTTGAACCCCCTTTTGGTGCTGATGCCAGGTTTATGAAGCCCGTGGTAATACCCACGCCAATATTCCAGCTGAGACCAAATCAAAATTCTCTAAAAGGGAATTAGGTAACTGCTTGAAAATAGTTACAGGGTATGGGACCAAGTAGAAGAGTGAGTTTAGACCAGATGGCTTATAAACAGAGAAACACTGAAGAGGATTTGCCGCATGGATTTGTTTGCTGTAATATTCTACGATTCTTATATTTAGCCTGAGTAAAACTGTACATCTGTTCCTTTATATTTACATGTTGCAATACCCTAAGCTGTCATCCCAGTAGAACATACATGTTCATTTTCAACTGTGCAATAACAATATTAGTTGTATTGAACCACTGTTCTACTTTTACAGTGAAATGCAGCTCTTCTTTCATGTTTTATTTAAGCCCCTAGCTGATAGATCAATATTCTATATAGAAGCCTATATTTTTAATTGCATGCAAGCATGGAACTATTAATCACAATGCTGACAATCCAAGTTATGTCCCAGTTTGGATAATTAAACTATCAGATCAACAACTTGCATGTATTTCATACCTTCAGTGTTAAAACATCCCAATGTGTTTCACAAGTAAACTAATCACCTTGGGACATTTTAACATTTGAAGGTGATATATAAATACAAGTTGTTACTGTTGCCTTGGTAGCTCTATTATCTAAATCAAGCCAGGGATGCAGAGACTAGGAGGGTTGACAGAAAGTTTGGATTAAGGGATTTGTTTCAGAAAGGTGTTTTATAAGAGCGAGAGAGATGGAGAGGAAATGTTTTTAGGGAGGAAGGTTAAAGGTGTGGCCAAGAAAATTGAAGGCTTTGTTGAACTGGAGGAAGCTGCCACTCACTGGGGGGCAAAGAAACTGGCAGCACCAAGGCAGTGTGAGAAATGGTGAAGAGACAGAGTTGATTGTAATAAGCATTCACACAGAAGTTGACCCAATGCCTGAGGATGATGTTGCCAAGGGACAGTGTAGAGAGAAGCGTAGAGAACAGAAAGTTTACAGTACAGAAGGTTGTTGACAAGCAGAAAAAGCAGGAATCCAATGATAAATCCTTGGCAGACCCTGGTGGTGATGGCATGGGAATGGCATAGGTAAAATTGGTAGTGATCAGATAGACAGGAATAGAGCCCATGCAAAAACAAATAGAGAAAAAAGCTGGAGCAGTCAACTATATCAAAAGCTGAGGAGAAGTCAAGAAGAAAAGCAAGTGAAATGCAGTTTCAGAATGCCATTAGCTGCAGCCATTTCAGTGTCGTGAGAGGAATGAATGCTGGACTTGATGGTCTAAAACAATGTATCATGGGAGAGATGTGAACTGAGCTGAAGGCAATAAGGGTACTGAAAAACCTCATGGAGGGAAAAACATTTAAAAGGACTGGAATTTATATTTTCATAATCTCAGGACACCTCAAAGTGCTTTACAGCCAGTGAAGTACTTTTGAAGTCTAATCACTGTTTCAATACTGGAAATGCAGCAGTCAATTTGTGCAGAGCAAGCTCCCATAAATAACAATGTGATGGTAGACAGATAATGTGGTTTAGTGGTTTTGGTTCAGGGATAACTATTGGCCAGGACATTGGAGGGAACTATATATTTTTCTTGAAAATAGTGCCATAGGATCTTGTTACATTGACCTGAGAGAGCATGTGGAGTCTCAGTGTAGTGTCTCATTTGATAGCGCACTGCTCTCACAAGAGCATTAGCCAAGATTTTGTGCTCAGGCCTTGGGAGTGAGACTTGAACCCAACACTTTCTAACACACAGAAGTGAGTACTACCACTGAGCCACATATTTTTAACACTAGTTGGAGATGTTGTAATTGTTGGAGAGGACATTTTGGTTTGAAAGCAGGCTTTCTGAGGAGAGGGCTGATGATGGTGGTTTTGAAAGAGGGACAATGCCAGAGGAAAGAGAGCCACTGAAGAAGACAGCTAATAGAGAGACCAAGAAGGGGAATTGAATGCTCAGTGGTTGGGTAGGAAGGAACGTGGAGAGCAGGAGACGGGTCTCATATCAAAGTGCAAAAATTATCTTGTGTCCCATAGTTAACTAAGGATTAGTCATTCACCATTAAGTACATAGGTACAATTACAGATGGAAGTGAGCATGTTCTACTTTCAATCTTAGCAGCCACCATACCTGAATGGGTAAGGTAGTGACAAGACCTTCATTTGCCAGGTTATAAACAGAGTAACCTTGCTTCTGTATTTCAAAATTCCTCCACTTATAAATTATACCAACAATTTGCCTGTTCAAGAGGTGGGCAGATACATACAGTTTAAAATACATGATAATGAAAGCTATTAAGCAGGTTAGGTTACAATACCAAATTTCAGTTTACTGGAGGGCTAGTCAGAACAAAGGGGTTAGTACATAAATATTTTGTGCTGAGAAGTGCTACATTTAAATGCTTTTCCCAATAGGTTTATTCTTGCTTTAGACAACAGTCAGCATTCATCGACAAACATGAGCTACCTGTGAACTGAAGCTTGACCTAGTATGTAAAGTATCTAAGATGGAGAACCTCCAGACAAACCTTTGAGATATTGCCATACACTTAGAATAGCTCCAATTGGTTAAATTGACAGACGGTTAGATGAGACTAAAACTTGCTGATGTATGCTCATGTTATCCTACACAGAAGCAAGAGCACATCAGCGCATTCAACAGATTCAGTTAAATTTTTAACAACTATTGCAAAAAGCAATAAAAGCTGAAAGTGATAGCTGTTCTGGTCAGTAAATCTAGATCAGGAGTCCATGAAATGAAGCTTTACATAACCCTTCATTAAGCCTCCAACCATAAGACAATGAATTGGAAAAAAGAAGAGTGTGCTGTTTCTTTAGTCTGCTTTCTCTCCAGGCTCCCTGGTGAGTCAAGCTTCTTCTATAAATTAATCAAATTGGTTTCACTGCAGCAACAGTTCAGGAATTGACAAATATAAATAACAAAACTTGCTTTAATTGAATTCGAACGACGGTGTAGACACTTGCCAGATCTGTGATCAATATTACTTATTTTGATTACTGATTAGGCTTTTAGCCTTCGATTCCTTGTTAAAAATCACTTTAAACATAGGTGGCTCATCCAATTTGAAGCAGAACATAAATACGACACAGGTTTGTATATTATTTCCTTTTTCCAGGGAAACAAAGACCTCAAAAAATCTCCTCCAGGATGTCATCACAGAAGTCATTTAACAGTTGTTGCAACACTGACAAAACTACAAATTCCTATTTAAAATATCTAACAGAGACATTCTTATGATCTTTGGGTCCATCACTAAAAACTTGCCAGATAAATTATTCAGAAAAAAAAAATGAAGCATCTTTTTTCAGTGACAATTTGTAATCTTGGCTTTTGCCTTTGCCACACTATGGATAGGACTAGAAATCAGGTTTGCGCATAAAAAAATGACCCAAGCTGATTTGTTACAGGGAATCTCTGCAATTACACCCCGGTCAGAAGGGACTGTGATGGAGAATGCTGGTAAATTCAGTGTGGCCAAACTCTGTCCCACTGCCTTACTGGAAATTTCCTCCACTAATCCCACCAGGACTTACACCGGCTGCTCCTTCTTTAATCCAATAGCAGTATCACTGGGTTCCTTCTGTCCACCCTGTTACCAAACCTGCCAAGACTGCCATGTGGAAGAGGGCAGTCAGCTTCAAGAGGTGGGAATAAAAGCCCAAACTTACCACATCAGAGGGAAAGGGCTGTGCAGAAGCCTTCTCTACTTTGACAGTCAGCCGTGGAAACTTAGCTGCTGAAGACCCCAATTTTGGTCAAGGTCTAAATCTCCATTCCAACCTTTAGAATGTCACAGGTCCCTCATTGTCTCTGTGGGAGAGGGATTTTCCAGCACGTTTCCTTCCCCTATTGGCCCTTGGATTTTGTTCTGCTTTTGCCTCTCCCAAGAATATAGATGTATATAGGGGACTAGGGACGGATAGTATAAGGAAGTGTTTGGTCATGATGTTCCAGCTGTCATGGTGTGGTGCAGGCTTCAGGAGCCATCTTTCTCTGCCCACCAAATTCATAGAACTGTCAGGAATATTTGTTTTGTTTTCGCAGGTTTGTCACAATGGAATTTCCTGCCCAGAGCCCACTGTGCGTGTGTATTGAGCTCCACCCCTGGAAAGTGTGTCAAGCGTCAGACTGGTGCAGAAAACCTGACCTGACAACTGCCTCCATCCCAAAGAAGAGAACCTTCCCCACATCTGCCCAATGTCTGTACCAATTATTCAATAGATTCAGAAAGTGAAGCTGTTGCAGGAAATATCGCAAAATGTCCCAGGGCGTTTCACAGGGACAAGTGGACACCAAGCTCAAGAAGGAAACAGTTGAACAGGTGGCTAAAAGCTTGGTGGAAGAGCTAGGTTTTAAAGAGTGTCTTAAAGGAAGAGAGAGAGGTAGAGAGGTAAGAAGATTTAGGGAGGCAATTTCAGAGCGTTGGGCTTTGGCAGCTGAAAGCTTGGCTACCAATGGTAGGGTAAGGAAGTTGGGGAGGCACAAGAGACTAGAATTGGAGGAACTTATGAGTTCTTGGAGGGTGTCAGGGCTGGAGAAGGTTATAAAGATAGGGAAGGATGAGGGCATAGAGCAATTTGAACACAAGGATGAGAATTTTTAAATCAAATTACTTTTAATTGAATTTAATTCACATTATGTCAGCCATGACTCAGTTGGTAACACTCTTGCCTCTGAATCACTAGGTTCTGGGTTCAAACCCATCCCAGGACCTGAGGACAAAAATCAAGGTTGGCGCTCCAGTGCAGTACTGAGTGCATGCTGTACTATTGGAGGTACACTGAGGCCCCATCTGCCTGCTTGGATGGAAGCAAAATATGTCATCTGGCTCTATTCTGAAGAAGAGCAGGCGAGTTATTCCTGGTGTCCTGTCCAATATTTATCCTTCAGTCAATATCACAAAAAACAGATTACCTGGTTGTTATTACATTGCTGTTTGTGGGAGTTTGCTGTGTGCAAATTGGCTGCTGCATTTCTCACAATATGTGCAGCTGTAACAACACTCAAGAAGCTTGACACCATCCAAGACTAAGCAGCCCATTTGATTGGCACCCCATCCACAAACATTCACTCCCTCTAACACCAATGCACAGTGGCAGCAGTGTGTACCATCTACAAGATGCACTGCAGGAACTCACCAAGGCTCCTTAGGCGCACCTTCCAAATCCACGACCACAACCATTTAGAAAGGCAAGGACAGCAGACACATGGGAACACCACCACCTGGAAATTCCCCTCCAAGCCACTCACCATCCTGGCTTAGAAGTAAGAACATAAGAACATAAGAAATAGGAGCAGGAGTAGGCCATTCAGCCCCTCAAACCTTCCTCACCATTCAATAACATCATGGCTGACCTGTCCCAGGCCTCAAATCCTCTTTCATGCCAGCTCCTCATAGTCCTCAACTCCCCAATATTTTAAAAAGGTTGGTGGGCAGGCCAGGAGCCCTGGTGGGAATTAGAAAAAGCATGAAACCTGATCCACAGGCGGGATGAGGTTTCATGTAGGTTTTAAAAAATTGAATTAAAGCTTTTGTAAAAATTATGGACATGTCCCAACTCATGTGACAGTGTCACATGAGGGGACATGTCAGGGACTTTTTTTTCTATTTTTAATATTTTTGACAGTAGAGGCGATCTCCCTGAGGCAGCACTTAGCCTCAGCGAGATGAGTGTGCTCTTTTGTGCGCATATGCAAAAGAGCGCAATCCCAGATTCAGGGATTCCCCCCCCACCGCCCACACAGGCAGCGCATAGCACCTCCATGCAGATGTCACGCTGGGTGGGCCTTAATTGGCCCGCCCACATAAAATGGTGGCGCACCCCCAATCGGGGTCACCAATCGAAGGCGCGTCTCTGCACGCCCACTCTTCAACTTCGCCACTGATGGGGAGAAAATCCTACCCTAAGAGAAGAAATTCCTTCGCATCTCAGTTTTAAATGAGTGTCCCCTTATTCTGTAACTATGTCCCTAGCTCAAGATTCCCCCACTAGCAGAAACATCTTCTCAACATCTAACCTGTCAAGCCCCCTCAGAATCTTGTACGTTTCAATAAGATCACCCCTCATTCTTCTAAACTCTAATGAATAAAAGCCTAACCTGTTTGGTCGTTCTTGATAAGTCAACGATTTCATCCCAGGAATCAGCCTAGTGAATCTCTTTTGAACTTCCTCCAACGCCAGTATATTATTTCTTAAATACGGGGACCAAGACTGTACACAATACTGCAGGTGTGGCCTCGCCAACACCCTGTCCAGTTGTAACAAGACTTCCCTATTTTTAAACTCCAACCCCCTAGCAATACAGGCCAAAATTCCATTTGCCTTTTTAATTACTTGCTGCATCTGCATGTTAACTTGTTGTGTTTCACACACAAGAACACCCAGATCCCTCTGTGCTGCACTTTTTTGGAATCTCTCTGCATTTAAATAATAGCCTGCCTTTTGATTTCTCCTACCAAAGTGCATGACCTCACACTTTCCTACATTAAACTCCATTTGCCAAGTTTTTGCTCACTCACTCAGCCTGTCTATATCCCCTTATGTACTCATCACAACATGCCCGCCCAACTATTTTTGTATCGTCAGCAAATTTGGATACATTACACTCTGCCCCTTCCTCCAAGTCATTAATATAGATAATAAATAATTGAGGCTCTAGGACTGATCCATGTGGCGCTCCACTAGTTACATCTTTGCAACCTGAAAAATACTCATTAATCCCGACTCTCTGTCTTCTGTGTGTTAACCACTCCTCAATCCATGCTAATACATTACCCCCAATACCGTGATATCACAAGCTGTCCTGGAATTCCCTCCCTAACAGAACTGTGGGTGTACCTGTACCACAGGGACTGCAGTGGTTCAAGAAGGCAGCTCACCACCACTTTCTCAAGGGCAGTTAGGGGTGGGCAATAAATACTGGCCTAGCCAGCGACACCCACATTCCGTAAAATGAATAAAGAAGATACTACAGTAACTACATTTCAAAAAGTGTTTCATTGGCTATCAAGTGCTTTGTGTGGTCTTGAAAAGTGACATAAAAATGCAAGTCTCTTTTTAGGATTTTGCTTTGTGCAAGTTGGTTGCTGAATTTACCGACATAACTTCAAAGGAGAAATTCATCAATTTATGAATTACTTTGAGGTGTCCTGAGAATGTGAAAGGTGTTACTTGAATTCATTTTTTGTCCTTGTTCTCTTTCATTCTGTAAATTCATACCTTCATCAAAAATGACACACAAAAGTTATAAATCCTTTATAAAAAAACACTTTGAAGAACAAACAACATTGCAATCATTTTGAGATTGACTATTTTATAAAGTGGTGCGACCAACATCAAGTGGCAATACGTTTTTGTAAAAACCAAGACATTTACTCTTTAAAAAAAAAACTAATCCTTATACACACCAATGATGTGGCCTGGGAATCAGGCACTAAATTCTAAATAAATCTTTTTGAATTATTAAGTAAAAGTTAAGAGGGTCACAACTTCCTTACAGAATTTTCCCACTCTGCTGCTGCAACTTATATCACATTCGCTTGCTGACCTCACACTAAATAAGAACACGTTCCTGGGAAAACATTCACCCTACAGATATAAAAACAAAAAAACTGTGGATGCTGGAAATCCAAAACAAAAACAAAAACAGAATTACCTGGAAAAACTCAGCAGGTCTGGCAGCATCGGCGGAGAAGAAAAGAGTTGACGTTTCAAGTCCTCATGACCCTTCGACAGAACTTGAGTTCGAGTCCAAGAAAGAGTTGAAATATAAGCTGGTTTAAGGTGTGTGTGTGGGGGGGTGGAGAGAGAGAGAGAGAGAGAGGTGGAGTGGGGGTGTGGTTGTAGGGACAAACAAGCAGTGATAGAAGCAGATCATCAAAAGATGTCAACAACAATAGTACAAAAGAACACACAGGTGTTAAAGTTGGTGATATTATCTAAACGAATGTGCTAATTAAGAATGGATGGTAGGGCACTCAAGCTATAGCTCTAGTGGGGGTGGGGAGAGCATAAAAGATGTAAAAAAAGAATTTTTTTTTTTATAATGGAAATAGGTGGGACAAGGAAAATCTATATAATTTATTGGAAAAAAAAGAGAAAAGGAAGGGGGAAACAGAAAGGGGGTGGGGATGGGGGAGGGAGCTCACGACCTAAAGTTGTTAAATTCAATATTCAACCCGGATGGCTGTAAAGTGCCTAGTCGGAAGATGAGATGTTGTTCCTCCAGTTTGCGTTGGGCTTCACTGGAACAATGCAGCAAGCCAAGGACAGACATGTGGGCAAGAGAGCAGGGTGGAGTGTTAAAATGGCAAGCGACAGGGAGGTTTGGGTCATTCTTGCGGACAGACCGCAGGTGTTCTGCAAAGCGGTCGCCCAGTTTACGTTTGGTCTCTCCAATGTAGAGGAGACCACATTGGGAGCAACGAATGCAGTGGACTAAGTTGGGGGAAATGCAAGTGAAATGCTGCTTCACTTGAAAGGAGTGTTTGGGTCCTTGGACGGTGAGGAGAGAGGAAGTGAAGGGGCAGGTGTTGCATCTTTTGCATGGGGTGGTGCCATAGGAGGGGGTTGAGGAGTAGGGGGTGATGAAGGAGTGGACCAGGGTGTCCCGGAGGGAGCGATCCCTCCGGAATGCCGATAGGGGGGGTGAAGGGAAGATGTGTTTGGTGGTGGCATCATGCTGGAGTTGGCGGAAATAGCGGAGGATGATCCTTTGAATGCGGAGGCTGGTGGGGTGATAAGCGAGGACAAGGGGGACCCTATCATGTTTCTGGGAGAGAGGAGGAGGCGTGAGTGCGGATGCGCGGGAGATGGGCCGGACCCTGTAAGGACTCCATCCCATTCTTTCAGTTCCTTCGCCTCCGTCGCATCTGTTCCGATGATGCTACCTTCAAAAACAGTTCCTCTGACATGTCCTCCTTCTTCCTTAACCTAGGTTTTCCACCCACGGTCGTTGACAGGGCCCTCAACCGTGTCCGGCCCATCTCCCGCGCATCCGCCTCACGCCTTCTCCTCCCTCCCAGAAACATGATAGGGTCCCCCTTGTCTTCACTTATCACCCCACCAGCCTCCGCATTCAAAGGATCATCCTCCGCCATTTCCGCCAACTCCAGCATGATGCCACCACCAAACACATCTTCCCTTCACCCCCCCTATCGGCATTCCGTAGGGATCGCTCCCTCCGGGACACCCTGGTCCACTCCTCCATCACCCCCTACTCCTCAACCCCCTCCTATGGCACCACCCCATGCCCACGCAAAAGATGCAACACCTGCCCCTTCACTTCCTCTCTCCTCACCGTCCAAGGACCCAAACACTCCTTTCAAGTGAAGCAGCATTTCACTTGCATTTCCCCCAACTTAGTCTACTGCATTCGTTGCTCCCAATGCGGTCTCCTCTACATTGGAGAGACCAAACGTAAACTGGGCGACCGCTTTGCAGAACACCTGCGGTCTGTCCGCAAGAATAACCCAAACCTCCCTGTCGCTTGCCATTTTAACACTCCACCCTGCTCTCTTGCCCACATGTCTGTCCTTGGCTTGCTGCATTGTTCCAGTGAAGCCCAACGCAAACTGGAGGAACAACATCTCATCTTCCGACTAGGCACTTTACAGCCTTCCGGACTGAATATTGAATTCAACAACTTTAGGTCGTGAGCTCCCTCCCCCATCCCCACCCCCTTTCTGTTTCCCCCTTCCTTTTCTCTTTTTTTTCCAATAAATTATATAGATTTTCCTTTTCCCACCTATTTCCATTATGAAAAAAAATTATTATTTTTTTTTATATATCTTTTATGCTCTCCCCACCCCCACTAGAGCTATAGCTTGAGTGCCCTACCATCCATTCTTAATTAGCACATTCGTTTAGATAATATCACCAACTTTAACTTTAACACCTATGTGTTCTTTTGTACTATTGTTGTTGACATCTTTTGATGATCTGCTTCTATCACTGCTTGTTTGTCCCTACAACCACACCCCCACTCCACCTCTCCCTCTCTCTCTCTCTCTCTCCGCCCCCCACACACACACCTTAAACCAGCTTGTATTTCAACTCTTTCTTGGACTCGAACTCAAGTTCTGTCGAAGGGTCAACTCTTTTCTTCTCCGCCGATGCTGCCAGACCTGCTGAGTTTTTCCAGGTAATTCTGTTTTTGTACAGATATTGTCACCTTAGGAATAGTCCATATTTGCGTCACTTTGCGAAGGCTACATAGCGTGATAAAAATCTTCTTATTTAAAACCTCCAGAATAACTCCCATCTAATTTGCTCCAACATTTGCATGCTAATAATACACAGTTCATAGTTTTTCCCTTGTCGGGCGGGCTCAGCAGGAGCAGGTGGGGACGGTCGGGAACCCAACCGAGCTGACTACGGCCCGTGATCTGCTCCGCGCCACAATTTTGCGCGGGCGGGCCAATTAAGACCCGCCCTGCGTGGGTCGCGTGCGACAGTGCTGAGCGCTGTCTGTGTGGGTGGGGGTGGGAGGTGGGGGGGAGGAGGAAGAGCGAACCTCATCAAAGAGCGCTTCAATCTCGTGCCTCAGGGAGTTTGAAGCGCTTCTTAAAAAATTATTAAAGACAGTAAAAAAAAAATTTTAAAACATGTCCCCCTCATGTGGCTTTGTCACATGAGCTGGGACATGTTTTTGTTCCAAAAATAAAGTTTTCAGTTAATGTTTAATTGCTTCAGGAAACCTCATCCCGCTCGCCTGCCCGCCAACCGTTAGGTTTGACGGGTAGCATTAATTTGATTTTAATTAGCTTGTTAATGGCCTTAATAAGCCTTTCAATTATTGGCAGGCACACATTCAACTCTGGTGCGCACCCACCGAATGAACTATCGCGCGAGTGCGCAATGACGTCGGGATGCACACCTGATGTCATCGCGAATCATATTACGGTGCCCACATGGCGAACGTAAAATTCTGGCCATAATATATAGAATTGTCACACCATATCCGTGTATTGCACTAGAACGGTCTAATCTACCAACTACTGATTATTTTCATCTTCTCTTCCTCTGCAAAATTCTTGAACACATCATCATCATCATCATCATCACCTAACTGCATGTCTATTTATCCCCGTGATCTCTTTTTTGAGTCACTTTGATTTGGCTGGCAGGGCCAGGATTAGCCTAGTCAATATTAGTGACTGCATCCAGTTGACTTATTGTCCTACATTAAAATCTCATCTACCTTTGACACTCCATCGTCCTCCACATTTCTATGGTCTATCTTCATTCCTTTTCATGGAAATGCTGACAAGACCTCACTTAACACTCAACCCTAGCTGCCCTAGGAAGTTGTGTGGGTCTTCCAATGGTCTGTACAATTGAGTGACCCAAGGGTTTCAAGAGTCAACCGTGCGCTGTGGATTAAAGTTGCTTGTGGGCCTGACTGGGTATAAGCAGTCATTTGTAAACCAGTTGGGTTTGTATGATAAAATGAGTTTTGCTGGTCATATGCCCACAAGTTAGATGATTGAATTTAATTTCGCAACTTGCACTTGAACTCTCAATCTCCGAGTTGCTCGTCCGATGCTACAATCACTACAGTACTGTACCTCTAGCACCATGCTCTCCTGGTTCCAGCTCTCATTTCCAAATGAACGTGTCACAGGGGAAATTTCAGAAACATGCATACTCAGCAGAGTGTGGAGTGTTCCACAGTAAGCTGTGGAAAGTCAGAGGTTATTGCGTTCCTTGGCTTGCAAAAAGCTTTGCTCAAAATTCTGAATGAATGGTCATGTTATTAAATCTTAAGGCAGTGTGAATTTAAGCTGCAAGCCGGATAGAGCAGGGACTTAATGGGGAGATGATACTGAAGCAGTGAGGACAGGGCCCAGCGATCAGTCTTAGGGAGTCTCTGCTGTTCCTAGTTCCCATTAACTTGAGTTTAGAAGCTCAGTGAAAGTTGTTCAAATTCACAGGCAATGCTCAACAAGGAGGGTACAGTAAAAGTGCAGCTGAGACCTGAAAACATTAAGATGGGTAGAACTTTAAATTGAGAGGGACAAATGAAATGCAATTTGGATAAGCGTTGAAATTTTAAAATGGTTAACACATGTATGATGTTGAACTAGCCATGAAAATATTGAAGAGAGTCACATATTATTAGACATGCTGCCTAACATGACAAATACATGAATAACCTAAAGTATTACTTAATGATAAAATATGTCAAAATATTCATGCTCAAACCTAGTCATCCTATTCTCCCGCATGGACACATGTTGTTTCATTCTTCGATCCTCTCTGCCCTGTTTAAGATGTTACTCATAGAACTGTTCTAAAGGAATGTGGGCAATATGACAGAACGTGATAGAGGCTTACGGCCCTTGTAGCAATTGGCTGAACAATTCTTTGCCTCTCTTGAAACAATTTCAAGGATGTTTAATCATTGTTGGTGCATCAGAATGAATAAAAAAAAGACAAATATTAAAAAACAAACAGGTTATACATGTTGTATAAAATTAATATAGCTTCCTGCTGATTATATTACAGTATGCATTAAACATATTTGCATGACATTCCTGTCACGCATCTTAACCAGTTTATTTGAAATTGAGCCAATGCCTCTGTCAAAGATACAAGGTAAAGGAATATGGTGCAAATGTTCTAACTGTATGTATTGTTAATATAGTTGAATGCAATTCCTACACCTAGATGTACATTGCAAGATATTGAGAGATTAATGCCGGAAAACTTAAATGCCAATTCAGTACTAGTTCATTAAAATAAGCAATAGAATTTAATTGTGCACAGTGATGTCATAGATTGATGGTTTAATTGTGCATCTCCCTAGGAAAAAAAGTAATTTGGCCACCAGATGATAGAAGTTTATAAGAATAATAGTTTAGTTTACTTTCAACATTTACTATGTTTCTATATAGATAAGGCATGTTATTTACTATTTTTTCAGCCTTTGGATTCGAGCCACTAATGCAAATTCGTTGTTCTGGATGGGTTAGCTTGCAAACTATGGACTTTTCCCTAGATATTACCCATGATGAGCCAATAGGAGATGCTGCCATGTAAAAGATATTAGTGTCATGTTTAAATAAAGGTTTTTACCTTAAATTCAATCTTGCTGAGTTATGAGTAAAATGATAATGAAGAACCAATCCTTGTCACTGGGGTACAGTTTATATCCACTCTGTAGAGAGTGTGACAAGCTGCACTGCTCCTCATGGTGCTCGTAAGGTGTTCCTCATCTGATGTCGAGATAACAAGCTCAAATCAGCACTTGTCAGTTGTCTAGCGACAAAATGGTCATTTATAGGGACTATCTATTTGAGGTCAAGTTAGCTCCAGGATAATACAGCTGGAAATGGAAATTTGTAATCAAATCCACCTTCTCTCATCATTGCATTAATCTAATACCTGAGTAGTCATATCTATATTACTGCAGGGAACTGTGCAAGAAGAGGACAGAAGAGCAAGGTTCATCTGGCTCATCTTTTCATTGAAATCTCTGGTCTCAACAAATTCAGCTCCCTCTTGAGTGATTGCAGCATCTGTGCCTTGATTAATCTATCCAGACCACAGATAAAGCAGTGAAGGTTAACAAGGTAAAAGAGACAAACAGAAATCCCATTGGAGAGAAAAGCAGAACTTCTCCATTGTGGGCATTCCTGTAAATATTACTATAACTTTGCGCAGAATCACGTGTACCTTGAGGTGCAGTATTTTCCACTTGCTTACAGTTACTATTGACAATTGCAGTGGGAACAGTTACACTGAGTGATATGTGCATTTTAGATTAAAGTTTAAAGTACGTTATCTATAATATCTCTATTTGTTTTAATTCTTCCTCAAGAATTCTCTCTTTCCCACCCATGAGTTTCATACATAAAGCAAAACATTTCGCTTATTATATGACTACCACTTAAGTGTAACTGTATGTTTAGGATATTCCATCACTTGTAGATCTTTCATTATGAACATATTAGTTTAGGAGGTATTGATTAGTGCATTAATATAGAGGGCAATAAATTGGGCCAAATTGTCCATTCTCTGAATCATCAGAGACCAGATGTACGACTGATGATATGCATCAGGATCCTTTGGAAGTCATGACATGTGGACCCATATGGCAAACGCCTGGCAAGTTTAAACTTCTGATTGGCAATTCCCCTGCTCCCCAGGAACCTTCGCAAATGTCTCCGTCTCTGAGCTAGAGTCAGACACTCCTGACAGTTCCACGGTACTTACCTAGATAGTTACCCAATGAATGTTAGACAGATTAAAACCTAGTCTAATACCTGGGCAACTACACAACTGACTCTGCACTTACACCCCTGAACCCCCACCCCGGAATGCGAGACTATTGCCCCCAACTGTACCCAACTGGGATCGGATGACCCCGGAAGAAAGGTGCAGCAGCATCGAGTCAGGGGAATTTACGAGTGCAGCAGCAATCCATTTGTCATTGCCGCTTGGAGGATCCAGGCCATTATTTCTTCTGCAGCTTGCAAATGTTTCTATTCGGTAAAATACAATAAGGAAAATAAATTCCAAGAATCTTCATCATACATATAGCAATGCACACCACTATGAGCAGCACGCCTTATCGAAAGGAAGGTATGATCCATCCAAATAAGTCAGCATGTTTTGCATACTTTTTTAACCGGCACATTTTGAATAGTACATAAACATAACTTCAAATATATTGGCCTGAAATTTCCTGTCAAAATAATGGTGAGAGGAATGGTGTTTTCTATTATTTATGCACAAATAATGCAGCAACTTCAGGCTAGGAGCAAATGTGGGGTTAAATATCCAAAAGTTGCTGTCTGAGTTGCTTCACTGTTCGTTTTGTGAGCATGACATTTCACTTTCTAGCTCGCCATCAAAATGGGTTGAATATTATGAAGTTGCTGTTTTTGCATAACAGACACAAACTAAACTCGCCACAGAGATGTAAATCTTGTCCATTCCAGTCTAAGGGCTCTTATAATGGTATAATGAGTATTAATCACACTCAAACGACCTCTCTGGACTGAAAATTAACTATTACAAGTGTGGAGTGTTATTCCTTCAGGTTTTAAATATTGTTGAAGAATATGAAAACGTAAAACTTTAAATTTTTATTTTACTTTTCCTTTGTCTCATTCTCACTCTCTGTTTCTTAATCCAAGCTTTCTTTACCTTTTCATTTCTCTTTCTGTACCTTGTTTGACATTGAATTCATCCACGCTCATATACACTTCCTTCCCAGTCCTTGCATTGTTTATTTCTCAAACCTTCATCCAATTGATGAAGATAGGCTGTTGCTTTCCTGGTTCACTCAGATCCCAGATGCTTGGTTTTTCTTCATTAAAATGCCAACAGCTCACACTTTCAGCAATTTGGCATACACAAATAATTAAGAGCCTAAACATGCAAGGGCAAATCCAACTCAAGACAGGTGCAGCTAGATTCCTTCCTCTTGCAAAATTTGGTTTTCACTAAGTCACAACTATTGAGATCTATGGGTGAGTAGAGCGCACCATGTAATATTTCTAAAGCAGTGTGACCACAGTTAACCAGGTCCATCGTCACATAATTGGCTGAATTGGTGTTTTCAGTCCACTGCCATCAAAGAATTATAGCCATGTTAAAGCTATTTTGAAAAAATTGAAAATTTCCATCGACACCTGGGCTATCATTTTCCACATGGGGAAGTCTGCTCATGAATTGCCAAAAATTGGGATCTTCCTCTATAATGCCCTAAATGGAGTTACTGCAATAGCTATTTTAAATCATTTTGGCAGAGCCAATGATTGCCTCTAAGGATTTTCAGAGACAACTGCTTAAGAGAAGTTGCTGACTTCAGGAATCTATAAAGCCAATGAACTAATGGCAGCATGCATAATTTTAACATAGAATACCTCAGCATATTTTGTTATTTGAATGGAGCACATTCATTCAGCTCTTTTGCACTTTCCATAATTTCCTCCTTAGAATTCCCTGCTAAAATCAAAATATTTAATGGAACAAGAATTCATTTCAAATTATTAGTGCAGAAAACACCCATGAGCTTCTAGCACTAGATGTCATTTTGAGGTCATTGAATTGTGCTTCCAAAAGTTCTGAAATTATGTGAAACACGCATTCATTTTGTGTCTAATGTAATTAAACAATTCAAAGTACTTCACGGGGGGTATCAAACATAATTTGACACAGAGCCACACAAGGAAACAAGGAAACAAAAAGCATGAAGAGAGAGCGGAACAGTGGCACCTAAAACAGCGTTGACATAGGCAGTTCTGGAGACCATTAAAGAGCATGAGAGTATGGTGGGTCAGAGGCACCTATAACAGTTAGGTCAGTCTGTGGCTCCAGAGAAGACCAGCTACGTTCTGAGAAAAAAAATCAGTGTGATGTCACAGCAAAACATGTAATTGATTGGTTGGTGAGTATTTATTTTGTTTATCTATAACAACTCTTGAGTAGCAGGGATTATTAATTTAAATAAATTAAGTCAAAATATATTAAATAACACATAATAAGGATGGGAGGGCAGGTGATATGTTGCAGCTGCAGAATGTGGGAGCTGATAGATGCCAGTGTGACCCAAGGCAACCACAGCTACAGTGCCTGCGGCTCAAGGAGCTTCAACTCAGAGTCAATGACCTGGAGGCCAAGCTACAGACACTTAGATGGATCAGGGAGGAGGAGTGTTACCTGGACACTTTGTTGCAGAAGGCAGTCATAGCCGTTATTACAGAGTCATCTGATTTGGTCAGTGGTCAGGGGCAGGACAGTTTGACTGCTAGTGAGGCAGGTAAGGGGATTGAGAAGGTAGGAATGGAGCAACATCAGCCCTTGCAATTGTCCAGCAAGTTCAAGGTTTCTGCGGCTTGTATGGATGAGGGTGGGTACTGCACGGTGTCTGAACAAAATGACCAAGGCACCATGGTACAGGAAGTCATTTAAGTGGGTGAGTAATTAGGAATATTATGGTAGTAGGGAACAGTATAGTCAGGGGATAGACAACAGTTCTTTGCAACCAAGAGCATGAGTCCAGCTGGCTCTGTTGCCTGCCCAGTTCCACAGTTCAGGACATCTGCTCTGGTCTAGAGAGGAATTTGCAGTGGGAGGGAAAGGATCTAGTTGCCATGGTCCACATGTGTACCAATGACATAGATCAGACTAGGAAAGAGGTTCTGTTTGAGGATTGGGAGCAGCTAAAATTAAAAAGGGACTAAATTAAAAAGTAGAACCTCAAAGGTAATAATCTGATTATTATCTAAGCCACAAACAAATTGCCGTAGGGTAAATAAAATTGGAGAAATGAATGTGTGACTAAAAGACTGGTGTGGAAGAAATGGGTTTCGACCCAAGGGGCACTAACGCCAGTACCGGGAAAACGGGAGCTGTACTTTTGGGATGGGTTTCACCTGAACTGTGCTGGAACCAGTGTTCTGTCAAATCTTATAACTAGGGTGGAAGACAGTGTTTTAAGCAAATAGCAGGGGCAAGGGATCATGTGAGAGGAGATGTGGTAAATCAAAGAGAAATGAAGTAAAAGGACAGGGTAGCAATTCGGGTAGTGATAATCAGTGTGTGGCAGGAAAGGACAGGGAGTACAAAATGAAGAGTGTACCAACAGATAAGGCTGAGATTGCAAAAATGATAAAAAGACATAGTTAAAGGCTCTGTATCTGAACGTACACAGAATTCATAACAAAAATGACTGAATTGTTAGCACAGTGTTATGATCCCAGCTGATGTTACTACTGGACAAGCCAGATCCCAGGGTGGAACCTGAATCCTAACTTTTATTTTTTGTGCAGAAACGTGAAGGGCAGCTACTGAACAGAGTCACCGGAGTCAGCTGATGAACTTTTAACAAAAGAATAAAACCTTTACTAAACAAGAAAATATTAACTATGTAACAATACTCCTTCATCCACAACTATAGCTTTACATGTATACACAGGTTCGTAAGGATAACACAAGTTACAAATGCTATCTTATACTCTAATGTTCACAGTAAGTACACAGTCTATGTAAACCAATAGGCGACCTGTAGTCAGGCACACCACACTCCAAATGACAGATGCCATCCAAACAGATGCTATGGATCACTCATCAACTCACCCCAGATACTGGTCACAGCATGAGCCAACCGGTCTCATTGAACTCTGTCTTTCACACATGGGTTTCCAATCTCCACCCTCGAAGAACCTGCTTGGGAATCTTCTCCCAAACAATGCTTTCTCTCGGGCGCCTTCCACAAGTTCCACCTCCATGGTTTTGAACTCTCCTTCTGATGTTCCTCTCCCACGGGTTGCCACATATATTCAGTTTTCTTCCACCCACTCCCTCTCAGATACTCAGACATGCTAACAGAATACCACTGCTTCATATGCCCTTAGCAAGGAGTCACTAACTTTGACTGTCTCCTCAGATCTTCCGGCTTCTTGCATGCCTATTTTGCCTTGAGTCTGCTTCCTGCAGGTTTCTCTCTCCAAACTTGGAGCCTTCCTCTCTGCTCCTTGCTTTCACTTCCACTGAACAGGACCTTCTCCAGATTCCTGTTCTTCCTTTGACTAGAAGGTCTTCTTGGGACCTTTCTCCTGTTCCACCCCCTGATTTTGGCTTCTTCTTTAGTTTGGGACTTGTTATCTGTCCCTTTGCTGTGCTGCTTCTTTTTGTGTGCAGGACATACCAGGGCAATTTTCTACACTGTCAGGTAGACACCAGTGTTGTAACTGAACTGGCACAAGTCTACTGCCAGGATGTTGTCAGGGTCCATAGTCTTTACTGTATCCAATGCATTCAGCCATTTCTTGAGATCATGTAGAGTGAATCGAATCAGCTGAAAACCGGCATCTGTGATATCAGGGTCCTCAGGAGATGGATCATCTATTTGGCACTTCTGGCTGAAGATAGTTGCAAATGCTTGAGCCTTGTCATTTGTGCTGACTTGCTGGGATTTCCCATCATTGAGGATGGAGGTATTTGTGAAGCATCCTCCTAGTTAGTTTTCAATTGTCCCCACCACCATTCAGACCTCTGCAGGACTGAGGGTTTTGATCTGGCCCATTGGTGGTGTGATTACTCAACTCTGTCTATTGCATGCTGCTTCTGCTGTTTGACATGCAAGTAGTCTTATGTAGTAGGTGCCAGGTTGGCACCTCATTTTTAGGTATGTCGGGTGCTGCTCCTGACATGCTCTTCTGCAGTCCTCACTGAACCAAGGTTGATCCCCTGGCTTGATGGTAATGGTAGAAATAGAGATATGTTGATCCGTGAGCTTGCAGGTTGTGGTTGAATACAATTCTTCTGCTGCTGCCGATGGCCCACAGCACCTCATGGGTGTCCAGTTTTGAACTGCTAGATCTGTTCTGAATCTATCCCATTTAACACAACGCGATGGAGAGTCCTCAATGTGAAGATGGGACTTTGTCTCCACAAGGACTGTGTGGTGGTCACTCCTGCCAATTCTGTCATGGACAGATACATCACTGACAGATCCTTGAATGGGTTTTCAGTCTTCTCAAATAATTGCAGAAATACATAGACATTACAACTCAGAAACCGGCCATTCAGCCCAACCAGCAATGTCACTGTTTCCCTCCCCTGCAAGCAAATAATTGCAATCACATATAGACCCCTGTTCCTCATCCTCCATCAGTCTATCCAATCTACTTTTCAATGTTATTATGGTTCAGCTTCAACCACTAACTCATTGACAACTATTCTCCAGCTATTAATGCCATTTCCCTAGGTTCCCCCCCACCCAAAACCATACCAACAACAACAACAACCCCCCCGCCCCACCCCGAGCCTTAAGCAAAGTTACAGCAGTTGATTGGGAGAACCCCCTTGGAAATGGCAGTTGTACAAGACAAAGGTGACAGGCCCAACCAAGCTCTGAAGTGAAGCTGTGGAAGATTTTGTCCTGTAACATCAGAGCGGGCTGACAGCAGATTTAAGCTGCATTCCCACTATAATAAACGTCAATGAGAAGAAATGTAATGTAAATATAATCTCAATAATAGAACAACAGAAGAAAGTTCCAGAGTGGTGAGGTACATAACAAAGAAAGAAGTCAGATTTCAAACAAAAGAACATCTCTCAATACTTAATCTGGATATAAATTTCTAATATAATAATTTTCTTAGCCATCAACATTCGGGAAACATCAGGAACAAATTTAAGATCACAAAAATCAAGGCTGTTTGCAAACTTATTTGACCACATGGAGATGTGTCTTTATCTTTAAGAACAAGGTGCATCAAAACTGATTACATTTTTAAATGTATAAATAACTTCATGAGCCTTTACGAGAACAGACCATTGTGTATATATTCAGAGTGAAAATTCATCTCAAAGTTGGATTAGCCAATGACTACAAATCTGGATAATATGCAAAACATATATTGCTGCTAGGATGATAGTGTACTGGTCTCCTACGTAACTATGACTTGTTTAAGTTGTAAAGTGTTGCTTAAATCAGGACAGCACAGGGGTGCTTATAGAAGCCAACCTGTTGATCCATCTATCTTATACTGGCAACACTTGCAAATTCACAGAACAAAAAATTAGTTTTTCACTTTCACTATTCAACCAGGAGCAAGGAGTGAAACCACATAACTGCACAGTAGGAAAAGTACTTGAATCTATCTACCAAAGTTGGTATTGTCCTCCTTAGGGCAGAGAAGGTTATTGGGACAATTACTCATGGTTTTCAAAATTATGAGGGGTTTTAATAGAGTAGAAATGTTTCCACCAGTGGGAAGGTAGATGACATGGGTTTAAGGTATTTGGCAATAGAGGAAAAATGCATTGGCTTTTTTTAAATGCAGTGAGTTGATCTAATCTGGACTGTATTGCCTCAAAAGGTGGTGGAAGTGGATTCAATAGTAATATTCAAATGGGAATTGAATAAATACTTGAACAGGAGACATTTGCAGGCCGAGGGGAAAAGAGCAGATGAGTGGAACAAATTGGATAGCTCTTTCAAAGAGCCAGCACATGTATGATGGGTCAAATGGCCTCCTGTGCTGTAAGGTTCTACTCAATGATCCTGCAACAGGGTCCAATCCACTTATAAGGTTACTGCCCATGTGCAGTTGAAAATTAAACCCGTGTTAGCTTCCTCCATATCAATGAACTGCAAGGTGGCTGTTAATTTCCAAAGCCATGTGTGATATATGTTCAATGAATCACTGATTCTTTGCTCAGTCTGCGGGAACACTCATTGTATATTCATTGTTCTTCCTGGGTGTAAAATATTCATTGAGCTTATGCACAGCTACATCACAGTCATTAAGCTGTTCAGTTTCTGGCACATGTAAAAGCATGACTCCTCTCTCCAGTTGTCTCTGCTATGTTAATTCTTTAAATCCTGTGGCACCACTTTCACCATCGATTCTCAACTGAAGAAAATTCTGCTTTGGCATCAACGTCAGAGGGTGTTCCATGTTCAAAAGCTGCACCTCACTTTAGTGACACCTCCCTGCATGTGAAATTGGGGGCTCCAAGAGCCTGCAGGGATACTGCTCCCTACGTGATGACAGAAAGAGACCTGCCAGTGAGAGCCGGGAGGTGCAGCCAGAGGTAGCAGAGTTGGTCAGCAGCGGGAGCGCGGTGTCACACTCCGGGATTCAGGCCAAAAGTAGTTTAATGAGCTAAGCAGGGCTGGAGAGGTGAGCGCACTGGCACAAGTTCAACTACATCCTGATGTGCGCATCGTAACAACCCTCTCATGCTGCCTTCATAAACCCAAGGGCCCACTCACTCTGACTGGCATCGACGGTGGCAAAGAGTACATAATTGCCAGCCCTGGCAAACAAACCATCGCTCACCTGTCTTACACATTTGTGGGCCACCGACTGGGAGATCCAGATAGTGCCACCAACAGAGTCCTGGAAGGATCTAAGGGCTGTGGTGACTTCAAGCACTGGCTTGGCAGCAGGGCCAGGATTTTTACCTTGTTGGGCGGGCGCAGCAGGCGGGCCTGGGAGCGGTGGTGAAGCTGACCACCGCCCGCGATCGGGCCCCGACATCGATTTCGCATCAGCCAGCCAGCGTGGAACAGGTGCTGCAGCGCTGCCGGGGTGGGTGCAGGAGGAGGCTGAGCGTGGAAGTCTGCGCGTGTGCGGGAGTGTGCACAGTGAAAGCTTCCCCCGTTAACGGAGCTGCCTCAGGGAGCTGAAGATTTATAACATCAAAAATAAAAAAGTTAGCAATGTTGAAAACATGTCCCCTCATGTGATTCTGTCACACGAGCGGGGACAGTTTATGAATGAATTTTGAAAAATTTTTAATTTAATTTTTAATTGCTGTTGGAAACCTCATCCCGCCTGTGGATGAGGTTTCCTAAAAAAAATCTAAAGGCCGCTTTGGCTTTTTCCGTAAGGTTGGCCAGTGGAAATTTTCATTCAGTTATAACTTTAATGGGCCTAACAGGCCTGTTAGTTGTTGGCGGGCGTGCTGCTGACTCCTGGGCAGGCCTGCCAACCGAAATATCGCACAACTGCGCGCTGACATCAGGACACTCGCCCAACGTCATCTCATGTCACTTTTACGCTCGAACGGGCTGGTTGAGCACCCCCATCCACCACCCTGCCCCCCCCCACCCCAGGCCTTTATTGAGAAGGCTGCAAATGTCTGCCACCGCCTGACGTGAGACCCCGAGCCTCTTGATAAACTGGTGTCCAGGCTTGTCGAGGAAGCTTATCCTCTGCCTGTCCACCCCTGTGCCAGGTATGGTCTCCTGCAGGTTGTGCCTCTCTGCTGCCCCACTTTCTCCTGTGGAGCTGCAGGTCGATGAGGAGCAGGTTATTGCTGCTGCTGCTGATCTTGGTCCTCATCTGAGGTTCCAAGTGAAGCTACATGAGCGCAACCGTGTTAATTGGTACATCAGAACTCCAAAGTGGAAATCAGATATACCAACCTGCTAAGTTGTGAGAATAACCTCTCAGCACAAGTGAACAAAACACCATCAGGCAAGGGATTAGCTGTGATGGTGCAGTACTCATTCACATCTTTCCCTCACATGGTTTCAATTATTCTCTCAAGTATTGCTGTGTCCTTGCCTTGCTTTCACTGGCAACTTCCAGAAAGCCCATAAAAACTGTGCACCCACAACTAAATTCCAAAAGCCATATTAATATTGCTTTAATATATAAAAAGTAACACCCTCTTCTCTCAAGCAACACTTGCACACAGCAGGACACACTGCAGTTAAAGGCGGAAATCAATGGGTTTGGAGCTATCTTCCAGGCACACTGTCAATCATCACGCTTTTAACCACTCATCCAGCTCCCAAGCCCACTCGCTCCTGCAGGTTACAATTCACTCCATGGTGTCAGATATCAAACATGGAACTGATATGCTAACTACATCTAAGATCAGATACAAAAGGTGAAGTGAGTTAATGCACTAGATCCAACAACAACTTGGATTTAAATAGCACCTTTAATGTAGTAAAATGTCCCAGGATGCTTCACAAATGGGTCAAAATCCTGGAACTCCCTCCCTAACAGCACTGTGGGTGTACCTACATCACATGGACTGCAGCAGTTCAAGAAGGCAGCTCACCACCATCTTCTCAAAGGCCTAGCCAGCGATGTCCACATCCCATGAATGATTTTTTTAAGAAGTGTTACTAAATGAAAATTCACACTGAGCCACAGAAGAAGGTTTCAGCTCAGTTAACCAAAAGCTTGGTCAAAGAGGTAGGTTTTAAGGAACATCTTAAAGGAGGAGTGGTTGAGAGATAGAGAGGTGTAGAGGGCAGCTGAAGGCCAGGCCACCAATGGTGGAGTGAGTAAAACTGTGGATGCACAAAGGGCCGGAACTGGAGAAGTATAGTGATTGCAGAGGGTTGTAGGACTGGAGGAGGTTACAGAGGTAGGAAGGGGGGAGGTTATGGAATAATTGAGAACGAAGGATGAGAATTTTAAAATCGAGGTGCTGCTTAACCAGGAGCCAATGGTTGAGTACAGGGTGACAACTCTCCGCAAAGAGCAACAAACAACAACTTGTCTTTATAAAGCACCTTTATTGTAAAAAGCATCCCACGGTTTTACACAGGCGCATTATGAAACAAAATTTGACACTGCGTCGCATAAAGAGATATTAGAGCAGATGAACAAAAGCTTGGCCAAAGAGGTCGTTTTTAAAGAATGTTTTAAAGGATGAGAGTGAGATAGAGAGGCGGAGAGGTTTAGGGAGGGATTTCCAGAGCTTAGAGTTTAGGCAGCTGAAAGTGTGGCCTCTAATGGTGGAGTGATTAAAGTCAGGGATGCTCGAGAGGCCAGAGTTAGATGAGCACAGATATCTCAGAAGGGTTGTGTGGATCAAGGAGATTACAGAGATGGGGGGAGTGAGGTACAGAGGGATTTGAAAACAAGCATGAGAATTTTAAAATCAAGAAGTTGCTCAACAGGAAGTCGGTGTAGGTCAATGAGCACAGGGGTGACAAATGTTCTGTTAACCAATGCCCAAAAGATGGGGTGATAATGATCCTAATCCCAAAATGTCAACTATGCATATTTTCTTACAGAATCTAAAAGTAATGAATGACCTGGATATAAATGATAAATTCATCTGGATGGTTTTTATGTCTTGTTTACTTATTCATCTTGGGTCTACCATTCGCTTAAATTAAGTCTAAAGGTTGGAAACATGCCATCATTCATGGAAGTCATAGTGATGCGCTATATAACTCACTCTCATTCAACATCATTCATTAATAATGTAGAACAAATTCAGGTTTTCTGCATGAGTGATTTGGATAGTACAGCTATAAAAATTCATGAAGTATTTATAAAGCGCTAGAGCTTCTTTACGATGTACACTTCACACATAAGAAAATCCTGTGGCAATGATTAAAGGTCACACAGAATATGCATGCGTTTCCTTTTTCCAAAGTTCTCCATTACTTTTCAAAGAACCTCCTTTCCCACTCCTTTCAAAAGATCTCTCAAAAAGGGACTGACACTGCAATGTGCCACTCAAAGTGTACTGCATTGTTAGATCTGCTGATGCTCCTAGGACCGTACTAAATGTTGTCATGTTGACTTAAACAGGAGTGACTCACTTCCATGTAATTCATTGCATGTGAAGGGACTTGCAGTGTCCGAGAGGTGTGAAAAGGTAATGTACTGTAGCATTTCCTTCCTAGTCTTTCTTTAGGCTGATTTGAAGATATCATCTCCTCTTTGAGTCAGAAAGCCGTGGGACTAAGACTCACCCTGGAACAGTAATCTAGGCTGACACCTAAGCAGAACTGAAAGACTGGTGTATTATCAGAAGAGGTGTCTCTTGGATGAGACATTAAACTGAATGTCTAACTCCTCCAGTGCACATTAAAGATGCAGAGATACTATTCAAAGAAGTGCAAGGAGTTTATCCAGTTCCTCGTCAACGTTCCTCCCTGGACCTGTTGGAGAATTCCTACCTTATCATTTTGCAGAATCACAAAACAAGAAACATCAGTATGTCTGAGAATTAACTTAATTTGGTCTTGCTTCAACCTTAATATTTAACATTTCATGAAGAACAGCACACAGCAGCCTTATGTCTGAAACAACTGTGTAGGGAACTTCTGGAGGGGAAATCATTAGAATGGTTTATTCAAACCTAATCATGTGCTGGGCCCTGTTGGCAAAGCTTACTGTGTCAAATGTTGGAACACCGTTTTTACAATTTTTTAGTTCCTGCCAGGTGTAACACTATCAGGTATTTTATAACCCCCACCCTACCTCTTCTCGGAACAGACGAACAGATTGATGGATAGGAATGTGTGGCCATATGCCTTTTCATACTATATTGTTAACTCGTTTTTCCCAAGCTACAGCTTTAATGTACAAAACCTTTGACATATGCTCTATAGCAAGTTATTATATTGTATCAGTCCCCTGCTCTCTTACACTATTCTGTGCTGTGATGAAAATCTGTGTTTTAAACCTCATGTTTTAATCCTAGCAACCTGTTAAATTCAATATTATCTCCTTTGTCAATGTATTTAATAATCTATATGTCGCTACTGTTACAGTATAATGTTTTCAGCCAGGACATTCATCCTTCTCCAGTGATATCGGTGTCATTGAGAGGTAAAGGCAAGATTTTACAGAACAAAGTTTAAACTAATTCTATCTAAATTCCTGATGTGTCTTCGCTAAAATTCTAAGTATTGTGAAAACATACATATGTTCTCACACAACCAGCCCCACCAAAAAAAAACCCCGATTAAATTATTAATCTTTGAACTGTGTTTTTTGTGGGATGCTTCCGTACACAAATTAACTGTCTGCACACCAACACTCACTGCACTGACACACTTGTGAGAGGCATGAGAAGGCAGAACATAAATATAGCAGGAATGTGGTGTTTGGTTACCTTTTAAAATCAAACAACAACAATAGTTTTCCAAGATGCCTCGTGTCGCTATCACAGACTCTTTCATCTTTCAGGTGAGATGTTAAAGTGAGGCCCTGTCTGCCCTCACAGGTCCTGGGGCTTTATTTCGAAGAGGAGCAGGTGAGATCTTCCCTGGTGCCTTGACCAAATATTTAAGCCTCAACCGACATCACTAAAAACAGATTATCTTGTTCTCATCACATTGTTGTTTATAGAAGTTTACTGTGTGAAGATCGGCTGCTGCTTTTCCTACATTACAACAGTGAGTACATTTCAAAAAGTACTTCATTGTCGTAATGCGCTTTGGGATGTCCTGATGTCATAAAAGGCCTAAAAGTGTGGGCGGAATCTTCCGGGCTCACCTGGAGTGGAAAGAAAGGCGGGAGGGGGAACTTAGTTGTATGGATGGGAGGCCAAAATTTAGTTTCCCGATGACAGGATAAAGCTTTGCAATTACGTTCTCCAAACTTTAAAGGAGGGTCGAGCTTCCTGACACTTGTCCTTTTCCAAGCATTTGCATGTCATGCATGCTCATTGAAAAAGCCAGCTTGCCAGAATAAAGAGCGCCCTACTAATTAAGTTCTCCACAAGTGAGAAATGTGTGCCTTCAGATTCACAACTGCATAGAAGTGGCATGCACCTGACGAAGGAGACTTCTTCCTGGCCTTTGGAGTGAGTAGCCACTGCTTTGTCCTTCTTGGGGACCACTCAGAAACATCAACCTCGTGACTGAGATCGAGTGCTGGTCGGCCAAACTGCATGGAGGCTGGGCAATGGAAGCAGGGTACGTGGGGAAGGGTGGAGCAAAGGCTGGACAAGGGAGGCAGGGCCAGGGTAAGGGCAGGAGGGTGTCCAGGGAAGGAAGCCAGACTGTCTGGGGCAAGTTGAGGGGGTATGGATATCTCGCATGCATTGGTCAGGTTGTAAGGAGATGGATGGACTTTCTGGGAAGTGAGAATAGTAAAGAGATTCTAAAGGGTGGGGTTGGTGATGGATCAGGTAGGGTGGGAGTTCTAGGGTTATGGGCAGTAGTGGATGGTCTCATGGAGGGGGGGTCACAAAAAGTCAGGGTATAGCTGGCCTCGAGAATGGGAGGGGTCAGTGTCAGAAGGGGCATGTGCATGTTGATGGTTATGGCCTCAGAAGGAGAGCAGGAATGTCCCCAGAGATAACAATAGGGTCCAGGGTAACTGGGGGGAGGCTGAAGGGTCACAGGAGGGAGAAGGATAACAAGGTGGTGATGGTGAAGGCTGAGGGGGGGACCTTGGTGGGTGACAGGGCGAGGATAGAAGGTGCCTGAGGTGCTAAGGAATCTCACATGTACCATATTGGAAACTTCAAGGTTGTTGCACAGTTAGTAATATGTCACAAGCAGTCGATATGGGACGAGCGTCTTTTCGGGTGGGAGGAGCTAATGCTTCGCTTGTTGGGCCAAGTATAGAGGCACCTTTTATGAGTCAACTGGATGGAGAACCAGGCTCAGCTGAGTTCTCCTCTTGATGGACCAATGCCCGAGAAACCAGCAGTGCTCCAGGATACATGGCTGGCATTTCAGAGAGATCCCAGCAAGGCCGGGAGCTGCAGTACATTGTGTGCTGATTGGCATGGCGTATGGTCCAAAGCAGGGACGAAGGGAGGGAGAGAGGGAGGGGTCTGGTACCTTCATGGGTGTGGGTGGGGGATGGCAACAATGTCCTGACTCCAGCCTCCCAGGTCCATGCTTGTGGCTGACAAGGGGGTGGGTGATACGTCTATGATGACAAGGCAAGGGTCTCTCAATTGTGCTTCGAGGGTGATGGAGGAAAGTTCAATTGTGTCTGAGGGAGGGTTCATGGACTTGGCTGTCATTACCCTGGTAAATACACAATGTCTCCATGCACATGGAGAGATGAATGGAAGGAACATTCATCTGTGGCCCTCCAGGATGTCATTCCCATCCTGATGAGGTGGAAAGACACCATGGGTAGAACAATGCCAGGCACAGGGCTTAGCATGGGCTTAAAGAATAAGGATTGAGGGTAAGCTTCAAAGAATAAGCTAACGAGATGATCACTGCTGTTTGTTCACTGATCACCTCAGGTTTACATGATGCCCTGCCCCTCTACTGGCTCTGGTCCAGATGAGGAGGTACCAGTGCAGAATGATCCAGAGCCAGGGGGAACAATGGCCAGAGCAGCAAGAGTAGCAGCAGCAGAGCCCCAAGGAGCGCTGGCAACCAGGAACCAATGAGGCAGCGAGCACTGACCCAACATCAGATATATGGTAGGCAGTGCAAATATGTGAGAGGCTATGCCGGAGACGCATTAGGATGTCTGGACTGTGGTTGATTGCATATGTCAGCTGCTCCTTGAAGACCTGCATCTGCAAGAACTGGAAGGCAATCCCATGCAGCTGGCATTAAACGTCACCACGACCCTAAACTCCTTTTCTAGTGGCTCCTTCCAGGGATCCACTGGTGACCTGTGTGGCATCTCCCAGTCAGCGATGCACAAGTGCATCCGGGAGGTGACAGCTGACCTCTTCAGGTGAGCACATGATTTTGTCAGATCCCGCTTGGATCCTGAGAGCCAGGCAGCCAGAGCATTGGGTTTTGCAGCAATCACAGGATTCCTGCAAGTGCAATGGGGAGGGGGCATGGACTGCACACGTGGCATTGAGAGCCCCCTGGCATCAGCCAGTCACATTCATCAACAGGAAAGGCTTTCACACTCAGCTGACATATGATCACACCAGCCAAATCCTGCATGTTTGTGGGCAGTTCCCAGGGAACTCCCACAATGCCCACATTCTGAACCACTCCCAGGTGCCACAAGTGTTTGAGGCACCTTGGCGATTGCACGGCTGGCATGTTAGAGGAAAGGGATATCCCCAGAAGATGTGGCTGATATCGCTAGTTCTCCAGCCGCCGAGTGCTGCTGAGGAGGGGCACAACATCGCACAGGCCTCCATATGGGCCAACATTGAGCAGGTGATAGGCTTCCTTAAGATGAGGTTTAGATGCTTGGGCCACTCAGGCAGAGCTCTCCAATATTACCCACAGAGAGTGTCTGCATCAGCCTTGTCTGCTGGATTCTGAACAACCTTGTGCAACAAAGGGGGGGGATTTCTTTGCAGAGGGAGACATGGATGAACAAGAAGTCTCCTGCGTGAATAAGGATGGAGAAGGTGCTGGTGATGAAGAAGGCCAGGATGTTGCGGAGGTACAGGACAAGGTCATACGGCAGACAGGCTGGTGATAATCTAATAGCTAACAGATTCCAGACCGAGTGAGCTTATCCTTTATACCCGATACTCATCCTTTACACTGTTGTTTTTATTCTCCGTTGGTTGGCAGGCTGCAGCTCCAGGCTTGGACTAAACATTTTGCTCTAATTTCATTGACCATGTTTTCTGATAACTGAAATAAATAACACTACTTCACGTTAGCTCTGCTGCTAGTGTGATCCTTTGTGTGCGCGGATCTGTGCTGATAGACATACTCCTTACGCTAAATACACGCATCAGTACCTGCACAACACTGCACGCTTCCATAACCTCAGGCACCAATGAGGAAAAATGATTTCTTTCCCTCAGCTCCACAAAGCCATCACCCTCTAAAAGAATAAAATGCTACACATTTCAGTCCTAAATGTCTACTTATTAGTTTGAGACTGTCCCCTGATTCTGGAAACCATAGCCAGGTTAAATAGCTTCTCAGTCCTCTGCACCATCCAGCATACAGGCCCATTCTCCTCACCCTCACCTCAGGAGTTAATCCCCCAGTCCCTGGAATAAGCCTGGCGCACCTTGGTTGCAATCCCGTTGTGCGAGTTCTAATCCCTAGGTAAGGAGATGAACAGGACACACAGTACTCCAGGTGAGTTCTCACCAAGGCTGTAGTCAACTGCAGCCAGTTGACACTCAATCCCTCTTGCAATCAACGGCAACTTGCCAGTTGCCTCCTTACTTGCTGGCTACACCTGCACGTTAGTCAATAATAACATTTGGACAAGGACAGCCAGGTCCGTTTGGATGCCCACACCTCTTCGTTCACTCAACATCTCGGAAAGCCTTTGGTTTTCTATTGCTCAGGCCACACTGGAGAACCTCAGATTTCTCACCCTCACACGCCATCTAGTGTTCCTTGCCACTCAATGAGCCTGTTTAACTCCCCTCCTCATATCAGCACAAAAGCAGCGGGAGATGGAGGGACTTAGCTACAGGCACTGTGCAGCCAGCATTCTCACAGAACTCAGAGCCTGGGTGAGTTGCAGCTGATGGACTGCATGATGCGTGCCTTGGCCGCATATTCAAGATTGATGACCAGTGCTTAAGTATCCTCATGTCGGTAGATTCAATGATCACAATGCTGATAATGTGGGACAAGTGTCTCAAATGTAAGACATGATCAGAACCTGATGCGGGACCGAGTTCTGTGACCTGTGACCATTTAAGCAACTGAATCCAGGAAAGTTCCAAACAGTGCGAGTGAAAGTATGTTCACAAGTGTGAAAAGTCTATCCAGTGATTGGACACCCGTGCCATCTGTGTGCATTCAAAACTTCTTTCTCTTCGTTTTTCCACCACTACACCTCGGTGCAGCCCCAAGAACCACAGGTCAGGTGGGGGCAGCCTGCTGACTGCTATGTTCTGTTGACTGTGATGACCTTGGCAGGCATCATTTGAGGGCCTGAGGCCTGCTAAGGATCTCCTGCTCAGGTGCAGGTGAACCTCCCTCGGCCTGACCTGCTGGAGGTGATGGGACCACTGGCAGAGGGGAGGTGGGGCGCCTGGGCACCCTTGGAGTGTCTTGGGATGAAACCCCTGGAGTGCCTAGCTGGCGCTCCTCCTCCCTGTGGGTGCCCGATGCCACCTGACTGACTCCTGGAGGAGATGGGGTGCCTGGAGGGAGCTCGAGGTGTCCCATCTGCTTCTCACATAGCCACTGCTGCAAGCTACACCCGTGGCTAGAGCAATGGAGTGCAGGTCCGAGCGCATATCCCGCAGACACTGTGTATTCTGTTGGACTTGGGTCTCCAAGGCGGCTGCCTCCCTTTCCATGGAAGCAGCCAAGCGCTCACATGCCGGAGCCAAGCATGACAGCAGGCAGAATGTGAACGGCCTCCTCCAGACTTTGGTCCAGTTTGTGCATGGCCTTTGGCATCTCTGCCTGAAGTTCCCCTGCTTGTCGCCGCATCTCTAACAACTCTGTCATGGACGAGTCCAGAGACTCGCCAAGTGCATGGGGCCCAGCAGGGGCTTGGTCTCCAGCAATCCTCCGAGTGTCAGAGACCTCCAGGAGTCAGAGACCTCGGCTGTCACTTCCTGTCACGTCAGCCGGGAACACATGTCAGTGATGTGCTCACCGTGACCCTGTGCCTAAACTAGAATGTGCACCCCACCAAGGTGAACGTCTTTGCTCTGATAGAGGGAGCAGGTGAATGCCGTGCTGGTGCATCCTCTGACGATTCTGAGGCATCATCCTCAGAGGTGGGGTTGGAGGTGAAGTTGGAGGTGGAGCTGAGGGTAGGCTGCCTCCTCTTCTTCTGCTTCGCCTGCTTGCTGGTATCTGGAATATTGATGTCATTTCTTCATAGTGGCACTCTCACCACTGAATAAGAAGGTTCAAGTCCCACTCTAAGGAGTTGTGGACCAAATCTGGGCTGACCCTCCCATTGCAGTACTGAGAGGCTCTGTCAGAGGTACCATCCTCTGGATAAGACATTAAATCTCTCCCATAGATATAAACCATTAACCCTCTCCAATAGATGTAAAAGATCACATGGTTTTTTTTAAGAACAAAGGATGGTCCCCCTGGTGCCCTGCTCAATGTTTATCCTACAACCAACACCTAAAACAGATTATCTAGTTATCATTGTGATGCTGTTTGTGGGAGCTTGCTGTGCACAAGTTGACTGCCATGTTTCCTACATTATTTATTGGTTGCAAAGTACTTTGGGACGTTCTGGGGTTGTGAAAGATGCAAGTCTGTTTTATTCCAGGGTGCTATACCATGTGACACAGAATGTGGCATTGCAAAATAAATTTGATTCTTGAACCATTAACTCTGGAGATAAATAAAACATTATTTCTCTCGTCTTGCAACTGCTTCCAAGTCTTTCCTGATCATCAATTCAAGAAAGGAGGGTGACAAAAAGCAGGAAACCACAGGCCAGTTGGCTTAACAGGGAAAATGCTCGAATCCATTATTAAGGAAGTTATAGCAGGGCACTTAGAAAATTTCAATGCAATCAGGCAAAGTCAACATGGTTTTGTGAAAGGGAACTCGTGTCTGAGTAACTCATTAGAGTTATTTTAGGAAGTGACAAGATAAAGGGGAATAAAGGGGAACCTGTAGATGTGGTGTACTTGGACTTGCAGAAGGCATTTGACAAGGTGCAACATCAAATGTTACTACACAAAATAAGAGCTCATGGTGTAGGGGGTGACATATTAGAATGGATAGAGGATTGGCTAGCTAATAGTGAACAGAGCGTGAGGATAAATGGGTCATTTTTCAGTTGACAAGATGCAATGAGTTGAGTGCCACAGAGATCAGTGTTGGGCCTCAACTATTTACAATCTATATCAATGACTTGGATGAAGGGACTGAATGTATGTATGGTTGCTAAACTTGTTGATGACACAAAGGTAGGAGAGTGAGCTGTGCAGGGGCCATAAGGAGTCTGCAAGGAAACGTAGATAGGTTAAGTGATTGGGCAAAAAATTGACAGTGCAGTATAACTCGGAAAAATGTAAACTTTTCCACTTTGGCAGGAAGAAAAGGAAAGCAGCATATTACTTAAATAGAGAGAGGTTGCAGAACCCTACGCTACAGAGGGATCTGGATATCCTGGTACATGAATCCCAAAAAAATTAATATGCAGGTACAGCAAGTCATTTGGAAAACAAATAAAATGTTGTCATTTATTGCAAGAGGAATAAAATATAAAAGTAGGGAAGTTTGTTACAGTTGTACAGGGGATTTCTGAGACCACACCTGGAGTACAATGTACAGTTTTAGTCTCAGACATAATTGCATTAGAAGCAGTGCAGAGAAGGTTCACTCACCTGAATCCTGGGATGAAGGGGTTGTCTTATGAGGAATGTTTGGACAGGTTGGGCTGAATCCATTGGAGTTTAGAAGATTTGAATCAAATGAGCCTGTGGGAGGGCATGTGATTGAGTCAGTGCAGAAAGGATGTTTCCCCTTGTGGGAAAGACTAGAACTAGTCGACACAGTTTAAAAATAAAGGGTCTCCCATTTAAGATGGTGATGCGAGAATTTCTTTCTCTCCGAATTCTCTTTCTCAGAGAGCAGTGGAGGCAGTGTCATTGAATAGCTTCAAGGCTGAGTTAGATAGATTCTTGGCTGTCAAGGGACTCAAAGGCTATAGGGTTAGACAGGAAAGTAGAGGCCACAATCAGATCACCATGATCTTATCAAATGGCGGAGCAGCCTTGAAGGGCCAATTGGCCTGCTCCTGCTCCTAATCCATATGTTTGTATGCATGTACATTTATAATTCTTTCTGTATTGCTCTCTGTGTCTTACAAGTGGTTTTGAGCTCTTTTTTTCCTCCTCTGCATGACTCTCCAAGGCTTTTCTCATCATCTCTTTGTCTCTGAATCTTGTTCTCATTCTTCCACTCACTGTTTGTGTAAGTCTCCTCTCTCTTCGGTACCTTCACCGATCGGTCTGGAAATGTTGCTTTAAATAGCCACTTGACTTTTCTCTGTCTGATTTGTTTCTTGTTTAAGATCAGTGACCACATGATTGGGGGCAGGAGGCAGAGAGCTACTGGAAGCAAGCATGAAGAGGCACTCTGGGTTATGTACAAGTGAGAGAGAAAATGGAAGGGGGTGTGGCACAAGTCTGGGGTGCGGGGTGGGGGTGGGTAACTGTCACCTCGGGCAGTCTTGTGGAAGATGCACAAAGGGCTTGGATTTTCCATTCAACCAATAGGATGCATAACCGGAGGGCAATCCAGTCCTGCCTACATTCCCCTCCCAAAAGTGAAAACTTAACCCCAAGCTCTTTTAGGTGAGCAGATTAAATTGACAAGGAAAGAGTTAGTAATAGTGGAAAAGAAAGGACAGAAGTTCGATTTCAATGGTTTTACAAATATTGTAGAGCGACTTTTCAGAACTTGTATTAAAACAAGAAAATGCTGGAAATACCCAGCAGGTCTGGCAGCATCTGTGGCGAGAGAAACAGAGTTCATATTTCAGGGCCCGTGACCTTTCATCAGAACTGGGAAAAGTGGAAGGATAATAGGGCGAAGGGTGGAAAAGGAACAAAAGGGAAGGCCTGTGATAGGGTGGAAAACAGGGGAGATTAAATGACAAAGAGGTTGGCGGTGCAAAACAAAAGGGAGTGATAATGGGACAAATAAAGGAAAAAAAAGTGTGCCTAGAGGAGGGGTGAATGGCAGACTGTGAACAGTTGCCATCCGACACAATACTACTGCTCCTCCTCCTTTTCTTCATTCCCTAACCTTCCTGAACACCTTGTATCAACGAATATTTAGTACCCAGTCCTGTCCTTATTTGAACCAGGTCTCCGTTATCACCATAGCATCATGTTCCACATAGCTATCTGCACATGCAGCTCACCAACCTTATTTACCGCATTCCCTGCATTCACATACATGTCATGTAAACATAATTTATTTCAGTTTCATTTTCCACAACAGCTGCCAGATCTGCTGGGTACTTCCAGCAGTTTTTGTTTTTATTTCAGATCGCAGGCATCCGTAGCATTTTGTTTTGTTATCAGAATTTGTGGTGGATTATGCATTCTTGACACCAACACAAGCGTATGGTCCCAGTGCTCACTGATTTGGAAACAGACCCAACCAGTTAAGCAGCGAACCTGGTTCAATTGCCCAAGATATCTAAACAGAGCTCTGATGAAAGGTCCTTTGGTCTACCTCCCCTCCCCCCTTTCAACAGTGCAAAACCCATCACACTTCTACCTCCTTTCAGTTCCGGAGAAGAATCATATTGGACTTCGAACATTAACTTTTCTCTCTCCACAGATGCTGCCATACCTGCTGGGTTTTTCCATTGTTTTCTGCTTTTATTTCAGATTTCCAGCATCCACAATATCTTGCTTTTATTCTGATGAAAGGCTGTTAACCTGAAAACATTAACCCTGTTTCTCTTTCCCCAGGTGCTCCCGGACCGACTGAATATTTCTAGCATTTTCCATTATTATTTCAGATTTCCAGCATCCACGATATTTTGCTTTTGTTAAGACATCCATCTGCACCACAGCACCAATCCCCCTCTCCCCAACCCAACCCCGAAGCTAGCCAGCAACAGTGGCTCTGTCAGTTAAGAAACTTATTTTATAATTATCTTCAACCTGCTGTTTTCACAGTCAAAAAGAAATTCTGGATATTTTAAAGCACTGAGTTACAAAGGTTTGAGCGAGATAACAAAAAACATTGTTTTTTGGCACAAGCTGTTTCCCCACTCACAACTGTCAAGTATCAAGGCTAATAACTTCAAACATTGGAACTACCTCCTATCAGCCACCCTTGTAATAGACCCTTCTCCCCACTGACTTCATTAGTTTGATTTCAGCTTCTTGGGAAACAAGCGTCTGAATAGCACTATGACAGCATCCTATCCCATTACACAGTAAAGGCCATCAACACATACCTGGACAACCTAGTTTTGTGTTGAAAGTTTGAGCAGCATCAGAGAATCTGAAATGTTGCTCTAAGAATCTAAGTATTATGGTAATTCACTGCAAGCATGCTCATTTATCACTTCTGACAGGAAACAAAGATCTTTGTTCCCCAAAATATGCATTTTTTGATGGACAGCACAACTCCATAAGGATAAAAGCAAAAAACTGCGGATGCTGGAAATCCAAAACAAAAACAAAAATACCTGGAAAAACTCAGCAGGTCTGGCAGCATCTGCGGAGAGGAACACAGTTAACATTTTGAGTCCGAATGACCCTTCAACAGAACTAGGTAAAAATAGAAGAGAGGTGAAATATAAGCTGGTTTAAGGGGGAGTGGGATAAGTAAAGCTGGATAGAGGGCCAGTGATAGGTGGAGATAACCAAAAGATATAAACAAAAAAACTGCGGATGCTGGAAATCCAAAACAAAAACAGAATTACCTGGAAAAACTCAGCAGGTCTGGCAGCGCTGGAAATTGAAGTTCTGTCGAAGGGTCATGAGGACTCGAAACGTCAACTCTTTTCTTCTCCGCCGATGCTGCCAGACCTGCTGAGTTTTTCCAGGTAATTCTGTTTTTGTTTTTAACCAAAAGATATCACAGACAAAAGGACAAAGAGGTGTTGAAGGTGGTGAAATTATCTAAAGGAATGTGCTACTTAAGGGTAGAAAGTAGGACGAGCAAGGTACAGATAGCCCTAGTGGGGGTGGGGTGGGGTGAAGGAATCAAAAAAGGCTAAAAGGTAGAGATAAAACAATGGATGGAAATACATTTAAAAATAATGGAAGTAGGTGGGAAAAGAAAAATCTATATAAATTATTGGGAAAAAAAGGGGGTTTCCTAACTCCATAAGGAGTTTGATTACCTGAAATCTGTAAACTTCGCTAACTAGCTTATGCTTTAAAACAGTAACATACAAATGTTGCGCAATATCTACCTCTAGGTTTTAACTATGATTAACATTTAATATAGATTTTTGCGATAAATAAATCACTTATGTTTTTGACATCATTTCAATCATTTAAATGTCAATTTGGCTCAGCTGATAGCAGTCAGCTGTCTCTGAGCCGGCAAGATGTGGATATGAGCCTCACTTCAAGATTTCAACACACAGTCTAGTCTTTGCTGACTGTCTGAAAGAGTGCTGCATGGTCAGACTGTCTTTCAGTTGAGACATTACTGAGGCCCTGCTCCTGTGGTTCTTGTACCTGTAAAAGGGCATTCAATCTTCCCAGTGTCCTGGTCAACATCTCCCTCTTAATCAACATCAGCCAAAATGGATTAATTGGTAACTCACTTGATCTCCCGCTTGTGGGATCTTGCTGTGCATATGTTAGCCACTGGAATTGTCTATATAACAGCTACTGCACTTCCAAATATTTATCAGTTGTGAGACATCATAAACATAAGGCACCAAATAAATGAAAGCTTTTCATCCACCAGTAATTGGGACATATGGACCACATACCTGGCGTTGCACAGGCACTGAAGTTTCACAGTTCCCTGGTGGCACCATGGTTCCCTGGTGCATTCTCCATGGCAATGCCACAACCAGTTAGAGATGACTTACCAATCAATCAGCACCCTTTCCTATGTAGTATAAATTGTTGCCCCCTTTGAAATTTGGCATTCTTGTGCCTGTCCTGATGGGTGCAATACGAAAAGCTCTCACCATGGGATCCAGGCCGGAGCTGCTGGATTCCCGGAGCTGGAGGACGAAGGGGCCTCCGTTGGAGGCTGTGGAGGAGCGGCTGTGGCCGTGAGGCCTCAGGGACACTTGAGCCCACAATGAGGCCTGGTGGTTCATTGGAGGCTTTGCTAAACCAACTGGCTTCAGAGATATCTTCTTTCGAGACTTCAAGTGGGGATTTGCAGCATTCATTGTGGCTTTGGATGTTGGATATGCACTATTTTCTCCCAAGAAGAATGGAGGACATCACTAGAGAATGAAAACTGAGGAGCATTGGAATTCTGTGGAACTTTTAGCATCTCCCTACTTTTCCACTTTGGGTGGGCTGTAACTCGTGTATGAGATGAAAGGCAAACTTTTGTATAGAACAAAATAATCTATTGAATCAGAAAAAAAAACTTGCCTCTTTTTTCAGCAATGCTCAAGCTCCATACTGCAAAGTGACTATTTAAAATCTTGTTATAATTCAGACATCTCATTTTCATTGACTTAAACTACTCTGTCCAGTTCTACTTCAGTAACATTTGCATATACATGCCTGTGGCTGGAATGTTATGTGGAGGAGGTGACCCTGCTCCCCCAATGAAACATTAAGGGCAATCTCGCTTCTGTATGGCCAGGAAGCTGTGAACCAATTTTACAGCCATCAGGCTGTTAACTGTTCAGGACAAGACTTTCCACCCCACCCCAAAAATGGGAGGAAGTCCCGCCTCCAAGAACTCCCAGCCAACCAGATGGCTGGCAGCTGTCTAATCCCAACAGCGCCACCAGGAGCGATGGCCACTGCTAGGACTCCAGGGAGTCCCCAAAAAAAGATTGTTGCTGGAGTCAGAAAACAAGGTATTTCGCCAGACCAGGCTGGCAGAGGGAGGAAACAAGTGGGAGTGTTGAGTACTGTGGTAGGGGGATCTCCATGGCAAACCAGCAATCGCAGGAAGAGGCCCTTAAGTGGTGATTTAATGGTTACGTAAGGGCCTGAATTGGGCCAAGGGCAGGCGGGGCATCCAATGCCTCCACCATCTATGGAGGGGGGTAGGTGACAAGCATGGCACCCCCACCATCTCACCTGTTTTATTCCCCCTGACCCTGCATGCCAGCCCGCTCCTGGTAGAGGTTTGGTATAAAATTCCACCCCATGTTTGGAGGTTCACTGGAATGCACAGCATTGAAACAGGCCATTCAGCCCAACAGGCCCATGTTGGTCTTTATGCTCCATATGAGCCTCCTCCCAAACATACTTCAACTCACCTTACCAGCATATCCTTGTATCCAATCTCTCTCATATTTTAATTCGGTTACAAGCATCTAGGCTATTTACCTCAACTGGGAAGGTGTGAGAGGCGGGGTGGGGGGTGGGGGGTGGGGGGTGGGCGGGGGGGGGGGTGGGGGGGAGTGGTGTCTGCTAACAGATCTAACATAATCTAAAATAACTGGGACAAAGTCCCAAAGAACGATAGCAGGCCTTCTAACCAGCCCACCTTGGCACTCGGCCATTGTGTCTGCTTACACTCTAATTCTAGGGTTGCGGGGCCTGAATCCATCCCGCACCCTCACCCCATCCCTCCCTACTACCCCCCACCCCCCACCCTCCCCTATCCCCCTCCCCCACTGCATCCTGGAGCAAACATTTCACAATTTGGTGTACATTGTACTGGGGCAGATCTGGCGAATTGGGAAATTTCCTGACTTGAGATACCTGCCTCAGTAACCAAAATTCGGCCCCAATTGTCTGCCAGCCACGCCTTGCTCTCCACACCACACAACAAAAGGATGATATCTAGGGTTTTGCCTAGTTTTGCTACAATAATTATTAACTTCTGTGGTACAAAAAATGAAAACACAGATAAAATATACTCAGAATCGGTGCAAACAAAATATTATTAAAAAAATATGCATGAGAGAAAGATAGTGAAAACTGGAAGTCCCAATAACACTGCAGTCATCTTATTCTACCAAAGCCAGGAAAAACACTGCTTAGGCCTCAGCTGGAGTATTGTAGACATTATAGCCCAGGAAAGATGTTAAGGCCTTAGAAAGGGCACAGGAGAATTTTACCAGGATGTTACCAGGGATGAGGGTTTCCAGGTATGAGGAGAGATTGGAAACATTAGAATCATTCTCCTTGGACCAGAGATGGTTAAGGGGTGAATTTAATAGAGATTTTCGAGATGACGAGTGGGTTTGAGAGTAGATGTAGAGAAAAAGCTATTGCCTGAGGTGAGTGGGTCAAAAACCAGAGGTCATAGATTTAAAATAATTGGCAAAAGGTCTAAATAGGATATGGTGAATTTGTTTTCACTCAAAGTTGTCAGGATCTGGAATGGTCTGCCCGAAAAGATTGTGGAAGTTGATTCTATCAATCATTTTCAAAGCGAGTTTGACATGGAGCTTGAGGATGGGGAGCTTAAAGGATTATGAACAAAAAGCAGGGTGTGGGACTAGGCACAACTGCACTTTTTAAAAGCCAGGATAGGCATAATGGGCTGAATGGCACCCTCCTGTGCTATGAGTTTCTGACTCTAAGAAAAGACTTCCTAGAAGCTCCGGCATTGTATATGATATATTAAAATATAGTGAAATCTATGGGGAAGCAGGACTATGGGGAAAGAGCAGGGGAAAGGGAATAACTGAACTTTTCCAAAGAGCTATTGTAGTAACAACTGGCGGAATGATCCCTTTCTGTCTCGTAAAATTCCATTTAGATCAACACTCCACATCCAGAGGTCATGAAATTGGGCCAAGCTGAATTTGTGCAAATTGTTAAAGGTGGTTCCACAAATTAAAAAAAAAAGATGAAAGAATGACTGCAGAAAACTGCTTAGGTGAAATTTATGCTGGGGACAAAGTTGCAGTTAAATATATCCAATTATACAATCAAAGGGCTAAACAAGGATCCAAGAATCTTTGGCCTCTGTGAGGGAGAAAGTGGTGCAGGGAAGGGCACATTGGAGAAGCCAAGGACACAAGCTGGGCTACAAGTAGCTTGCAAATCCAAAGATCAGGGGAAGAAAACTCAGCTGCTCCCATTCTTGGGGCGTGGGATCACAATGCATGATCTGCTTGCGCTCAGTCACATTGAGGCAGGCAGCACACATTGTGCTGCCTTCTTATTTCCATGATTCCAGCGTTTAACCGAGCATGACCCATGCTGCTGACTGGATGAACAATCAATAGGAGGCCCAGCAGCATGCAAGGCTAGCATGTGTAGCCGATAGCTAAAACAAAAAATAAAAAATAAAAAATACCTGGTAAAACTCAGCAGGTCTGGCAGCATTGGTGGAGAAGAAAAGAGTTGACGTTTCAAGTCCTCATGACCCTTCAACAGAACTAAGTAATAATAGGGTGAAATATAAGCTGGTTTGGCGGAGGGTTGGGGGGTGGGGGGGTGGGTGGCGGGGGTGGGGGGGGGATAGAGATAAGGGGGGTGGTGGTTGTTGGGACAAGCAAGCAATGATAGAAGGAGATAACCAAAAGATATCACTGACAATAGAACAAAGAGGTGTTGAAGGTGGTGATATTATCTAAAAGAATGTGCTAATTAAGAATGGATAGCAGGACAAGCAAGGTACAGATAGCTCTAGTGGGGGTGGGGTGAAATAAGACTAAAAGGGCATAAAAGGTATAGATAAATGATCGGTGGAATGAGGTTTGGAGAGACCAAGCGCAGACCACCTTTGGTCTGTCCGCAAGCATCACCCAGACCTCCCTGTTGCTTGCCATTTTAACACTCCACCCTGCTCTCTTGCCCACATGTCTGTCCTTAGCTTGCTGCATTGTTCCAGTGAAGCTCAACGCAAACTGGAGGAACAGCACCTCATCTTCCGACTAGGCACTTTACAGCCTTCCGGACTGAATATTGAGTTCAACAATTTTAGATCTTAAACTCCCTCCTTCATCCCCACTCCCTTTCCGTTTCTTCCCCCTCCTTTTTGTTTTTTCCAATAATTTATACAGATTTTTCTATTCCCACCTATTTCCATTATTTTTAATGTATTCCACTGATCATTTATCCATATCTTTTATGCCCTTTTAGTCTTATTTCACCCCACCCCCACTAGAGCTATCTGTACCTTGCTTGTCCTGCTATCCATTCTTAATTAGCACATTCTTTTAGATAATATCACCACCTTCAACACCTCTTTGATCTTTTGTCTGTGACATCTTTTGGTTATCTCCTCCTATCACTGCTTGCTTGTCCCAACAACCACCCCCCCTTCTCTCTCCACACCCCCCCCCCAACCCCCCACCACCTTAAACCAGCTTATATTTCACCCCTCTCCTATTTTTACTTAGTTCTATTGAAGGGCATGAGGACTCAAAACTTCATCTGTACTCTTCTCCACCGATGCTGCCAGACCTGCTGAGTTTTTCCAGGTATTTTTTATTTTTTATTTTTTGTTTGGGATTTCCAGCATCCGCAGTTTTTTGTTTTTATGTAGCAGATAGCTTCCAGCTGTTAAAAGTGGCCTGCTGCTTTTAAAGTGCCTGCTGCACTCATTGGAAGAAAGCTGCTGCTGACTGCCTGTAGGGCAATTGGCTGCAAGAAGCACCAACCTCACCTTGCTCAATGCATCACTCTCTGATCGCTTGCCTGAGTCCCTCGCAGTCAGGATCAGGCCTAATGTTCACATGCTGTAGCTCATCCTCACACAGCTTCCAATGATGCCAGCCTCAAAGCCATTTCTCACTGCCTGTACAATCTTCCAACTATTCAGCTATGGCAGGAACATCACCCAAACACAATGCGATACAATCACTGTTATTCTGCCCTCTGTCTTACAGGACATGGAACCACCATGATCTGAGCACTCTTGCCACCTCCAGAGCACATACAGAATGTCCACACCAGCTCCCTTCCCTGCAGGGGGCGCCATGAAGGCTGCAATGGACATTGCCAGAAGCACTCCTCATGCCATTTACTGACCTCAAGGCTTCTACAGTGTAAGCACCAGTGCGATACACAGCCAAAATTCCAGATATGTTAGCTGAAAGGCATTCAGTTATTTAAACTCTTACTAATTTATACACCTGATTACTGAAGTGTTACACGTAGAAGTGACACCATGTCCACATCAAATAGTTCCAAATAGAATGATTCTTTACAATCCTCCTAAAAATTGTCCAGTCAGGAACAAAATAAACATTGACAGAGATGCAAACTCCTGTCTCTTCTAGAAAAAGACACCAGTTGATCTCTAGATTGCTCTTTTCTTCACTCCTGCTTGTAAAGCAAAGCTGGAAGGAAAATATTTTGCCTCACATATCTTATTACTGTCAATCTTTTAGCAGTCCCTCATTTTCAGAAAATCTTTTCATACAGGGCCACACATTAAGAAAGGCTGTTCTGCAATGGGTGGACAATATGCTTTGCTGAATTCAGTTTCTTGTTGAATCCAATAAGACAGTTAAAACTATACAAAGCACATTGATAAAATTAAGATATTTTATTTTAAAGACATGGCTTTTTACTTGTAATGGGTTTGAGTGCTTAAAATTCATTTCAACGGCTATCTCTATATGTGACTGAAGGGAAGTGAAGTGTTATTTTTTCAAATAAAACCACTTTTGCTTTTGTTAAATATTGTTGCTAAGGTAACAAGTGTGCAGTTAAGTAGTACAAAGTCAAAGTTCTGCTCAGAGATGATCAGATGTAATGCTTGTATATTGTAATTAACCATAGAAGTTTATTGTATTTCACTGTGGAGGATTGTTGAAAACATCTTACAGTAGACAAAGGAAAAGGATGAGAGACTGTTGTTAATCAAGATTTAAACCGCATATTTAGAATAAAATTGGTTCCTTTTCAAAATCTACTTTCTACTTGATACCCATTTGGTGATTTCACCCTTGCTCTCCAACACTCATCTGCACCAGTGGAACCCCCCCCACCCCCCTTCCCACCCCCGCACATCATCAAGGTAACAAGGTCTAAGGCCTGGACCTCAAAATGGACTGAATTTCCCACTAGCACAACTCTTGGCTGTCGAGCATGCTCATCTAGTTGGCTACCTTTTCGTTAACATCGAGCCCTTTGTGGATAATCGAAATCAATTTAAAATCACACCTGCACAGCAAGGTAAAATATTTGAAGTCAGCATTTTCTGCTCCAAATTAAATGAAATTCATCTTCATCTGCATTGAAATCGATTTCTGAGGTCAAATTTCTCAGCAAAAATTATAAGCTCCATGGAAACATGGATAATTGACAAAATAGGGGCAGTCAGCCGAAACAAAACAAAGTCACCCAACAGCAGGTTACCATAAAGTTATCTTTGTGATGTTATGATTTAAGAGGATATTGGCATTTTCCACTTTCGCAAAGGCACTTGAAACAACAGAGTATGATTTTTAGCTGTGGTACTGGAGTATTTTTACAACATCTGAGGCTTGGGACCATCTAGCATTCTCACCAGGAAGAAAGGAAGGAAGAAGAAACAGGAAGGAATAGAGACAAGGAAGGAAGGAACTTCCATTTATACAGCATCTTCCATACCTCAGGACAACCTATTCCTTCCTGCTCCTTCCCGACAATAAGGTATTTTTGAAAGATATTCACCACTGTAATGTGGGAAAATCCATTTTCAACAAGTTGTGACTTCAAGTCTCACTCTTAAGACTGGACTACTGTATATAATCTAGGCTGACATTTCAAAGCACACTCTCAGTACTGTTGGAGGGTATATGATATCAGGGTCTGTGTCAATTGATGTAGATGTAAAAGATCACACAACACTTCACGGATGAGAAATAGGACTTTCTTCTGATCTCCTGGTTGAATTAATTCCTCTTCCTACACCACCAAAACAGATCAAAATGACCATTCAGCTCATTCCTGCTAGAGAGGCCTTGTTTCTGCATTTACCCACTGAATAGCCCCTACACTTAAAAAGTAACTCATGAGCTGTGAATCACTATGGAGGCCCTGACAACACGAAAGTTGCTCTATAATGCAAACATTGCATTTCCTATCAATAATGTTATAATTAGACTCCTTGAAGCACAAATTTGCACAACCCAATACTTGCATCAAGCTTTTAGTCACCTGGAAATTAAATGTTTGCAAAATGGTTGTGAAAATGCCAATTGTTGCGCACTTGTTGTGGGATGGTCGAGTTGGCACTATAGATAGAGTTAATCAGCAGACACTTCTTAGATGGAACACATTCTGTTTATTTACAAGGTGCTCAGCAGCTGCATGTGTGCTTTCGCATCTCCATATGACTGATAACTAACTACAGGCTACTGACCACAGAGGTAGCCCGCACTACCCTTCTATTGGTTACGCAAGATCTTGTGATCTTCCTTTATAACATCCTTCTTAAAGGCATACTACACATTTAGATAAAACCATTAGTACCATACCAATTAAGCGATGAACATGTTTGCAAGCGAAATAAGACAGCAATATGTATTATGATGTTATCATAGGGTTATGCTAGAGGTCTGTTCACATGTATGCCCTACCACTATGCCTTTGCTTCAAATAATTGCCCTTCTTGATGATAAATACAAACAAAGCTACCATAACATAAAAGCATAAGACCATGAGAAATAGGAGTTGGAGTCGGCCAATTGACCCTGCCAGCCTGCTCTGTCACTTAATAAGATCATGGCTGATCTTCTACCACAACTCCACCTTCCTGTACGATCCCTATATCTCTTAATTATTGGGTTGCAAGCATCTTCTGGGCCAGGAGCCACCAAATCACTCTTCGCCTATTATGCCATTTTAACTGAGAATATTGTTGCACGATAACTCTTACTGTTCTTGTATTTCTATCACTGCCTCCTTCTCTCTCTGTTGCTCAGCTCGGACTCTTAGTTCTCTCCTCCCTCACTTCTTTGTCTCTTTGCTGTCATATGAGCACAGGAACATTTGAATAATATGTCATCGACAATTTTAAGATGTTACCTTTTCTTGCCTATGATCAAATGTATTTGTATGTGGATGTGTGAAATATATTTGCGTGCGGATGTGTGAAATGTATTTGAATGCAGATGTGTGAACTATATTTGTATGCGGATGTGTGAAATGTATTTGTATGCGGATGTGTGAAATGTATTTGTATGCGGATGTGTGAAATGTATTTGTATGCAGATGTGTGAAATATATTTGTATGCGGATGTGTGAAATATATTTGTATGCGGATGTGTGAAATATATTTGTATGCGGATGTGTGTATTTTCTTTCCCTTGGACTGATTGAGTCAATTTAAATAACCCAACAGCAAGCTTTTGTATTATAAAATGAAGAATGTTAGTTTATTTCTCACACATTTGTCCAAGAGTTTAACAAAAACATGATGCCTCACTCACACAACTCACACACACAATCACATACACAAAAACTAGATACAGTTGAAGGTAAAACAGTAATTACAAAAATTGAATTCAACTCTCTATTTCAGTGCAGGCCTGATGTTTCGTAGTTGAGTTTTCACTTTAGTTGAAGTGAAGGTCTCAAAAATGCAGAAATTTCTCATGATTTGTATACTTGCGATGGTTCCTAGAATTGATCAGCCCAGAGGTTACTTTCACAGGTAGGCTTGAAGATGGAACAGGTTAAAGGAGAGAGAGAGGCTTAGGGCGGTCTTGACCCAAATTTGCACTAAATGTGGTAGCGGTGGGAAAAAGAACGTTTGTCCCGCTGGCCACAATGGTGAGTTTTCATGCCATATCGTCCCATTCCCGCCTCATTAATCATGCATTCCTGGGAAAAACACCATTTTGATGGTGAGTAGGCACTCATTCACCCGCTATGCCATCACCTCGTCACTTCATCCTGCTAGGCACCATACTTAAAGTGCAGCTGCACTCACACCTCTCAGTTCTTCCAGCCCAGGACTGCTGCACAGAAGACACGGCCCCGAAAGACAACAAGACTGCAATTGCCCAGTTTAATGACGCATCCCTCGAGTGCTTTTTGGGATGCAGTGGAGTCTGTACCCCAGCTCTGGCCGCAGCATCACCAATCCAGCATGGGAAGTGGTGGCAGTGATAGTCTGCACCAATGCCCTGCAAAAGAGGACAGCTACCCACTGCCTCAACAGGAGGAATGGTCTCATCCATTCTGCTGGGTTAAGTCACTCTTCTCATTACTCTCAACTCACACACTCACAAAACCATCACACATCCAAAGGCATCTCACACCTCAAGGGACAACACCACTAACTCTCACACATACCCTCACATCTCCATCAGGCTCATACTGTCTTGAGCTCATGTCCTCATCCCATCTATAGCTCCGCTCGCCACACAAACATTCCATGCAGTGCTATGTGTCCTGCTCACACTCTCTCCAACTGTTCCCACGCAGGAGAAGCTGGTTCACAACAACAGGGAGAGGTCCTAGACCCGGTGGGGTGGGGGGGGGGGGGGGGGGGGGTGGGGGGGTGGAGAGGCCCGCATTATGCCCCTCACTCACTTTGAGAAGCATGCCATCATGCTGGCTGGTGAGGATATGGACCATGCTTGTGGTGACAGTGAGATCAGTGGCAAACACCCTTGTGAGGATCCTGCATCACATCATCCCTCTCTCAACGCAACCGTGATTGCTCTCCCTCCTGCTTTTGACTCTGCTGCCATGCACTAATCATCTCTACTTTGGTTCACAGGGAGCTCTACCAAGTGACCAACACCCTCAGCCAGCCCGTCCCTCAGCCCCATCCGCATCCTCACCTCCAGCTAAGAGGCTACCTCCTCCACTGAAGAGCTGGAAATAAGAGTTTGGAAGACCGGTCACAGTGCTTACCCACACCCTGTACCAGTGCAGAGACACACACCTCGGTGGGATGTGGATCTAGCGCAGGCTCGGGTTCACAATGTGATGGTCACTGCGCTGACACGTGACTGCAGCAGGAGAACGCGGGTTCAGCCAAGCTCCCTAGCACTTGGAGGGCTACTGGGGAAGAGGCATCTGTGAGGTCCAGGTCAGATAATGAGCCTCTAAATTTAGCCTTTCAACTCATTGTGGAGAGTTGGCCTAAGGCGGGGAAACATCACGCAAAGCTGTTGGAAGCCCTCAACAGAGCGGCACGCAAGTCAGAGGAGTGCGTCTGCCTGCTGTCCGATGAAATGGTGCCCACATGTGCGCGTATGGTGTTCTCCGTGGGAAGGATAGAGGATGCCATCTTGGTCCAGCAGAACGCAGAGATGTGCACAGTAGCCATCACGGTGGCCATAGGTGAGTTCCTGCAGTGACAACGCGAGAGGGAAATGGGGAACCTCAATGTCCCCCCAAGTGCTCTTTCCACTCAAGGAGTTAGGTCAGGGCCCTCAGGCACCCGAAGGGAGGAGGAACAGCAATTGGGCACCCCTGGGTCATTCGCTCAGGAACCTCAGAGACTCTCCGCTCCCTCTGAGTCCTCTTTGCCTTTTCCCTCAACCTCGTCCTCTGTCATCACAGGGGGAGTAGCTTGCCCACAGGAGGACAGCCAGAGCAAGCTGGGGCCCTCATGACCTCGGCTTTCCAGAGGACCCACGCTGAAGGCATCAGAGGCACAGGGCCAACCATTGCACAGGCTTTCTCCACCCCTGCTTTGGATGTCAGAACTACAAGTCTAAGGTGTTCAAAAGTTAAGAAATTCTGATCACAGTTGGTTGCACAGGTAAACACATTTTGTCACTTCATAATCTGGAAATATATTCACTTTCACTGAATAATGTGCAATGGTGTCTTTCAGCTTCATTGACAGGCTTTGCAGGTCCTCCCACGGTATCATGCGTTGTGAGCAGATCCTCAACTGTAACTTTCCACCTTCTATGAGCTGCTTCGCGGCAGGGCCATGTCCATGAGAATCCACCCAGCGTGGGCATTCCTCCAGGGTCCCATTGCTGTCGAGCTCCAGCATCTTCTGCTCATTGGTCATCCACACTGTGAGCAAGGCCCTGGCGGTAAGTCCTGGCTCCTACACGTCACACTCGTCAAACATGTTCTGCACCAGCGTGTTTTCCCGCCAGCGTGAGGGGATGATTCCGGCAGGCTGGCCTTATAATGATATGCAGACTTTTTACAATGAGGTTCCCAACATCCGATGGCAGGAAATGCAGCTCATCATCGACGGGCTAGGGGGGTGCGATTGCAAACTGGTTTCACGATGCCGTGAAAACGATTTTTGGCCTTCTCACCATATGTGTCTGCTCACGGCGCTGAACAAGCCTGACGCCAGTGGGCACGGAAATTCCAGCTAAGTTTTCCTTTCAAGGTATTGTAGGTAGTTACTTTGCTGCTTAACTGGCTGTAGTGGTTGATGGCTTTGCCCCTCAGGTGCTCTCTCTCTCTCTCTCTCTCTGATGGAATTCTGTCTGCTTCTCTGGAAATGTCTCTACAAAGCAGTTTGAATTTTCTCCTATAACAGCAGCATCCTCACCCAAGCCAAAACTCAGCATCAGGGGCTAACCACCCAAAAGCAGCTCCATTGAGTGGGACATGTCACTTGTATGACTGACACCAGACTCCTGAAGCAATTGCAATATTCACACTTATAGAGCCGTTTTTGTGTTGTCAGGGCCTCCATAGTGATTCCCAGCCAGTGAGTTATTTTACTAGTGCCGGGGCTATTTTGTGGATAAAAGTCAGGAGCCAAGATGGCCACTGTATTATGTGACCTCACATCAGTGTTGAGTCATGGTCCCAAATAAGGGATTGTGGCAGCTTAATTAACAGTCTGAAGTCTGCTTCCACTTGTGTTTATTTTAGAGTTTAAAGCCTTTAGATTTGACAAGGCAAATTTGCATTTTTAAAATGAAGGTGTCGGTGAAGTTTTGTGTATCACCTGGCTGAAGCCACGGAGAGTCAATATCAGAAAAGGTATCATTGTCTTCTTGAGAGATAAAATGGTTTAATCCTCAAAACTGTCTGGTAGCTCTGAGGAGCCATTTTAAATTCCAGTTTTATTTATTTTTTAAAACGTAGTCTTTAAAAATATCTTTAAAGATCTAGACTGTCATGCAGGTGCTTGTCATGACAACTGACAAGCAGGAAAAGGCCTGACCCAGGAAACCCTACTGTCTCGTGCCTTACAACATATTCACTCCCTGACCCACCTGAAAGCCATGGTATCGCCTACCAGAGGCAAAAAAAAGATAAATCATCTGACTAATCCAGCAAAGAAAATTTGGAAAATTGGCCCCTAAAATATCTTACAAACCTCCCTCCAGCCAAAGCAAGTCCTGTCAAAACTAAAGCACTCTGACCCTGAACGATGTGGTTCATTTCATTAATCTCTTCCCTGACTTGCTTTACTCTGTCTCCTTTCAACTTCTGCTTTTTCTAGCTTTTGTCTCCCACAGTTTTCATTTCTCTCTACATCCTATAGTATGGAACTGCTGCTGGAGAGACTGACGACACCAGTGTGGGGAAGATGAAAGAGTATGGCAGGTCTTAGGTCTCAGTCAGTTTGTGAGATAGGCTTTAAAGGCAGGCAGCAAGAGGGCTGCTGCTGAAATAATAACTAAAAAAAAACATAGGTTTACCCAATTTAATGGGGTTCAAATTTCTTTCGACCTTATCAAAACACTCGATGCCTTTTTTGTCTCTTTAGTTAAGAAAATTGTTTGTGGTAAGTCTTCAAAAAAAGCCTTGTATGTGTTCACATTTATCATCAAAAATAACAACTATCTCAAGACAAGGTAGGTGGGCAGGGTGTGTATGTGCACAGGCCTTGCATGTCCCTGGTATAACTTCTGATTTTGATTGGGGCTTTCCCCAATAGTACTGAGGATTGGTTGTGTAAGTGCGATGGGCTGAATCATCCCAGATTTGCACAAAGTGTGGTATCAACTCATTCCTGCCTCATTAATTATGCAGCATAGGAAACATTCCATCTTGCTGGTGCTCGCCAAGCCGTTACCTCGCCATTTCTTCATGCTGGGCGCCATATTTAAACTGCAGCCATGCGCACACTTCTCAATGCTTGCAGCCCAGGACTGCTCAGGTGAAGACCTGCCCCCCAGAAGCCATGAAGAGTGCAGGCCCCCGAATCAGTGGCACATCCCTAGGATGCCTTCTGGATGCAGTGGAGGCCCGCTGCGATGTCCTCTACCCCCACTCTGGCCGCAGGAGGCCCATCAGTCTCAGCACTCCGGCTTGAGAGGCGGTGGCAGAGGTGGTCTGTACCAATGCTGCACACAAGAGGTCAGCCATCCAGTGCAGAAAACATGTGAACTATCTTATCTGTGCTTCTGTGCTGCCAGGGTAAGGCAAACCATCTTATCACTCTAAACTCACCCACTCACAAGCCCATCATACATTGACTGGCATCTCACCTACTGCCAGCTCAAGGGACATCACCACTCACTCTCTCACACATACCCTCACATCATCATCTGGCCCCATCTCCTCAAGAGACTGCCTCCTCAGCCCTTACCACCTGCACAGATCAATATACGCCCCCCACCCTGCCGATACACACTCTGTGATACTCCCCTTCCCCAGCACAGCCCTCACCCTGCAGCCTCTTCCCTTGCCTGAGGCCACTCCTACCCCTTCCCCAAGCAAGCTGCACATTGATGGGTGGAGCAGACGATTGCGAACTGGTTTCACAATGGTGTGAAACCGATTTTTGGCCTTCTCACCACATTGTTTCCACTGCCCCAGCCCACTACGATGCCTGATGCCGACAGGGCCGGAAAATTCCAGCCAATATCTGAAGGAAATGTTTACAGGACCAGAGATCATAGTCAGGGGGGACAGACCAGCCATGCCCAAGTCAAGTGAGGTGGTTTCTGAACTGTACCAATTGATAGCAAATTGGACGGTGAATTCAACAGTACTTCCCAAAAGGGAATTAGATATAGATTATAAAAAGGAAAAAAAAGAGCTGTGGGGAACAGCACAAAGAGAGTGGGATTAATTGAACAGCCCCTACAAAAAGTTGGCACCAGCTCAGGCCTTATAGTCTCCTGTACTGTGGCTTTGTGGGCTAAATCTTGACAGAGATGGGTGGAGGGTTGCAGAGTTTCTGTCAGGAAACCCAGAAGTTCAGGTTTCCCCACTTGGAGTTTCAGCTCCACAGCATGGTGTCTTTTGTCCTTGACAGATTCCCAGCCCAGAATTCACTGACTGGCTGACAAGCTTGGCTTCCAGTTGGACGCCACTCTGGAGCAGGCAGCAGCCTGGTTGTGGGAGCATGGGCCGAGGTGCTGGTGCATGAGGGGTGTTTATGATGGTGGAGCCACAGTGGTGAACAGAGAGCACTTTTACCTTCTCCTTGATGCTATCGGGTCTCCTTTGAGCTGTCAGCTTTCCCAGGGCCTGGGAAACCAGGCCAGCCACAGCTAAATCTGCAAAGCAGGTTCAATCAGAAACTGTCAGCCTCATTAAAATGTTTAATGAGCCGACACCCCTCCTGGGAGCAGGTTGGTTGCCCGCATATTGTCCCACCTCCATTAAACCCATAAGTGGGAGAGTTGGGGTGGGTTTAAGATTTCTAAAGTTTTAACATCTCTCTGGACTCTAACCCACTCATTTTTGGGTGTTAAGATTCAGTCCTATGATTCTAGCCAAGACTCCCAGCTGTGACTACAATACGATGTGTGTCACAAAAACTGTACTGATTCAGCTGCTTGCTTTTTTTGACAGCATTGGTTAAATTCCAATCACCTGGAACTGAGTTGGCTGATATATTGGCAGAGAATAATTCCCATTTGAATTCATGCAATGTGTTGCAATGTTCCTTCGAACTTCTGTCTGCTTTTTGTGGCCTGGTGTCGCAGTCCCTTTTAAGATTGCCAAGCATCTTAAAGAAGACATTGCTTTTGTGCAGCCTGTTTGATCCCAAAGCCACATTTGCCCAATTGCCACATGGCTGATCACCCAGGCATCTTAAGAGGGAACAAAAACAAAAATAAAAATACCTGGAAAAACTCAGTAGGTCTGACAGCATCTGCAGAGAGGAACACAGTTAATGTTTCGAGTCCGTATGACTCTTCAACAGAACTAAGGAAAATAGAAGAGATGTGAAATATAAGCTGGTTTAATACGAGGGGGAGGGCAGGTAGAGTTGGATAGAGGGCCAGTGATAGGTGGAGATTGCCAAAAGATGTCATAGATAAAAGGACAAAGAGGTGTTGAAGGTGGTGATATTAGCTAAGAAATGTGCTGATAGGTGACATTAAGGGTAGAAAACAGGATGAGCGAGGTACAGATAGCCCTAGTGGGAGTGGGGTGGGGGGAAGGGATCGAAATAGGCTAAAAGGTAGAGACAAAACAATGGTTGGAAATACATTTAAAAATAATGGAAATAGGTGGGAAAAGAAAAATCTATATAAATTATTGGAAAAAAGGGGGATCAGAAAGGGGGTGGGGATGAAAGAGAGAGTTCATGATATAAAGTTGTTGAACTCAATATTCAGTCCGGAAGGCTGTAAAGTGCCTAGTCGGAAGATGAGGTGTTGTTCCTCCAGCTTGCGTTGAGCTTCACTGGAACATTGCAGCCAGCCAAGGACGGACATGTGGGCATGAGGGCAGGGTGGGGTGTTGAAATGGCAAGCGACAGGGAGGTGTGGATCATGCTTGCGGACAGACCAAAGGTGTTCCGCAAAGCGGTCACCCAATTTGCGTTTGGTCTCTCCAATGTAGAGGAAACCACATTGGGAGCAGCGAATGCAGTAGACTAAATTGAGGGAAGTGCAAGTGAAATGCTGCTTCACTTGAAAGGAGTGTTTAGGCCCTTGGACAGTGAGGAGAGGGGGAGTAAAGGGGCAGGTGTTGCACTTTCTGCGGTTGCATGGGAAGGTGCCGTGGGAGGGGGTTGAGGTGTTGTGGGTGATGGAGAAGTGTACCAGGATGTCCCAGAGGGAACCATCCCTGTAGAATGCCACCGGGGGGGGTGAAGGGAAGATGTGTTTGGTGGTGGCATCATGCTGGAGTTGGCGGAAATGGTGGAGGATGTTCCTTTGAATGCGGAGGCTGGTGGGGTGATAAGTGAGGACAAGGGGGAACCCTATCATGTTTCTGGGAGGGAGAGGAAGGTGTGAGGGCAGATGTGCAGGAGATGGGCCGGACATGGTTGAGGACCCTGTCAACCACCGTGGGTGGAAAACCTCGGTTAAGGAAGAAGGAAGACATGTCAGAGGAACTGTTTTAGAAAGTGGCATCATCAGAGTAGATGTGACGGAGGCGAAGGAACTGAGAGAATGGGATGGAGTCCTTACAGGAAGCAGGGTGTGAGAAGCTGTAGTTAAGGTAACTGTGGGAGTCGGTAGGATTGTCATGAATATTGGTGGGCAGTCTATCACCAGAAATTGAGACAGAGAGGTCAAGGAAGGGAAGGGAAGTGTCAGAGATGGACCATGTGAAAATGAGGGAGGGGTGGTAAATGGAAGCAAAATTAATAAATTTTTCCCGGTCCAGACAAGAGCATGAAGCAGCACCGAAGCAGTCATCGATGGACCGGAGAAAGAGTTGTGGGAGCGGGCCGAAGTAGGACTGGAACAAGAAATGTTCCACATACCCCATAAAGAGACAGGCATAACTGGGGCCCATGCAGGTATCCATAGCCACACCTTTTATTTGGAGGAAGTGAGAGGAGTTTAAGGAGAAATTGTTCAGTGAGAGAATGAGTTCAACCAGATGGAGGAGAGTAGTATTTGGCCTGTTACATTGTTCCAGTGAAGCTCAACGTAAACTGGAGAAACAGCACCTCATTTTCCGATTAGGCACTTTATAGCCATCCAGACTGAATATTGAGTTCAACAAAAACAGAATTACCTGGAAAAACTCAGCAGGTCTGGCAGCATCAGCGGAGAAGAAAAGATTTGACGTTTCGAGTCCTCATGACCCTTCGACAGAACTAGGTGAATCCCAGGGAGGGTTGAAATATAATCTGGTTTAAGGTGGTGGTGCTGGTAGGGGGGTGGCGGGGTTTGGGGGGGGGGGATGGTGGGTTTGTGGGGGGTGGGGGGGTGGGAGAGGAGTGGAGGGGGGTGGTGTGGTTGTAGGCAGAAGCAGTGATAGAAGATCATCAAAAGATGTCACAGACGGCAGAACAAAAGAACACATAGGTGTCGAAGTTGGTGACATTATCTACACGAATGTGCTAATTAAGAATGGATGGTAGGTCACTCAAGGTATAGCTCTAGTGGGGTTGGGGGGAGCATAAAAGATTTAAAAATATTTAAAAATAATGGAAATAGGCGGGAAATAGAAAACTCTATATAATTTAATGGGAAAAAACAAAAGGAAAGGGGAAGAAACAGAAGTGGGGTGGGGATGGAGGAGGGAGGTCAAGATCTAAAGTTGTTGAATTCAATATTCAGTCCGGAAGGCTGTAAAGTGCCTAGTCGGAAGATGAGGTGTTGTTCCTCCAGTTTGCGTTGGGCTTCACTGGAACAATGTAGCAAGCCAAGGACAGACATGTAGGCAAGAGAGCAGGGTGGAGTGTTGAAATGGCAAGCGACAGGGAGGTTGAGGGCCCTGTCAACGACTGTGGGTGGAAAACCTCGGTTAAGGAAGAAGGAGGACATGTCAGAGGAATTGTTTTTGAAGGTAGCATCATCGGAACAGATGCGACGGAGGCGAAGGAACTGAGAGAATGGGATGGAGTCCTTACAGGAAGCGGGGTGTGAGGAGCTGTAGTCAAGTTAGCTGTGGGAGTCGGTAGGCTTGTAATGGATATTGGTGGACAGTCTATCACCAGAGATTGAGACAGCGAGGTCAAGGAAGGGAAGGGAAGTGTCAGAGATGGACCACGTTGACAGGGTCCTCAACCGTGTCTGGCCCATTTCCCGCACATCCGCACTCACGCCTTCTCCTCCCTCCCTGAAACATGATAGGGTCCCCCTTGTCCTCACTTATCACCCCACCAGCCTTCGCATTCAAAGGATCATCCTCCGCCATTTCCGCCATCTCCAGCATGATGCCACCACCAAACACATCTTCCCTTCACCCCCACTGTCGGCATTCCGTAGGGATCGTTCCCTCCAGGACACCCTGGTCCACTCCTCCATCACCCCCTACTCCCCAATCCCCACCTATGGCACCACCCCATGCCCACGCAAAAGATGTAACACCTGCCCCTTCACTTCCTTTCTCCTCACCGTCCAAGAGCCCAAACACTCCGTTCAAGTGAAGCAACATTTCACTTGCATTTCCCCCAACTTAATCTACTGCATTCGTTGCTCCCAATGCGGTCTCCTCTACATTGGAGAGACCAAACGTAATCTGGGCGACTGCTTTGCAGAACACCTGCGGTCTGTCTGCAAGAATGACCCAAACCTCCCTGTCGCTTGCCATTTCAACACTCCACCCTGCTCTCTTGCCCACATGTCTGTCCTTGGCTTGCTGCATTGTTCCAGTGAAGCCCAACGCAAACTGGAGGAACAACACCTCATCTTCCGAATAGGCACTTTACAGCCTTCTGGACTGAATATTGAATTCAACAACTTTAGGTCTTGACCTCCCTCCTCCATCCCCACCCCCCTTCTGTTTCTTCCCCCTTCCTTTTGTTTTTATCCAATAAATTATATAGATTTTTCTTTTTCCCTCCTATTTCCATTATTTTTAAATATTTTTAAATCTTTTATGCTCCCCCCACCCCCACTAGAGCTATACCTTGAGTGCCCTACCATCCATTCTTAATTAGCACATTCGTTTAGATAACGTCACCAACTTCGACACCTATGTGTTCTTTTGTTCTGCCGTCTGTGACATCTTTTGATGATCTTCTATCACTGCTTCTGCCTACAACCACACCACCCCCCTCCACTCCTCTCCCCCCCCTCCACCCGCGCACCCCCCCCCACCTTAAACCAGCTTACATTTCAACCCTCCCTGGGATTAACCTAGTTCCGTTGAAGGGTCATGAGGACTCGAAACGTCAACTCTTTTCGTCTCCGCCAATGCTGCCAAACCTGCTGAGTTTTTCCAGGTAATTCTGTTTTTGTTTTGGATTTCCAGCATCTGCAGTTTTTTGTTTTTATCTCTGTGTTTAATTGACTGCCACTGCTCTTCAAGAAATTTCTACCTCCTTGAAGAAGTTCTGTTTGTCTCTGCGACAAGATTTCCGTATCTCTCTTTTGCCTTGTTCACCTTCATTGCTTTCCATTTCTCTCCTGGTGCTTGACAAGGTGTTTACTAAAACCCGCTTTCACAGCCATATCTCTTTTCTCAGTGACTGTGTCCATCTCCGAATTACCCCACGTGGATCTCAACTGAAATTCCACCCCTCATGTTTCGAACCCACCCAGGATTACAGGTATTTCCGGGACATAAAACGTTTCTCGGACTGCTGTTCCCGTCGCATCCTGAGGTCCACACTCAGTGCCATGCGCCGCCATATGAACACACTCGATCTCTCCCTCCAGCAGCACCGCCGTACCCTTTTTCAAAGCAGCGCGTGCCCCCAGTTTCATTTTATTCTTCGGCTCATCCGACGCCTCAACAAGAAACTTTTTCTCTTTCTCTCAAGTGCTAAGGAACGCAAGCTCCAACAACTCATCGACACCAACACCCATCTAGGACCCTCCACCCCTGCCTGTCCCTCCGTCCCCACCCCATCTTCCAATCCCAGCCCCAGCCATGTATTCACCATACCCCCTGACCTTCCCCTCTCCGACGCTGAATGTTCAGTGCTCAGCAAAGGACTTAGTTTCATACCCTTACGCCCTCATCTCAATGAATGTCGGGCTCGGCACGATGCTGAACTCTTCTTCCGCCGTCTTCGTCTCCGGGCTCACTTCTTTGGGCAGGAGTCCTCTCCCCGTTCAACAGATCCTTTCACCCACCTCCAATATTCTCCCTCCACCTGGACCCCTGCCTCTGGATTCTTACCTTCTCTTGATCTTTTCATTGAGAATTGTCGGCGGGCGCGACATTAGGCGTCTCAATTTCTCTGCTCCTCTCACCCATTCTAATCTCTCTCTCTCTGAACTTACTGCTCTCCATTCTCTCAGGTCCAACCCTGACATTGTCATCAAACCCGCTGACAAGGGTGGTGCTGTTGTTGTCTGGCGCACTGACCTCTACCTCGAGGAGGCTGACCGTCAACTCACAGACACTTCTTCCTACCTCTCCCTGGACCATGACCCCACCACTGAACATCAAGCCATTGTTTCCAGGACTGTCACTGACCTCATCTCCTCTGGGGATCTTCCTCCCACAGCTTCCAACCTGATAGTCGCCCAACCTCGGACAGCCCGCTTCTATCTCCTACCCAAAATCCACAAACAGAACTGCCCCGGTAGACCGATCGTGTCAGCTTGCTCCTGCCCCACGGAACTCATTTCTCGTTATCTTGACTCCCTTCTCTCTCCCCTTGTTCAGTCCCTTCCCACCTACGTCCATGATTCATCTGACACCTTACGTCACATCAATAATTTCCAGTTCCCTGGCCCCAACTGCTTCCTCTTCACCATGGACGTCCAATCCCTCTAAACCTCCATCCCCCACCAGGATGGTCTGAGGGCCCTTAGCTTCTTCCTCGAACAGAGGGCCGAACAATCCCCATCAACCACTACTCTCCTCCGTCTGGCTGAACTTGTTCTCACACTGAACAATTTCTCCTTCAACTCCTCTCACTTCCTCCAAATAAAAGGTGTGGCAATGGGTACCCACATGGGCCCCAGCTATGCCTGTCTCTTTATGGGGTATGTGGAACATTCCTTTTTCCAGTCCTACTCCGGCCCCCTTCCACAACTCTTTCTCCGGTACATCGATGATTACTTCGGTGCTGCTTCGTGCTCTCGTCGGGACTTGGAAAAATTTATTAATTTTGCTTCCAATCTCCACCCCTCCATCATTTTCATGTGGTCCATCTCTGACACTTCCCTTCCCTTCCTAGACCTCGCTGTCTCAATCTCTGGTGATAGACTGTCCACCAATATCCATTACAAACCCACCGACTCCCACAGCTACCTCGACTACAGCTCCTCACACCCCGCTTCCTGTAAGGACTCCGGCCCATTCTCTCAGTTCCTTCACCTCCGTCGCATCTGTTCCGATGATGCTACCTTCAAAAACAGTTCCTCTGACCTGTCCTCCTTCTTCCTTAACCGAGGTTTTCCACCCACGGTCGTTGACAGGGCCCTCAACTGTGTCCGGCCCATCTCCCGCGCATCCGCACTCACGCCTTCTCCTCCCTCCCAGAAACATGATAGGGTCCCCCTTGTCCTCACTTATCACCCCACCAGCCTCCGCATCCAAAGGACCATCGTCCGCCATTTCCGCCAACTCCAGCATGATGCCACTACCAAACACATCTTCCCTTCACCCCCACTGTCGGCATTCCGTAGGGATTGTTCCCTCCGTGACACCCTGGTCCACTCCTCCATCACCCCCTACTCCCCAGCCCCCAACTATGGCACCACCCCATGCCCACGCAAAAGATGTAACACCTGCCCCTTCACTTCCTCTCTCCTCACCGTCCAAGGGCCGAAACTCTCCGTTCAAGTGAAGCAACATTTCACTTGCATTTCCCCCAACTTAGTCTACTGCATTCGTTGCTCCCAATGCGGTCTCCTCTACATTGGAGAGACCAAACGTAAACTGGGCGACCACTTTGCAGAACACCTGCGGTCTGTCTGCAAGAATGACCCAAACCTCCCTGTCGCTTGCCATTTTAACATTCCACCCTGCCCTCTTGCCCACATGTCTGTCCTTGGCTTGCTGCATTGTTCCAGTGAAGCCCAACGCAAACTGGAGGAACAACACCTCATCTTCCGACTAGGCACTTTACAGCCTTCCGGACTGAATATTGAATTCAACAACTTTCGGTCTCCATCCCCACCCCTCTTCTGTTTCTTCCTCCTTCCTTTTGTTTTTTTCCAGTAAATTATATAGATTTTTCTTTTTCCCTCCTATTTCCATTATTTTTAAATATTTTTAAATCTTTTATGCTCCCCCCACCCCCACTAGAGCTATACCTTGAGTACCCTACCATCCATTCTTAATTAGCACATTCGTTTAGATAATGTCACCAACTTCGACACCTATGTGTTCTTTTGTTCTGCCGTCTGTGACATCTTTTGATGATCTTCTATCGCTGCTTTTGCCTACAACCACACCACCCCCCTCCACTTCTCTCCCCCACCACTGCCCCCCCCCCACCACCACCTCCTTAAAACAGCTTATATTTCAACCCTCCCTGGGATTCACCTAGTTCTGTCGAAGGGTCATGAGGACTCGAAACGTCAATTCTTTTCTTCTCCGCCGATGCTGCCAGACCTGCTGAGTTTTTCCAGGTAATTCTGATTTTGTTTTGGATTTCCAGCATCCACAGTTTTTTGTTTTTATCTATTGAGTTCAACAATTTGAGGTCATGAACTTTCTCTTCCATCCCCACTCCCTTTTCTCCAATAATTTATATAGATTTTTCTTTTCCCACCTATTTCCATTATTTTTAAATGTATTTACATCCATTGTTTTTCTCTACCTTTTAACCTATTTCGATCCCTTCCCCCCACCCCACCCCCACTAGGGCTAATTGTACTTTGCTCGTCCTGCTTTCTACCCTTCATGTCACCTATTAGCATATTTCTTAGTTAATATCACCACCGTCAACACCTCTTTGTCCTTTTGTCTATGACATCTTTTGGCAATCTCCACCTATCACTGGCCCTCCATTCAGCTCTACTTGTCCCACCACCGCACCCCCCCCCCCCCCAAACCAGCTTATATTTCACCTCTCTTCTAATTTTCATTAGTTCTGTTGAAGAGTCATATGGACTCGAAACGTTAACTGTGTTCCTCTCCGCAGATGCTGTCAGACCTGCTGGCTGAGTTTTTCCAGGTATTTTTATTTTTGTTTTTTTTTTAGGATTTCCAACATCCGTAGTTTTTTGCTTTTATCTTAAGAGGGAACATTGGTTGCAAGTACTTTTAGGCAGTCCTTTAAAAAAAAACTCTACACCAACCAAATGTTGCATTAATGTTTAAGCTTATAGGCACAAGTTGTATATGCCTTTATTTTGGTATTATTGTTTCAATTTTAAAATTCTCATCCTTGTATTCAAATCACTCCATGGCCTCACTCCTCTCTAAATTTGTAACCTCCTTCAGCTACAAGCCTTCACGATGTTCGAGCTTTTCCAAAACTGGTCATTCCTGATTTTAATTGCTCCACCATTGATGGCTGTGCCTTCTGTTCCCTCAACCTTTCCATCTCAATACCTCTCTTTCCCTCTTTAAGACTCGCTTTAAAACCTAACTCTTTATTCATACTTTTGGTCATCTGTCCTAATTACACCCTACATGACTCAGGGTCTAATTTTTCTCTGATTATTGTTCCTGTCAAGTTCTTGGGAATTTTTACCATGTTAAAGGTGCGATACAAATACAAGATGTTGTCCTCATTTCCCATTCTTTTATTTAGCCTTTGAACACTACTGTAAAGATGCCACAACCTCTTGTCTTAGCTGTACCTTAGTTTTAAAACTGTAGCTTGAGCAATTAAAGTGAGTATGTTGGGGTTGTTACAATATGTGAAAACTAAAATCTGACCAGGGGTTCTCACCCCCATTCTCCAAGTGGTTATCTTAGCCCAACAGGACTTCATCCTTTAATTTCCTCTCCCCACAGCACTTGGTTGGTGGCCCACTCAGCTGACCATTACTCATGTCTGAACTTCGAAAAGCAATATAAGTCACATGACACAGGAGAGATAAAGAAGGACCTGCATTTCTGGAATACCTTTCAAAACCAGAGAATGTCCCAAAGCACTTTACAGCCACGTGGTACTTTTGAAGCCAATGTGAACACAGGAAAGTCCCACAAACAGCAACATGATAATCTGTTTTTATGATGTTGGCTGAGGGATAAATATCCTCTGCACTTTTTCAAAGTAATGCCATGGGCGAGCTGTTGGGGAGTAACATTGAACAATATTTCCTCCCCAACCCAAAGGGGCTGAGTCCAGCATAGAAGTCCTACCACCCCACGGAGGATGAGCTTGCAAGTTTTTTCTTCACCATTCATAGAATGTAAGCGTTCGCTGGCAAGGCCAGCATTTATTGCCCATCCCTAATTGGCCTTAAGAAGGTGATGGTGAGATGCCTTCTCGAATCACTGGACTCCCTGTAGTGTAGGTACATCTATAGTGCTGTTAGTGAGAGAGTTCCAGGATTTTGACCCAGTGACAGTGAAGGAACAGCGAAATATTTCCAAGCCACGATGGTGTGTGACTTGGAGGGGAACTTCCAGATGGTTGCATTCCCATCTATCTGCTGCCCTTATCCTTCTAGATGGTAGTGGTCATGGGTTTGAAAGATGCCGTCTCAGGAGCCTTGGTGAATCCCTGCAGTGCACCTTGTAGATGGTACACACTGCTGCTGCTGTGCGTTGGTGGTGAACGGAGTGAATGTTTGTTGAAGTGGTGCCAATCAAACAGGCTGTTTTGTCCTGGATGGTGTCAAGCTTCTTGAATGTTATGGGAGCTGCACTCCTCCAGGCAAGTGGGGAGTATTCCAGCACACTCCTGACTTGTGCCTTGTAGATGGTGGACAGGCTTTGGGGAGTCAGGAGTTGAGTTAGTCGTCACATGATTCCTAGCCCCTGACCTGCCCTTGTAGCCATAGTATTCATATGGCTAATCCAGTTTAGTTTCTGGTCAATGGTAACCCCCAGGATGTTGATAGTGGGTGATTCAGTGATGCTAATGCCATTGAATGTCAAGGGGTGATGGTTAGATCATCTCTTGTTGATGGTGGTTATTGCCTGGCACTGGTGTGGCCTGAATGTTACTTGCCACTTGTCAGCCCAAGCTTGGATATTGTCCAGGTCTTGCTGCATTTGGACATGGACTGCTTCAGTATCTGAGGAGTGAACATCCCCACTTCTGACCTTATGATGGAAGGAAGGTAGGCCTGAGGAACACCTACAGTGACGTCCTGGAACTGAGATGATTGACTTCCACCAACCACAACCATCTTCCTTTGTGCAAGGTATAACTCCCCTGATTCCCAATGACTCCAGTTTCGCTAGGGCTCCTTAATGCCACACTCAGTCAAATGCTTCCTTGATGTCAAGGACAGTCACTCTCACCTCACCTCTGGAGTTCAGCTCGCTTGTCCATGTTTGAACCAAGGCCGTAATGAGGTCAGGAGCTGATTGATCCTGGCAGAACTTAAACTGAGCATCAGTGAGCAGCTTATTGCTAAGCAAGTGCCATTTGATTGCACAGTTGATGACCTCTTCCATCACTTTACTAATGATCGAGAGTAGACTGATGGGGCAGCAATTGGCTGGGTTGGATTTTTCCTGCTTTGTGCGTATAGGACATACCTGGGCAATTTTTCACATTTTTGGGCAGATGCCAATGTTGTAGCTGTACTGGAACAGCTTGGCTCGGGACGAGAAAAGTTCTGGAGCACAAGTCTTCAGTACTATTGCTGGAACGTTGCCAGGGCCCATAGCCTGTGCTGTATCCAGTGCTTTCAGACATTTCTTGATATCACGTGGAGTGAATCATATTGGCTGAAGACTGGCATCTGTGATGCTGGGGACCACTAGAGGAGGCCGAGATGGATCATCCACTTGACACTTCTGGCTGAAGATTGTTACAAATGCTCCAGTCTTACCTTTTTGCACTGATGTGCCGGGCTCCTCCATCATTGAGGATGGGGATATTTGTGGGTGAGTTGTTCCAGTGAGTTGTTTAATTGTCCACCACCGTTCACCACTGGATGTGGCAGGGTTGCAGATCTTAGATCGGATCCGTCAGTTGTGGAATCGCTTAGCTCTGTCTATCACTTGCTGCTTATGCTGTTTGGCATGCAAGTAGTCCTGTGTTGTAACTGCACCAGGTTGACACCTCATTTTTGGTATGCCTGGTGCTGCTCCAGGCATGCCCTCCTGCACCCTTCATTGAACCAGGGTTGAATCCCTGGCTTGGTGGAAAATTAGAATGGGGGATATGCTGGGCCATGAGGTTAAAAATTGTGATTGAGTACAATTCTGCTGCTGCTGATGGCCCACAGTGTCTCATGGATGCCCAGTCTAGAGTTGTTTGATCTATTTGAAATCTATCCCATTTAGCACGGTGGTAATGCCACACAACACGATGGAGTGTATCCTCAATGTGAAAACAGGACTTTATCTCCACAAGGACTGTGCGGTGGTCACTCGTATCGATACTGTCATGGACAGATGCATCTGCAGCAGGCAGGTTGGTGAGGGTGAAGTCAATATGATTTTCCCTCTTGTTGGTTCCCTCACCACTTGCCACAGACCCAGTCTAACAGCTATGCCCTTTAGGACTCAGCTCATTCTGTGGTGGTGCTACCAAGCCACTCTTGGTGAGGGACATTGAAGTCCCCCACTCAGAGTGCATTCTGCACCCTTGCCAACCTCAGTGCTTCCTCCAAGTGGTGTTGAACATGGAGGAGTACTGATTCATCAGCTGAGGGGGGTGTGGGCAGGCAGGTACATAGTAACCAGCAGGAGGTTTCCATGCCCATATTTGACCTGATGCTATAAGACTTCATGGGGTCCAAAGTTGATGTTGAGGGCTCCAAGGGCAACTCCCTCCTGACGGTTTACCTCTGTGCAGCCACCTCTACTGGGTCTGTCCTGCCGGTGGGAAAGAACACACCCAGGGATATGATGGTGGTGTCTGAACATTATCTGCAAGGTATGGTTCTGTGAGGATGACTATGTCAGGACGTTGCTTGACTCGTCTATGAGACTGCTCTCCCAATTTTGGCACTAGCCCCCAGATGTTAGTGAGGGGGACTTTTTAGGGTCAACAGGGCTGAGTTTGCCATTGTCATTTCCAGTGCCTTGGTAGATGCCAGGCGGTCTGTTCAGTTTCATTCCTTTTAGGCTTTTTGGTGGTGTGATACAACTGAGTGGTTTGCTAGGCCATTTCAGAGGGCATTTAAGAGTCAACCACATTGCTGTGGATCTGGAGTCACATGCCGGGCAGGCCAGGTATGGACGACAGATTTCCTTCCCTAAAGGACATTAGTGAAGTGGTGATATGACTACACGGCTCAGCTTAGTCAAACTCACCTATCTAATGTAAGCCCAGTTGGAAGTGAAAAAGTTCTCAAGAAAGTGAGTCATAACATGCAACAGGAATTTCACTGCAGTACCACAGTTAAATCAGGAAGGAAGCCAATCAGTATGTATGGATTTTGCTACATATGGATAGTCACAAAGAAATGTGTTGGACCGGAAAAGACTTTTTTAATCCACTTGGTTGACCCAGGCATTTAAAAACATAATCTACACTTCACTACCTACATCCCTCAAATTGATTTTCTCACCACATGCCAGCCCAACTCCCCCTTGAAACTTCTGATGTTATCAATCTCAATCAACTCTTGGGAAAATCATTCTAAATATTGACCATCCTCATATCAAAGCTGTCCATCCTAACAATCCCCTAGCCAAGATTGGGCCCAGTAAACTTAAAAACAGCTACGAAGTACTCATGTACAGGAAAGCCTGACTGGGCAATGTGTTGTTTGTTGCTGATACCCACGCTCCGATTTTCAATAACAAAGAACAAGTCATGTGTGTAATGGGGTCCTGACGGCTCAGTCCACATCATTAGCCATTTGGTCTCTCCAGAAAGTTAATTCCCATCTATGGATAGGAACGCATTGCAGAAAAGGCTTCTGAAAGCAAGGGCTCCAGAATTTAATTACGGTAATTGGCTGCAAATCTACATAGGTGGAAAATTCTACAGTTCTTCGAACAAACATCTCCCCGTCACTAATTCAGGTTGACAAAGAGAAAGAAATAAGCTAATCTCAACTGACGAAGCATGCAGTTCTATTAGTTCCATGGCCTGCTGAATCTGGATGAATGACAGCTTTCCAAAATAACTGTGGCTGAGTAAAGTATGTTGCATACTTAGCTTTGTATTTTTTCATCAGTATTTTAAAAATTTTGTTCCTTAGTGAAAGGAGCAGGCTATTTTGGAAAGCTCCATCAGTATTTGGAACAGTGAATAAGTTCAGTTAATGAATGTAAATAATTTACTCACCATTACTGGCTAATTAATATTCATTCTGACTGCAACATTTACACAATTTAATATCTAAATATTTTCAACAATAATTACAGTGCACCCACAGGAATAATAAAACATATCTGTAATGCATCATTATTAACCAATATTGCCTGCACAGAATAGATTACAAATCTTCAGTATTGATGAATGACTTCACCTGTCTCATTCTGGTCCCAACTTTGTAACTGGAAGTTGTTTTAATGGAGAGATCAAAGTAATTTTATGCCGAGAGAAGGTAAGGAAGTGAATTTAAGAGATCAGTCCTTGGCAAAGTGGATCTGTACCTGGTAGAGTACAGGGTAAGTGGGAATTATCTCTAATTAGTGAAGTCAAGGGTTGGGATAGAAACTTGTACAGTAATGGCAGAGTCAGAATCTAAACTAGTGTGTAACATGCATGGGAACATAGGAACAACAACTAACAACTAACAATATAGCGCATTTAACATAGCAAAATATCCCAAGGCACTTCATAGGAGCACTATCAAATGAAGGGCAAAGGTATTTAAAAGCTCAGCCATTTTAGTGGAGCAATTAAAACCAGGATGCGCTAGAGGTCAGAATTGGAAGAATGCAGAGATCTTGGAGAGTTGTCCTTCTTCTTAGCACTCCCTCAGGACTTGCTTCCACTTCAATTCAATAAGTTCTGAGATGGCCGCTAAGTCCAATGCGTGATCTGCAGACTCTGTCATATGCGGAGTAGGTGCTTGAAGGCCTGGTCAGATGAAATGTTTGGAAGTTTGTTCGTCACCTCCAACACCGCGTATTCACCTCTGCATGCTTCAGACGAAATCTCTCAATGTGCTTGGTGCCTTCCTGAAGAAACTTTCTCCATTTTGGTCGGTCACAAGCTAAGGACTCCCATGAGTCAGAGGGGTTGTCTGATCTATTAGGGATGCTTTGGGGACATTCCCAAAGCACATATGCAATCCTCCTTGGAGTCACTAAAATTAAAACAAAATACTGCGGATGCTGGAGATCTGAAATAAGAACAGAAAGTGCTGGAAAAATTCAGCAAGACTGGCAGCATCTGTGTAGAGAGAAACAGAGTTAAAGTTTAGAGTCAAATATGACTCTGCTTCAGAACACGGATCTGCCTGCAGCTGGTCAGTAATGCACACAAAACAGTTGTGATTGACATGGAACCTGATAGGCAAACACTGACATAGCTTTCCTGCAGGAGACCAGGCTCATTGAGAGCGGATCATTGAAAGAAAATTACTACATGTTTATCTGGCAGGGGAAGAGCTCAGAGAAAACATGTGAGCAAGGTGGAGGCTTCGCTGTAAGGAGCTCTCTATTCTCGATGATAGAACACCCCACAAATAATTCAGAATGTGCTCTCTCCATTCGCCTCTCAACTCAAACAGAGCCAATAAACCTCATGAGTTTCTATGCTCCAACATTGTGCTTCATACACAGGTGACAGAACAGTTCTATGAGGAGCTTGACACTGCTATCAGCAGAATCCCTAAGTCAGAACATCTAACTTACTGGGTGATTTCAAGATAAGAGTGGGTGCAGATCATGAGGCATGGCCCTCGTGCCTTGGACTTCAATAGCCTGGGAAAGATAAATGAGAGAAGACAGAGGCTACTTGAGCTTTGCTGCTACCATGAGCTTTGTGTAACTAACACCTTCTTTCAGGACAAACTATTTCACAAGGTAAAAACAAAAACAGAATTACCTGGAAAAACTCAGCAGGTCTGGCAGCATCGGCGGAGAAGAAAAGAGTTGACGTTTCGAGTCCTCATGAGGACTCGAAACGTCAACTCTTTTCTTCTCCGCCGATGCTGCCAGACCTGCTGAGTTTTTCCAGGTAATTCTGTTTTTGTTTTGGATTTCCAGCATCCGCAGTTTTTTTGTTTTTATTTCACAAGGTATCCTGGAGACATCCGAGACCAGGGTATTGACAACAGCTGGATCTGATCATCACCAGATGTGACTCTCTGAACAGCATTCTCAATGCACACAGCTGCCACAGTGCCTTCTCTGATAAAGATTGCTCCCTGGTGTGCACCAGAGTTAAGATGCAACTCTAACCAGGGCTAAGATACAACTCCTAGAAGATTGTGTCAACACACATGTTGCCAACAAGTAGAGGGTCTGGACTCAGAAATGGTTCCACCTCATGATTACTCTTAAAGGGCATAACATTCCACCCAAAGAGTGAAGTGCACCTTCTAAATTGGAGCTGTGTTTATCTTTAAAGCTAAGGCTCTGATACTCCTGTGTGAGAAATGATCTGAATGGGTACACCCTGAAGTAAACTAGAGCACAATGGTTGAGGAATATTTTCACAAATTTCCGGTGAATCTCTAGCTCCTGCTCTTGACTAAATGTTATCAAGGTCAGAAATAAAGGGCTGGAAATGGCTGGTTTTCTGTCCCTTTTATGATATCTTTGACACTTTGAAATGTGGCCAATAAAAGTTGGTGCAAGATATCTGATGAAATTAAGTACAACTTCATTAAATGTCACCTTTTAAAAGTTGTGACCTTATTTTACTCTTGCCTATCTTCACAATTCTGAATTTTATGACGTACAGTATCCTTCGGTTTGATTAGACCCATGACTGTATGTCAACATTTGCTGACTTCATTAGCTGAACCTAACAGTGTAGTGATATGTCACATGCTTAGCTGAACAATCCTTCTCAGTTAAACTGCCTCAGCAACAAAAAGTAGAGACTGAGGTTGAAAATGAGCTAAACTAAAATCCAATTTTACTGTTTGTAAACTGTTCAATTTCCCCACAGAAAAATGCACTTTTGCAAGTTTCTTCATTTATTTAATTTGACCAAGTCTAGATACACACAGTTGAGGTAAAATTAGGAAGCCCCCTAATTCAGGCCCGAGCACCACCATGTATGATTATTTGCGCATTGGTTCATTGTGATACAAGCAGTACACAAACATCGTGCTGCCTGCTCATTTCCATGAAAGTTGCATGCAGCCCAATGCCAATCATGCTACTGAGTGGCTGCACACTTCAAGAGGAGGCCCCATGCATGTGGGGGCCAGCACCACTTAAAGCTAGGCTACACTATTTAAAGGGTAAGTGCATTCTGACATTAGCAGGTGCGAAAGTGGCTAGGAAAGTACCAGATCTGAAAGAAGAGTGAATATGGTGCTACAGGGCTCTTTGCCAGGAGGCCTTGGCACATGACGTAGACAAGAAGAGAGAGATTCTCTATCTACAGTGTGAAGGCAGTGGGACCAGGTAGTTTATGCCAACTATGAAAACAGTGTAGCTCCTAGGACCTGGATGCAATGTAGGAAGACATTCAATGGCCTTGCAAGGGTGGTCAATGTCAGTGGATACATCTTTAAATGCCATATCCTTACAACTGAACCACTAACCTCACACGCTGTTCAATTCACCACACCTCCTTCACTCGCCTACTAACAATCTCTATCAACCACAACTCAATGCTCACATTCATAGCTTCACCTCATCCTCAGACACTTAGCACAGCTACAAGCCTCATACCCACAACTCATGTATTCAACAATGAAAGGAAAATCACACAAACAAGGTATACCATATAGTGGTCAATGGTTTGATTACTCTGTGTTTGATTATATTGCTCTGGTAACTGGTCCTTGTGAGTGTGTTTGATTTCTTAAACCTGTGAATGGAGCTAGAGAGCTAATGAACCAGAGAAGCTTCAAGAGAAAAGACCTGGGGTCTGGCTGACAATTGTGTTGTAATCCTGTAAGTCCTGAGATATTTATATGTTCCATAAATAAACTGTTTGGATTTAGAAATAATGTCATCTCTATATTGTTCTGAGATAATTCAGTCATCATACAGCATCCTGGTGAATACATAACATACCACATTCACTGACACATTTCCCTCTTTTTTTACAGGACAAGAGGTATACAACCACAGGCATCAGCAGTAAACCAGAAGGGGACAGGCACAGCTGTATGTCTTTATCCCAAAGGAGGAGAAGATGCTCACCATCACTAGAGCGACCAAGAATGAGTCCATTGTTAGTGGCAGGGTTCAAAAGATTAAGGATGATGGGATTCTAATCCTTCTCTTCACATCCCACTTGTCCCTCACCCCACAGTCTCTTCTCATTTATGAGCATGACCCTACCCTAATGCCAATCTGCTTTCGGATATCCAAGAACTGCCACCTGGCCAGGCAGTGGGGCCAAAGCAAAAGGTGGTAGAGGAAGAAGAGACTGCTGATGAAGAAACATCGCCACTTGATCTGATATTTGCAGGCACCTGTTCAGATACTACCACTGCATGTACTTTAGAGGGTGGCTTAGAGGCAAGATCTGCACATGGGACGACAGTGGGCATGAGTGGTCTACAGCCAGGGGTAAATAGTCACGTAAGTGCCAGATCCATGGAGGGGGAGGTCGCACATGAGTTCTGCTGCAGAGGACTCAGATGAGGACTTCAGAGAGATGGCATATAGAGAAAGGCTGATGGGTATGCATGGTGCATTGACAGGTCTGCGAGAAAGCCTCCAGTCACTGTCAAGGAGCATGGAGGAGTTGGGAACCAGCTTGTCAGAGGGGTTTGTGCACACCTTGGAGCCGGTACTTTCTAGCATGCAGGTAGTGGCCAACTCCATGAGAACATGGCACCTGATGGCCTATGTCTCAGCTTCCATTGCAGCACAAGTACAAGTCATTCAATGTCAGACTGCTGCAGTGGAAGCTCAGACTGAAGTCATACAAACTCAGCGAGCTACCAAGCAGGCTCAGACCGCTGCCATCATGGCTGTGGATCTCAGTGCTGAACTTGCAGGGTCTCACAGCATTCCAGCAGTTTGTCCAACACATTGCTAGGTTTGCGGAGACATCTGCTCAGGGGAGTGGCCGTAGCTCCATGGGGCACAAACCTTTCATCCCCTCTCAGTGAGGATGACAGCATTGGTGTTCTCATCATCCCCACTCTGCCAATGCCCCCGCTCTTGCCAGTGAGCTAGCCAGCCCAGGCGGCTGTCAGCCATGCCAAGATGCTGCAGTCCAAAATCGCACCATCTAGGCTCAGAGCATGGTGAGGTCACCCTCCAAGGTTATCTGCAGTCTCCCACACTGAAAGGCAGTAGACTTCCACCAGCCATGCAGCAGCCACTGAGTAGCACTGTGTAGGAGCACAAGGACAGGCAAAGTCCTAAGGGAATGAACTTGGGGACTGACTTCTGTGTGGAATATTGAATGGTTTGTTTGATTAAAATTTGTTGCTACATTTGTTTTATGTTGACTTTTATTTCAACACTGTGATGGTCAGTATCAGGGTGATAGTAAGGTTTGAGACTGTGGTTGAATGAGGAATTGGTGTTGTGTTCACTGGTATCATTGTTGGATAAGCCAATCGTAGACAGGCTGGCCAGAAAAGAGGTGTATTGGTTGTCTCCTCTCTTCCTCATCCTCCTCAGCTGGTCAGCTGAGCAGCTTTGACGAATCATGACATAAACTCTGTGAGTAGCAGAGCTCCTCCAGAGCATTCCAGGCAGTGGAAGCATTCTTTGGATCCCAATGGTCTTCTCAATAACATTCCTTGTGGCAATATGGCTCTCATCATTTGCATGCTGTCCACGTTTGAGTGGGTTGCGTACTGGAACCATGAGCCACACATTCAACAGGTAGGCCTTGTTGCCCAGTAGTCACCTTCTGGTCTCTGTGGCACAACAGACTGGGACAGAATAAAGGCACCTTGACTGTTGGCAGGATACCAGGCATTTGCTTGCATGATTTACTCAGCACAGCACAGCAGCTGAGCATTGAGGAAGTAACATTAATGCCACTTAAGTGCGACGAAATGCCCATCTCCAACAACAAAGAATCTAACCATCTCCCCTTGGCATTCAACAGCATTACCATCACTGAATCCCCTCCCATCAATGAACTGGGGAGGTCACTATTGACCAGAAACTGAACTGGGCCAGCCATATAAATACTGTGGTGACAAGAGCAGGTCAGAGGCTGGGAATTCTGCAGAGAGTAACTAACCTCCTGACTCAAAGCCTGTCTACCAGCTACAGGGCACAGGTCAGGAACACTCTCCACTTGTCTGGGTGAATGCAGCTCCAACAATAGTCAAGAAACTTGACACCATCCAGGACAAAGCAATTTGTTTGATTGGCACCCCATTCAACACCTGAAACATTCACTCCCTCCACAACCGATACACAGTGGCAAGAGTGTGTACCATGTAGATCCCACTGCAACAACTCACCAAGGCTCCTACAACAGCACCTCTAACACTGCGAACAAGGGCAGCAGATGCATGGGAACATCATCAGCTGCATGTTCCCCTCCAAGTCACACACCATGCTGATTTGGAACAACATCACGGTTCCTTCACTGCTCCTGGGTCAAAACCATGAAACTCCCTTCCTAACCGCACAGTGAGTGTGCCTACAATAGCAGTTCAAGAAGGCAGCTCACCCACCTTTTCACAGGCAATTAGGGGTGGGCAATAAATGCTAGTCTTGCCACAACTTCCACATCCCAAGGATGAATAAAAAAAATAGGAACCCTTTGCGGTTCTGGTATATCTCTAAATTTAGATGTGGTGTCCACAAAATGAACTGTGTGTAGCCAATGGCATCCTAAACCATGGAGAAACCTGGTACATTGGCTAAGCCATGTGTACGCTCTGCGTACTTCTCTGTAATTGGAGAGAAGGCAATGCATCTCCAGTGGATGGAGAATTGTGAGATGTTGAAGATGACCCTGCTTCAGCCCGGAAGAATTCTGATTTGAAGAGGTTCCTGGTCTTGGTCATCTTCTTAGCCACCGGCACTGCTGTTCTCACTCTATTCTGAGGTACAGGTCTGCCTGCAACAGTTGGCAGCTTTCAGTGAACACCTCCTTAGCGAAATGGAGATGTCTAACACACACACATCTGATGAGAGGTCACTGAATTGAAATGTTAACACTGCTGCTTTCCCAACACCTGCTGAGTATTTCCAGCATTTTGTGCCTTTATAACACCCTGTTCCTTGCTGAGGTTCAGGTGACAGAATTGCTCTCTGGAAACTGTGGGTGGAGATGACCTCCCACTGAGAGCCCTTCTCCCCCTCCTTGTCCTTCCTCCCCCCTCTTTCAGAAGCTTGCCCTCCTCAGTATCCTCCTCCTCCTTCAGGTACCCTGCCCTAAGAGGGCATTGGCAATCATGGACTTAAATTGAATTGCTCCATGATTATGTTTAGCAAATTGTCTGTATCACCTCTGTTTATTTTCACTGTCATGCTACAGGCCAATGGGGAATGAAGCTACAGCACCCATGACTATGAGCAAATGATCTGAGCAGAAGCCTTGATGTGACAACCAAGGCCTTCATGAGATTAAAAATGGCATTTCCAGAGCCAATGCAACATTACTTGATCTACCTGCAAGGTACACTGACAGAATGTGCTGCTAGGGTTTTGCTACTGGTTTACCTAATATGGCATCTGGTGCGGCATGCACTGGAAGTTTGCACACATGACACTGATGCCATTTGGGGCCTGAAACATAGGCCAGGATTTTTTGTGCCCACTGGTATCAGGCGTGTTCAGTGGGGTGAGCAGACAATAAGGCGAGAAGGCCAAAAATCGGTTTCACAACGTTGTGAAACCAGTTGGCAATCATCCGCTCAGGCTGTCAATGGTGAGCCGCGTTCCCCACCATCAGACGTCAGGAACCTTGGAAACACATCGATATGTTTCACAACTTGGCAGGTTGCACTTCGCTCAAGACTTCAAGGTTTATTTGCCTACCTTGCTTCGGTCAGCACTCGCCTTCATCAGCGCCAGGCTTCACAGACAGCACCACATCTCTTTTAAGGGTGCTGACGGGCAGGTCTCTACCTACCAGATCAGTCATATGTGGGTGGCTTTTCCACAGCTGCTAGGCTAGAGCTTGCTTCGAGAGTGGGGGGAAGTGGCCTCAGGCAAGGGAAGAGGATGCAGGACAAGGGCTGTACTGGGGAAGAAGGGTATCCCAGGATGTGTGTGGGGCCACATGTTGACCTGTGCGAGTGGCCTCCAGATGGTGAGGGCTGAGGAGGCAGTCTCCGGAGGAGAACATAAGAATTAGGAACAGGAGAAGACCGTTTGGCCCCTTGAGCCTGCTCCGCCATTCGTTAAGGTCATGGCTGATCTTCTTTTGTTCCGATTTCCACATTCCCATCTAATCCCGATAACCTTTGATTCCCTTGCCTAATAAGAATCTATCTACTTCTGCCTTAAAAATATTCAATGACCCCGCCTCCACCGCCTTCTGAGGCAGAGAGTTCCAAAGTTGCACAACCCTCTGAGAGAAAAAAAATTGTCCTCATCTCTGTCCTAATAGGGTGATCCCTAATTTTAAAACAGTGCCCCCCCCCCACCCCCGTTCTGGACTCACCCACAAGAGGAAACATCCCTTTGATGTCCACCTTGTCAAGGCCATTCAGGATCTTGTACACCCCTCACCCTTCACTCTTTTAAACTCCAGCGGAAACAAACCCAGTCTGTACAACCTTTCCTCATAAAACAACCCATTTATTCCAGATATCAATCTAGGGAACCTCCTTTGAACTGCCTCCAATGCATTTACATCCTTCCTTAAATAAGGAGAACAAAACTGCACAACAGTATTCGAGGTTCGGTCTCACCAATGCCCTGTATAACTGAAGCATAGCATCCTTATTCAATCCCTGTTCAATATCTCTTGTAATAAAGGATAGCATTCCATTAGCCTTCTTAATTACTTGCTGTACCTGCATACTAACTTTTTGTGACTCATGTACTAGAGCACCTAGATCCCTCTGTACCTCAGAATTATGCAGCCGTTCTCCATTTGAGTAATACTCTGCTTTTTGTTCTTCCTACCAAATTGAACAACTTCACATTTTCTCACATTAAACTCCATTTGCCAGATCTTTGCCCATTCACTCAACCTATCTATATCCATCTGCAACCTCCTCATGTCTTCTTCACAACATACTTTCCTATCTATCTTTGTGTCATCTGAAAATTTAGCTACTATAACTTCACTCCCCTCATCTAAGTCATTGATATAAATCATAAAAATTTGAGGCCCCAGCGCAGACCCCTGTAGGACTCCACTCGTCTCTTCCTGTCAATCCAAATTAGACCATTTATGCATACTATCTGCTTTCTGCCAGCCAGCCAATCTTCTATCCATGCTAATATGTCACCCCCTACACCATGTGCTTTCATTTTCTGTAATAACCTTTGAGGTGATACCTTATCAAATGCCTTCTGGAAATCCAAATACAGTACATCTACAGGCTCCCCCTTATCCACTGCACATGTCACTCCTTCAAAAAACTCCAATAAATTAGTTAAACATGACTTTCCTTTCACAATACCATGCTGGCTCTTTCGGATTCCCTTGAGCTCTTCTAAGCACCCAGCTATAACCTCCTTAATGATCAATTCTAACAACTTCCCCATGACAGAACATCAATCTAACTGGCTTATTGTTCCTGTTTTCTGCTTCTCTCCCTTCTTGAATAGAGGGGTTATATTTTCTACTTTCCAGTCTAATTGAACCTTTCCAGAATCTGGCAAATTTTGGAAAATTAATAACAGTGCACCTACTACCTCAGTAGCCATCTTTTTTAAGACCCTAAGATGTAGTCCATCAGGAACCGGAGCCTTGCCGGCCCATGTCGTTTCCGTAGTGATTTCAATTTCACCAAGGTCGTCTCTCCCTTTCACCTCCTGATTTGTAGCTATTACTGGAATGTTTTTTGTATCTTCTATAGTGAACACAGAAGCAAAATATTTTCCTTATTATCTACTATTAACTCCCCACTGTCACTCTCTAGCCAACCAACACTCTACTTACTCTTTTCCTTTTTAAATACCTGTAGAAACTCTTGCTTTCCATTTTTACATTTCTAGCTAGCTTCCTCTCATACTCCAATTTCTTTCTCCTGATTAACCTTTTAGCCATTCTCTGCCATTCTTTATATTCTGCCCAATCATCTGACCTGCCACTCATCTTTGCAGAGTTGTATGCTTTTTCATTAAGTTTGATGCTTTCTTTAACATCTTTAGTTAACCAGGAATGATGGGTCCTCCCCTTAGAATTTTTCTTTATAAAATAGGAATGTACTTATTCTGAATATTCTGAAACATCCCCTTAAATATTTGCCACTGCTTCTCTATTGATCTACCCTCCAGCCTAGTTTACCAGATCACTTCAGCTAGCTCAGCTTTCATCCCCACACAGATGCCCTTATTAAAGTTTAAGATACTAGTCTTAGACCCACTCTTCTCCCCTTCAAACTGGATGTAAAATTCAATCATATTGTGGTCACTGCTACCTAAGGGCGCCTTTACTGTGAGGTCATTAATTAATCCTGTCACGTTACACAATACCAAGTCTAATATAACCTACCATCTGGTTGTTCCAGAACATGCTACTCTAAGAAACTATTTCCAAAACATTCCAAGAACTCCTCATCCAGGCTACTACTGCCAATCTGATTTTTTGGGTGGGCACTTGGTTGAGTTGAGTGCAGTTGAACATGGCAGGTGGAAGGGCAGGTCGGTGGGCAATTGGCTCCCTGCTTTTCTGATGAGTACCTCGCCATCATCCTGCAGGAGGTGGCTGCCAGGAGGGACACCCTTGTCCCCAGGGATGGGAGGAGGAGGTCACCGCACCTCCCCAAGAGGGCATGGGAGGAGGTGGCAGCAATGGTGAGCAGCCATGACATGGTGCGGTGCACCTGGGTCCAGTGCTGGAAGCACTTCAATGACCTGCTGCACTCAGGAAGGTTGAATACTATGTTGGCATGGGTCAGTGTACAGAAGTGTTAAGGTGTGGCCATCCCCTCATGGACCTCAGGGGTTCTAGAGTCTGAGTGCTAACTGTCAATCAGAGCTGGCCAAGGGGGTGAGCCCTGGCTGCTTGGACTGAGTACCTTACGGCTCGAGGCCCACAATTTGGATGTGCTCTGCCAGTTGCTCCTTAGCTGGGGTTGGCCAGGCTGCAACGGCACTGCAGGCGCAGAGTGGACTAATCAAAGTTCCTCTGTTGTTTCAGGAGAAGATGGCCCACAACAATATAGAAAGGTCACGGACTGGCAGAGACCTTGCTAGCCTCCTGATCCTTTCCAGATACGAGCAAGACACCCTGGAGCTCAAGAATCGGCAGGTGCAACCAGGCGTAGAGAGGTGGGGGTGCCAGATAAAGGTAACAGCGCAGTGCACAGAGATGAGACTTTCGGTTTATGCAACCATTCTAGTGTAGCCTCTTAGTTGATGTGAGCCTCAAACCTTGATCATTGATCATTGGAAGACGAGGGCACCATGATGCAGATCTCCAATGGTCTCACCAGGGTGCCTGGCATGCACAGTGTCAGTGTGATGACTTTAATTAATGACGTCCTTGTTCTCCCTTTTAGGTTCGCTGGCAGGTGTGCACTCTGTGGACCCCGAAGGGCCACACCTGACACTGGAGGACCACCGAGCTTCTGTTGCACCTGTGACACACCCGATCTCTAAAGCAGGCACTAGCGGAGATACCAGCACTTCAGTGAGCATTATATTGGTGGCTAGTATCTCAGTGCATGTTGGTGAGGGCACTTCACACTCGCTTGAGGTGCAGATGGAGGCAGAGAGTGCCAAGGGCACCGGCAGTCAGAGGACTGCTGGAGACCAGGATGATGTTCAGTCGAAGGTTGACGATGAGTCTCTGGAGTCACCCATTAGTCAGCAGATGGTGGATGTCCAGCGAGATGTGCAGGAGGATCTGGCGGAGATCCATGAGTGTCTGTGTGCCATAGTCACCGCGATGGAACAGTCCATGAGGAGCATCAACACTGTTGTCATGGCTGAGCGCACTGCCTCCTCTCATGGAGAGACAGCTCCAGGAACAGAATCAGGGGCACCGGGGGTTGTGCTTTGACCTGCAAGCCCCCTCATGGGCACTGACCTCAGGTGGTCAATGTCCATGTGGGAGATGGATGAGGCACCCTGTATCTGAGCTAGGTGCCCGTCCATCAGTGGTGAGCAGGGAGGTCCAGAGTGACCTCACGTTGCCGCACAAACTGCCTGTCATCTCTATGGGCTCCTCACAGGGCACTCTGCATGATGGCTGATGAGATTGCAGTGACTATGGAGATGTCAGCCGTGGCACTGGCCGCTCTCTCCCAGGCAGGGCCAGCACAGGCTCCACTGGCCAGAGGACGACCGCCAAGGTCATCGAGGCCAACAGGTCAGCACAGTCACAGGGCTGCCTCCAATGCTGGTGCCAGCGAAGGGGGAGAACCAAGACGTAAGTTAAAGGCATCATAAACACAAGAGGAACAAGTCACGGGTAATTTTATGTTCATTTATGTTCACTTTATGTATACTGGTCTGGGATTGAAGATCAGAAACGCTTATGTAAATATTATTGAGCTGTCAGAATGAGATAGGTTGTGTTTTTGTCATCATGGCCTGAGTATGCTTCACCTTTTTATTTCATTGGTGCAGGGAATGCCAGTATGTAATGCTGAACATAGGTGGCTCTGAATTTTATTGCACAGGCACCGAGTGTTCTTTGTGTTCAAATGAAAGGGTCCTCTCAGATATCCGGGATGGAGGAGGTAGCCCTGACATGCGTTCGAAGCTGATCTTTGGCAGCCTAGCTGAAGGAGTGTTGGATCAAGGTTTCCCTGGTGTCCCTGCCTCCCTGCAAGTTACCGGGGTCTGGATCCACGCCCTCAGTGTTCTCCTCACCGTGCTTCTCTTCAGACTTGCTACTGGAATCATCATCTGTGGCCTGTGCAGCTGCATCAAGATCCACTTCCGCCAATGGTTCCCCCGTTGCCAGCGCCAGATTGTTGAGAGCACAGCATGCAACCATGTGACACCCACTCTGGGGGGTATTGTAGTGCACCCCCAGAATGTTCCATGCATCAGAAACGCGGCTTGAGAAGACCTATGGTCCTCTCTGCCACAACCCTTGTGGGGCACGACTCGTATTGTAAAGCTTCTCTGCCTCTGTTCTTGGATGGCAGAGAGGCATCACGAGCCACCTCTTCAACGGATAGCCCTTGTCACCCAGCAGCCATCCATCCAGTCGGGCTGGAGCACTGAAGAGCCTCAGCAACTGGGAGTGTCTCAGGATGTAAGTGTCATGGGAACTGCCAGGGTACCTTTCACAAACTTGTAGAATCTGCATCCTATCTGCACGATCATGGAGTGGAATCCCTTCCTGTTGATGAAGGAACCCAGCTGACCTGCTGATGCCTTGATGGCCACATGTGTACAGTCAATGGCACCCTGGATGCGGGGGAACCCAGCAATCACTGCAAAGACTCTGGTTTACTCAGCCTGGCTGGCCTCGTCCGTACGGTGAAGAATAAAGGTCAGGACCAACCTGAACAGAGCTTCTGTCACCAGTTTGATGCAGCTGTGGACAGCTGATTGGGAGATTCCACACAGATCTCCCACTGACCCCTGGAAAGAGCTGGAGGAATAGAAGTTGAGGACCACTGTGACCTTCACGGCCACTGGCCTGGGGTGTCCACCCACGCAATCGGAGCTGATCTCAGGCCCAATCATCTGGCAAATGGAGGTCACGGTTTCCCTTGAGAGGCGGAGCCTCCTTCGGCATTGTACCTTAGACATATTGAGGTAGCTGCATTGCTGCCTGTAAACCCTGGCAGCAAGATAGTGGCATCTTATGATGCCCCTTCTGCCTTGGACTACCTGCTGGCCCTGCGCCCTTTGTGCCTGCGCCTCTTCTCCCACAGGTCCCTCCCCTGGAAGCTGTATAGGGACACCTGGCCTCCTCTTCCTTCTGCCTCTCTCTTCCTCCTCAGAGGAGGTGCCTCCAGCAGAGACAACAATCCCCATTACCAGGGTAATGGAAGGCTGTCTGATACCTGGAAGGGTCCCCACGGTCTGAATCCTCCGGGGGTCTAGCAGACAGCAATGAGTCCTGAAATGAAGCCTGGAAATACTAAGAATAAAGCCCCGGACAGAGATGAAGCTGCCAAGTACCAATAAGCAACCAACAGCAAACTATCTCCAAAACTCCTCACTACTCACACTGGCAATGCTGCTGACACTTTTTACCCCGCCCGTGGATGAGCTTTTGAAAACGTCGGCTGGCCACCTGCCCATTTTGCCCATGCGACGTGCAAAATCACACGGGCAAGAAAAATTGGACTGTTAAGGGCCTTATATTGCCTCTTAATTAACCTGCACATGCGCGCCAACCGAAATATCTCACAAGCGCGCGATGTCAGGATGCTCACCTGATGTCATCATCATGGGCAATTTTACGCCCAATCGGGTCGGACATGCGCCCAGAGCCCCTAGATCTTTAACAAGCAATTAAATCAGTGTCAGCTAAGTTGTGCCGTAATACATCAAAGCATAAATATATCTTGGGAATGAACAGCTTCATTAAGTTAAAAAAATGTTAGTCATATAAGATTAAACCAAAACCTACTCATACCTACATATGCATACGCAACTGAAGTATCCTCCATGTGGCTGTAAGTTACCTTTGATTTAATTTTTGGATCTTCATCAGACATTCTTATAGCATTAAAATCCTGTTCAGGACCATGTACACTTTGGGGTTTTGGGTTGAGTTGACTAAGAAGGTGCTACTTTCAAACTGGTGTCTTGATGCATTATCCATGCAATGCATCTTACAGATTCCTGCCTTAAAACTGATGCAATATTATATTTAATTTCTTCAATGCCAGGGAAAGAGCAATGGCTATAACCAGTCAAACCCCTTACCATGGGGTACCTAACACCATCCGAGTCATGGTGAAGGGCAGCGAGCAAGGAACAGGAATGGATAGGACCTTCTTCACGAAGAGGATCCTATTCAAGCTGTGTGGTTTTGAGGCTGCGGATATCTACTGTCTCCAGGATTTCCACAGCGCTGGTTTCTTTGATGTGACCTTCAAGCAAGTGGCAGCTTGTGTCAAACTCCTGAAGGTGTTTGAGGAAAAGAAAGACCTGCCAGAAATGAAGATCCTGACGGCGGAGCCGCTCTTTGTTCTACCGTTGCATCGTGAACGGGTTGCGACGGTGCATCTGTACAACCCCTACGTCCCTGTTGCTGACGTGCTCACCTTCCTTACCAGGTACTTCGATAAGGTTGGGAGCTGCACTGAAGTTAAAGATAATTTGGGGATCTGGACATGTAAACGCCAGGTTAAGGTAACGCTCAAGATCGACGGTAAGGGAGCCGTTTTCCACCCCCCTTCTAGATTCGCTATCGGGGGAAGCCATGCTTTCCTTGTCTACGCTGGGCAACCCAAACTTTGTCGCTCATGCGGCAAGACTGGTCATGTGGCGGCCAATTGCGGTGCTCTCCTCTGCAAGAACTGCAAAAAGGAAGGGCACCAGACAAAAGATTGTAAACAGGCTAAGTGCTGCAACCTGTGTGGCGAGGCAAGTCACCTCTACAAGACCTGCCCCAAACGTTGCTGTACTTATGCCCAGGCAGCTAAAGCCAACGAGGGGGAAGCAGAAGAAATGCCTCGTGTCACACCAACCACCAAGGCCCCCAGGGAAAACATCGGGACAAAGGAGGACACAGAGAGAGACAAGGTGGAGGAAAAGATTGGGGCAACAGACGGCCAACCAACAGCACGGCCCCCTGAACCTCCCACTCCTCAGGAGAGCGAATCAACGGAGGAGGAGGAGGCAGCAATGGGAAAGCAGCAGGGGGAGTGGCAGCTGGTGAAGAGAGCCAAAAGGAGGAAGGGGCTAAAAAGAAACCAAGCCACTTCCCAGACAAGAGTCAAGAGGCGTCTCCTATCCGACATGGATAACAAGAGCAGCAGCTCTTCGGATGAAGAAGTGCCAGGGCGGCGCCAACAGAAGAAGCGGCAAAACTCTAGGGAGTCTGAGGACCAGTCACCCAAGCTCCAGAACATTGGAGACAATGAGGAGACCAGCGCACCCCAACTTGGCTCACAACCCAAAGAGGCCAGTGCACCACAACCCCAGGAATCTGGGAGCAGTGAAGCGCTCAGCGCACCCCAGCTCCGGGAAGCCGGGAGCAGCAACGCCCCAGAGGGGGAGAGGATTGGAGAAGCTTCTCCAACAGAGGACATTTCAAACCCCGCTCTCTGCACGGACCCCCAGATGCCACCCGAGCAGAACATCTCCAATGGGGAGGTTCAGGACGCTTTCCTCAGCCCATCCAAAGTGAAGCAATTTGAGCACACCACGGGCATGAAGGAACTCTCAGAGACAACAGGTTTGGTAAGTGACTAACTGCTTAAAAATGGGTGTAAAGATTGTATCCATAAATGTGCGTAGCATTAAATCTACTACGCGATGTGTTGCGACCTTGGACTACCTTGCCAAGGTCAAAGCTGACCTGCTGTTTCTACAGGAGTGTGCGATACCACACCTCAGCTCCTACAGGCAATGGTCACGATGGTGGTCCCACGGGCCATCGATCTGGTCGGGAGGAAACGACTCTCGTTCTTCCGGCCTGGGGATTCTGCTGCGGGGAGGCAACTTCACCATCTCCCAGGTTAAGGAGGTGGTGGGCGGGTGCCTCCTCATAGCAGACGTAATGTATAAGAATGCTCCACTCCGTTTAATTAACGTCTACGCCCCGTCACAAGGGGCTGAGCGGCTGGAGGTTTTTCAGCAGCTCCCACTGCTGCTGGCAACCTCCAGGCCGGTCATTCTGGGCGGTGACTTCAACTGCATCATCGATGCGGCTGGACGATCCGGCAGGGCCAACAGCAGATTGGACGCTACATCCAGATCCCTGATGGAAACAGTAAAAGATGCCAAGCTGCACGACGTCTTCAGCAACCCTGCAGATGGAGCGCAACGTAGATACACCTGGTCGCGGCCTGACGGGTCCATCTGTTCCAGGATAGATTTCCTGTTTGTGTCCCGTGCATTTGCATTCAGATCCACCGATGTCAAGCCAGTGTTCTTCTCTGACCACTGCCTCCTACTGGCTGACTGTCACTTAGAGAAGGACCAGAGGGTTGGCAGGGGGGCATGGAAGCTAAACGTGCAACTGCTGACCCCAGAGAACATTGAAGAGCTCAAGAGGGATTACAAAGGTTGGAGAACCATGAAACCCCTCTTTGAGTCCCTGACACACTGGTGGGAAGCGATCAAGGGAAACATAAAGAGGTTTTTCATCCTCAAAGGCACCCAGAAAGCTAGAAAGGAACAGAGGGAAATGTCCCGACTCCAGAAAAACATGCAGAATCTGCTCTGGCTGCAGTCGATGGGGGTCGATATCAAGGAGGAACTCCAAGAGGTGAAGAGCCAGCAAGCCTCGCTCTTTGTCTCGGAGGCCTCCAAGATCATCTTCCGTTTCCAGAGTCCGCTCCGTGGAGCAGGATGAGACGTGCTCACGTTTCTTCTTCCAAAAGGTACACAGAGAGAGCTCTGTGATCAGCAGCCTGAAGGAAGAAGACGGCTCAGTTAAGTCATTGCAATCTGACATTTTGAGGATTAGCAAATTCTTCTATGCCGGATTGTATGACGTGAAGCCCATGGACAGCACGGCCTCCCAGTCCTTCCTGTCCTCTATCACGGAGGTCTTAGATGACAGTACACGGGAGAGTCTGGACAAAGCGCTAACTCCTGACGAACTGACTGAGGCCCTTGAGTCCTTCGAGAAGAGTAAAACTCCCGGAAGCGATGGCTTGCCGGCGGAGTTGTATTCGGCTCTGTGGGACTGGATCGGCCCAGACCTGCTAGAAGTGTACGAGAGTATGCTCCTGGCCGGCAGTATGTCAGAATCCATGAGGAAAGGCATTATCACCCTCATCTACAAGCACAAGAGGGAAAGGGAGGAAATTAGAAATTGGCGACCCATTTCACTGTTGAATATGGACAAAAAAATTCTGTCCAAGGTCATTGCCAATCGGGTCAAATCCACTCTGGAATTGGTGATCCACCCTGACCAGACCTGAACTGTGCCGGGCAGGAAGATCTCTGACAGCCTCGTGCTGCTCAGGGATACGATTGCCTATGTACAGGACAGGGGTGTGGATACCTGCATCATCAGCCTGGATCAGGAGAAGGCCTTTGACAGAATATCGCACACCTATATGGTGGATGTGCTCTCCAAAATGGGGTTTGGGGAGGGAATTCGCAATTGGATCCAACTGCTCTACATTAACATCAGTAGTGCAGTCTCAATCAATGGGTGGGAATCAGATAGCTTTCCTATTAAATCTGGTGTCAGGCAGGGCTGCCCTCTCTCGCCTGTTCTTTTCGTGTGTTGCATAGAACCCTTTGCTGAGTCCATCAGGAAGGATCCGGGCATAAGAGGAGTGACGATCCCAGGTAGTGGAGGCACTCAGATCGAAGTCTCCCTGTACATGGACGATGTCGCCATCTTCTGCTCTGATCCGCTGTCGGTGCACAGACTTATCCACATCTGCGACCAGTTCTAACTGGCCTCGGGAGCCAAGGTAAATCATGGGAAGAGTGAGGCCATTTTCTTTGGGAACTGGGCTGACCGATCCTTTGTCCCCTTCACTGTCAGGGCTGATGACCTGAAGGTGCTGGGGATATGGTTCGGAGGGACCAGGGCATGTGTTAGAAACTGGAAGGAACGAGTGTCTATGGTGAAAAGGAAACTGGGCATGTGGGAGCGACGCTCCCTCTCCATTGCGGGTAAGAACCTGGTCATCAGGTGTGAGGCACTCTCGCTGTTGCTGTACGTGGCGCAGGTCTGGCCCATTCCACACTCCTGTGTGGTGGCGATCACCCGAGCCATCTTCCGCTTTATCTGGAGGTCAAAAATGGATCGTGTCCGCAGGGACACGATGTACAAGCCTCTAGATAAAGGGGGAAAAAACGTGCCCAACATCGCCCTCATACTGATGGCCACCTTTGTGTGCGGCTGCATCAAGCGGTGCGTAGACCCTCAGTATGCAAACACCAAGTGTCACTACATGCTGAGGTTCTACCTGTCCCCGGTGTTGCGAAGGATGGGTCTGGCCACGATGCCGCGGAACGCTCCAGGTAGTTGGACCGTGCCGTACCACCTGTCCCTCGTGGGAAAATTTATGCAGAGAAACACCTTCGACCACAAGTCCATCAGGCAGTGGTCGGCACGTAACATCTTAAAGGCCCTGAGGGAAAAGGAGAGGGTGGATCCTGTGGGATGGTTCCCTGAGCAGACTGACAAAGTCATTTGGCAGAATGCTTCATCACCAGAACTTTCCAACAAACACCAAGATGTAGCTTGGCTGGTGGTGAGAAAGGCCCTCCCTGTAAGATCCTTCCTACACGCCAGGAGTCTCACCCCCTCTGCATGTTGCCCTCGAGGTGGCTGTGGTGGGGAAGAGACCGTTGTTCACCTCCTTGTAGATTGTGTCTTTGCAAAGAATGTCTGGAGAGGGATGCAGTGGTTGCTGTCGAGGTTCATCCCGAGCAGTTCTGTGACAAAGGACTCTGTGCTCTACGGGCTGTTCCCAGGGACACACACCGAGACAAACATCAACTGCAGCTGGAGGATCATCAACTCGGTGAAAGACGCTCTTTGGTCTGTCCGAAACTTGTTGGTTTTCCAGCGCAAAGAGTTGTCCCCGACCGAGTGTAGCTGACTTACTTTCCAAGGTCCAGGACTACGTGCTGAGGGACACAGTTAAGCTTGGGGCAGCTGCCGCAAAGGTGCAATGGGGAAGGGTCGCTGCCTAAGACCTTTCTGCCACAGTGCACTGGGGGGCTGGGAACTGTAAAGAGCCCCTCAGGCTGTACAGATTAAAATGTATGTCTGCCAATGATTGAAATATTCATTGTTTTTTCTGATACACCTTGTGTTTTCAGTTTGTAAAAGTTGAACCTTTGTATTTTTGTAATGGTGATTTAAAAAGTTTCGAAATGTTTTTGAAGATTTATGAATAAAGTATATTTTTGCAAAAAAAAAAATATTTAATTTCTTCAATATTGAAATCAGGTTTGCGATTAGGAAGAAAAGGCGTTAAGAAAGGCAGAGGGTTTAGGGAGGGAATTCCAGAGTTGGGAGTGGGCAGGGAGTGGGAGTGATTCAAAGCAAGGCCACTAATGATGGAGAAATGCCTTGGGGAAGGGAAATGTATGAGAGACCAGAGTCAATCTACCTCATAATATCCATCAAAATCACCATCAACCATGTCTTCAATCAAATTATGTATGTGAGATTATCAGCAGGTAATCTTTAAATTATAAGCTTCTTTTGTATCTTGCTGCATAATTTGACTAGAAACTTCATTTTTCATGTATAAATGACAAGCTCATTTATACAATATTTCAACTTGGCACCTTGTACAAAGGCTTAGTTTCGACAGCCGTTTATCATGTTGATCTATTACTGAAATGATTCTTTCCAGAATCACTAGTCATGTTGATATTAATTTCAGTGATCAGTCTTCTTAAAGGCTTGATAATAAAACTCGAGATGATTTCATATACTGTCAGCAGGAAGAAAGAAAACAGATAAAAGAGAAAGAGACTAAACGAGAGAAAGACAAACTTGCATTTATTTAGCACCTTTCATGACCTCAAGACGTCCCAAAGTGCTTTGCGGCCAATTAAGTATTTTTGAAGTGTAGTCACTGTTTTAATGTAGGAAACATTCTAGTTGCATACAGTAATATCCCACAATGAGACAATGACCAGATAATCTGACTTTAGTGGTGCGATTATCTGCTCCTATCACTGCTTGCTTGTCCCTACAACCACACCACCCCCCTCCACTTCTCTCCCCCGACCCAACCCCCACCTTAAACCAGCTTATATTTCACCCCTCTCCTTGGATTCACCCAGTTCTGCTGAAGGGTCATGAGGACTCGAAACGTCAACTCTTTTCTTCTCCGCCAATGCTGCCAGACCTGCTGAGTTTTTCCAGGTAATTCTGTTTTTGTTTTGGATTTCCAGCATCCGCTGTTTTTTTTGTTTTTATCATTTTGATTTTAACTGTTCTAACCATTTTCACTTTGGGTTGCTGCTGTGTTTAGTTTGCACCCTGGAGGTCCCTTCTCCCAGAATGCTCAGTTTGGCTTTCCCCTGTCTTTGAGACTAAAATATGACCACCTTCTCCTATCACCCTAAAGAAGGAAATCAGGTTTCATTACTGGTCCTTTTAAAAACATCTTTTGTTCAGGACTTAGAAGTGTTGTCTGAAGCTTGTCAATCTCGTACAAATGACTTGAAGTCTACTTGCACTTATTTCTCTCAGTGTCCATTAAGACTTTTCCCTAGTGAAAATGATTCAGTTCTGAATCAGGTTTCATGCCTTAGAGTCCCAGCATCAATACTTATCTTTTTGAAATCGGTTCCCAAAACTGTGCACAATATTTTGAATGTTTTTGTTCATTCTCGGGATGTAGTCATCCTTGGCAAAGCCAGCATTTATTGCCATCCCTCATTCCTCAAGCATTCGCTCACTTGCTCTGAAATACCCAGTCTCTTATAATAGATCCACTCACTCTGGTTGTACCTGTGGTTATGATTGGCCTCCTATGCTCTGTATTCCCCCAAGTTTTGCTCTCTTGTTCCACCACAACAGGTCCAATGAATTCCCTCCCCCACAATTCTGATCAGAAAGCTCTCTTGCTACTCAATATTCACACTCAATATCCTCTCACCTTCTGATACTACCTGTGTTATGTTGCAGTAATCTTTTATTCACGGTTTTAGAAAGTTCAACTAGCCATTTCTCAAATGTTTTCCAAACACTAATGCTAACATGGTTATCCAGGGGTAGGAATGTTCAGAGCAAAGAAAGTTAATACATTACCCACTTTCTTTCCACTGCTCCTCATAGAAGGCTAATTTCTCTAAACCTTCACCTACTAAGGATACCAACCTCCTGGTTTTCTTTTGCAATTGCAATAATTAAATAAAAGAGAAAGTATACACCCTTGTGAAGAAGATACATGTCAAGCCAATTACTGCATTGAGAAATTCTATCCTGGCTCTAGATAGGGTCAAAATTAATCATGTCCATTCTTCTGCTTTGTCAGAAATGTAGAGATCAATTTCTAACCTCATAGGAACAATGCCAAAAAAGTTCTTTTCTTTAATATGCACATTTAATCAAGTAGTTTTTAATTCAACTAGAAAAAGTTCAGTTGCCTATCTGAACCCTTCAGTAGTCTTTCCTAAATAAGGCTTTAATAAATTAACATGATAAATAGCTGTATGAATCAAATCACACTTGACCCATATAACAAAGTATGGAGGAACAGATAATTTGGGAAGTCATAAATCATATCTTCCACCGTGGGACATTGAAAAAGACCTGGAAAAAGATAGCAGCCACAGAAAAAAAAATAGGTCATAGAAAGTCTTTGCTGAACCACAAAGTAATGTTTTTTACTAGTGCTAATGTGATTACATATTACCATAGCAATTATACAAGAGGCTAGAATTACACACATTATTACAAATAATTACCAATGGCCCCAGTCAATAAATGCTTACTTCTTCCAAATTAGAAGAGAGGAAAAGATGGATCACATAATTAAGTCAACAGGAGTTTCTGTGCAAACAGGGATTGCCAATTCTACAAAATATTGCGAGGCAGCTTTGTTCAATGTGGAAAATGGGTTTTAAGTACGTGGATCATTTCATTTGCAACCTTTACCCATTTATGGCTGATGGAAGTTCTTTCCTGTCCTGGGTCATGTTATAAAGGGAAAAAAATCTGTGTCAGACCTTTCCATTTTTATGGCAGACACTGGCATTTCTAAAATGGAAACCATGGCACAGTTGTTTTTTTGCCCTTTCGTTAGAGTATGTAGATAGAGCACATGCATAGACTTTGTCCAAGACATTCAATGTTAATGCTGCTGAAGTTCATTCTAACCTACAAGACATCTGATGACTTGCAGACTGAGAAATTCTCTAGAGCTTGACCAGCTTTTCCAATGTAACTTCACTGGATGTCGATAGATATGGGACTGCTGCCACACTCACAGCAGTGAAGGGTACCAGGTAAGAGGAATTTTTCTGTTCCCAACAGGGGTAGTCTACCCAGATGTAAAACTTGGGGTTTGTCTCAAAGCTGATGTGATACCCTCCTCAGATAAACAATCATTGCAAGGTCTTTCACACTTCCCAACTACACCATGGTAATAGATATGACCAGAAATTTCCTTCAATTAAATGTTGGGAAGATAGAAGACGGGGAGGTGGTGCTCTAGTGATATTGTCACTGGACTAGTATTCCAGAGATCCAGGGTAATGCTCTGAGGACCAGGGTTCAAATCCCACTATAGCAGATGATGAAATTTGAATTCAATAAAAATCTGGAATTAAGAGTCTGATAATGACCATGAAACCATTACTGATTGTCATAACAACCCATCTGGTTTACTAATGTTCTTTAGGGAAGGAAATCTGTTGTCCTTTCTTGGTCTGGCCTACTGTGACTCCAGGCCCAAAGTAGTGTGGTTGACTCTTAAATGCCCTGTGAGCAAGGGCAATTAGGGATGGGCAATAAATGCTGGCCTAGCCAGAGATACCCACATCCCATGAATTATTTTTTAAAAATGTTTTCAATCCCCACTCTAAGCTCTATTCCCTAGCGAATGACTCAGTCTTTCGCCCCACAACAGGCTAAGATTAAACATATCTTAGGGCTTTGGCTTACATCCTCCATGAGCCTCTATGAGTGACCAAATCATATGATTCCATCACTACCTGTGATTATGTACAAAGTATACGATTAGCATATTAAATTATTAGAATTAACCCATTAACAATCCAATATCCAATATAACACATTACATCTCCCCTAAGTCTCTGATTCCCATTTCTAAATTATGAAGATCAAACAAACTAAATCTTTAAACTCTGGTGCGTTGCAGTCCCTAATCCTGTTTTCTCCTCCTAGGTCCTCTTCTTTCCTCCATTCGTTTTAAATGGACAACCACTGTGGCTGTTTCATGAGTTTACCAGAACAGGTCCTCTTCTCCTTTGGGGGTGCAGGTGGGGGGTGGCGGGGGGGGGGGGGGGGGGGGGGGGGGGGGGGGGGGGGGGGGGGGGTGGTGGTGGTGGTGCGGGGGGTGGTTGAGTTCTGTAAGTGTTCCATCAGACTTCACTGGATAGGAAGGGAATTCATAGATGACTCAGGTTCACCAGCCAGGTTCTCACCTTGTGGATGAATGAAGCAGCTCTGGCCAATTAGTTAGGTTAGATGACTGCTTCCACTGGGTAGGAGGCTACTTCTGTATGGCAATCAGTGCACGATTGTTTTATCTCACCATACCAGGTTCTGTTTGGATGAGAGAGGACCGTGGATGTAGTGTCTGTTCAACCACTTATCCATAGTGAGCTTGGTCTCCAAACTGGCTTTCCTGGTTGAAGGTCTGGCGGGTTGTATGCCTTGTGATGTTTGTCATAGTTCCACATTTGGCTGGAACAATGTCTGTCCTCTTTCTTTCTCATTTTGTCCAAGTTATCAGCTTGTACTTGCAGCATGAATGTGTGTGTGAGAGTAGGGAGTTGAGTTCCTCAGTCTTCTTCCCATGAGGAGTTCACATGGTGCTAAGCCATTTTGGAGTGGAGCTAAACATAGCTCAGAAGTATAAGTTGGATGGCATCGTTCATCTTCAGCAATGTTTTCACTGTATCCACCCCTCATTCAACTTCACTGTTGGCTTGAGGGTATTTTGGCGAGCTGGTAGTATGGATAACTCCATACAATGCTATGAACTATTCATTGGCAAACTGTGGTCCAACATCCAAGATTACAAGGTCCGGGATTCTATGTGTTACAGATATCCCCTTTGGCGATATAATCACTGCTTCAGAAGTGTGACCCTGCTGTTGCTCGACTTCTTTTCATCTGATATAGGAGTTTATTATGATTAAGAACATCTTACGCCTGTGTGCGAAGAGGTCCATCCCATGGTTGTGATGGGAAGGAAGATGACATCAGCCATTCTCTGGTCTCCTGATGATGAATAGCACAAGTAAAACAGCTTCATATCATCTCTTACAGCGACTTTGCGAGACCTGGCCACCAAACGGAATATCTTGCTATGGCTTGACATTGTGACACCCAAATGTGGTTGGTACAATTGTTGTGGTAAGTCAACTCTCTTGACATAAACGAGTAATCATTAATTACACTGAAGTGTCATCTCTGTTCATGTTACTGCCTGAAAGTGAGATTGTGAGGCATGTATGCTCGCCATCCTTTGCTACAGTAGTTTCTGACATGAACACATTCTTCATCAGATTTCTGTGCATCTCTGATTTCATTCAGTTGCTGAGTTGTTGCTGGTAGAGTTTTGAATGTTGTCGATGCAAAGGTTTCCACCCCTTCGACAAGGACTACATCACCTTGCTCAGGCCTTGCTACTAGGATACAGGACAAAGCTGTGATTTGCTGTTTTCCCGGAACATTAGACTATAAGATAGATTTTTTAACGTGTGTCTATCATTGCATCAAACTTCATCATCCTCAATCTGAATCGTTGTTCTTGTGGAGGCACTTTTGCTAACTCCTCAGAATTTAAGAGTGTCACTAAGGGTTTTTGGTCCAGCTCTATCTCAAAGTTGAGACCAAAGGCATAATCTGCAAACTTCTGGCAAGCCCTTGGAGCAGCTAATGCTTCATTCTGTATCACTGCACATCACTGTTCAGTCTGTCAGTGAGCAGGATGTGTAGTAAACTGGTCCATTCTTTCCATCCATCTGTAGCTGAAAGAGTATTGTTATTGATCCCAGCTGATGTTACTTCTGGACAAGTCTGATCACAGGGTGGAATCTGGTTTGATAGATCCTAACTTTTCATATTTGTTTAGAAACATGGAGAGTGGCTACTGAATAGAGTCACAGGAGTCAGCTAATGAACTTTTAACAAAAGAATAAAATATTTATTAAACAAGAAAAGATGAACTATATTACACTACTCCTTCACCCACAATAATCCCTTTACAGATATATACAGATTGATAAGAATAACACAAGTTAAAAAATCTATCTTATAGTCTAATATTCACAGTAAGTCCATGTAAACCAATAGGCAACCTGTGGTCGGACACACCACAATCCAATATCAAGTAACAAATGCCACCCAAAGCAAGTGCTATGGATCACTCATTAACACCACCCCAGATGCTCATTACACTGTGAACCAATCAGTCTCACAGAAACTGTCTTTTATAAGGGGGCTTCCAATCTTTACTCTCAAAGAACTTGCCTTGAGATCTTCACCCAAGCAATGCTTCCTCTCGGATGTCTTCAGCACAAATCCACCTCCAGGGTTTCAACCTTGCCTCCTGTTGTTCCTCTCTCCTGAATCACCACGTGCACTAAGCTTCGCCTTCCACGCACTCTCTCAGAGACTCAGAACACCACTGCTTCACTGACCTGTAGAAAGGAGTCACCAGCCTTTGGCTGTCTCCTCGGATCTTCTGGCTTCTCGCAAGCCCAATCTGCCTTAATTCAGCTCACCGCAGCTTTCTATCTTTAATTTGGAGTCTTTTCCTCTGCTCCTTACTTTAACTTCACTAAACAGGACCTTTTTCCAATTCCTGTACTTGTTCCTGTCTTCCTGGGACTTTTTGTCCCACCTCCTGGTTTCTGGGGCTTTCTTCTGTTCTGGGAAATCTGCTGTTTCCTCTGTGCCTCTCCGGAGAATGGTGTTTCTCTCCTGGGTCAACCAATTTTCTTTTTACTCTGTTTCATTTTTGCTTTTGTTTCTTCTTCTGTGCAGGTGCAGGGCTCCCTTTTAAATTAAAAAAAATAGGGGAAAAGGACAGACTGCGCCTGTGCACAGGGCTATTTACTGGCTTTACAACGAGAATCCCGACCAACTGCGCATGCGCAGCCAGACTCCAGCTGACATATGCGCAGAAACACTGAAGAAAGGAAAAAGGATCGGTCTGCGCATGTGCAGCCATTCCAGGGCCAGCGCATGCACAGAAACCACTAAGGCCTACTGGTTCCCAGTTGCCGAGGGCCTGAACTTTGCTTTTTAAAAGGTCTGTAACAGTACAGCTCCCGATCCTGAAGAAGATGTGTCTGCAGCAATGATAGTGGGTACCTCTGGGTCATAGTGAGCTAAAATATCGGGTGATAGCAGCATATCTTTGATCTTCTCATAGGACCTCTGTTTTTGCTTCCTCCCAGCACCATGTATCGTCTTTGTCATAACAGCTGACGTAATGGCTGATTGATGGCAGCTGGGTTGGGCAGGAAGTTTCCATACATGGTTTTCCATACCCATGAATCTCTGGAGCTCAGTCACATTCCAAAGAGCTGGAAACTTCTTCATCGCTCTTGCCTTCTATGGGTCAACTCTGACACCAGATGCATCCACAAATGCCCAAGGGACTTGACAGTCGGCTGTGAGAATTCACATTTGTTGTTGAGTGTAAGCCCTGCTTCCTGTAGGTGTTGTAGCATAGCTCGCACTCTAGTGTGATGTTCTGTCTGAGCGGATCCACAAATCAGGACATCATCTGTGTGACATATGACTCCTTCTAGAGCCATTCTAGGTTACTTGACATTGTCCTCTGGAGGATTTATATAACTGATATGATGCCAAAGGGTAATCTGTTGAAGCAAAACCTCCCAATGGAGTAATGAAGATTGTGAGCAATTTAGACTCTTTATGGAGGGCTATTTGCCAAAAACCACTATTTGCATCTAGCTTCGTTATGATTAAACTCTTTCCCAATTTTGCTAAGCTCTCATCCACAAATGACAAAGGACCAACTTTGTGTTCAACTGCTTTGTTCAGCTGTGTAAGACCTACACAAATTCTGATAGATGCTGATAGATTTTGGCACTGGGACTATCCTTGAACTCTATCTTGTTGATTCTGTCACAGGTGAAATAACCCCCTGCCTCAACATAGTCAACTTCCTTCATTACTTTTGGCAAGAGTGAACGAGGAAATTTTCTGGATGTAAATAGGTACAGTGGCTTCATTTCAGGATGTAGAGTTATGTGGTATGCTATCTTCAGCTTTCCTAGTCCTGTGAACAAATATGGGAATTCAGGTCTGAAGTTTTTGGGCTGATCTTCTTGGGTTTCCAGTTCCTCTACTTTGCAAATGAGATGCAAGTCAGTACAGGCTTTTCTGAGCAAAATTCAGTAACTCCGTTTCTGAATTACATGCAATTTTTCTGTGATTCCTTTCTCTCGATATTGAAGGGTTGCCTTCAGTTCTCCAATGACCTAGAATTCTATCCCTCCTGGCCAATGTAGATTTTGCCTGATGGCTGAAGAGAGATTCTCTCCAACCATGGTTCAGCATCAGAAAGAACCAAATCTGCTGCATTTTGGTCTAATTTAAAGTGCATTTTGTTTCCCTCTACCTGGATGTCAGCACTCCAGTAGCTTCCACTTGGTTCCTGGATCTCTTCAAGGAAAGGCACCTCAATATCATGGATTTATCTATTTCATGGATCTTGCTATCTTTTGAGGGCTTCCCTCTGTGTGTATTCTGTAAAAGCTTCTTGCTGTGGTACGTCGCCTGGAAGTGGCCCATCTTCCCACATAATTAGCATTTGGCCTCTTTGGCAGGGCAGTTTTCACACCTGTGTTTTTTTCCTATGGCATCTTTTGCAGTTAGCTTGGGCTGTTGATCGACATTCTTCCTGTCTCCCTAGCTTTTTTATGACAGCTTTTCTTGTTTCACATTTGACATACTCTATTGAGTTAGTTGCTTTTGAGATAGCAATTCCCCTGTCACTTCGAACTACAGATCGATTCTGTTTCCTGACCTCAGCTTGTCTGCTCAGTTGCTCTGCTACGGTTAGATCATTTCTTGATTGCGAGTGGTCAGACAAGGCATCATCCAACAATCCCATAACAATTCTGTCTCTAATCAGTTCATCTTGCAAGCTGTCATAGTCACTGTTCTCTTCAAGTCTGTACAAGTCATTTATAAATGCATCAACACCTTCCCCTGAACATTGGTTATATTGGTTAAATTTAGCCCACTCAACAATCGTCTTCTTTCTCAGCTTGATATGGGTATCAGGTGCTATGATGAATTCATCGTACATGGCTTTTTCTTCATTAATACTTTGCTTGACGAGGCTATCAGCCACATGGTCACCCATCATACATAGCAGCGTCCTGGCCAGGATTGCCTTGGCAGTGAGGCCTATGCAATGTGATATCTGGCAAATCTTCAATACCTTTCTCGCCATGCTTCTGTTTAGTTGAGGTCTGTGACCTTCTCAAAGCTCTCAGACTTCTCCATTACTATTTTTAGTGGTCACTGCCACTATACAATATTCTTGGTATTGTTAGACTAATACAAAATATTTATGAGTTTGCAGAGTTATATCAAACAGGAGCTTTATTGGAAAACATTGTACTGCTCTGGCTTACATCCTCCATGAGGCTGTGCAAGAGACTAAATTGTGTGATGTTGCATCGCTTCCTGTGATTATGTTATATGGTTGGCACATTAAACAATTAGCATTAACTCATTAACAACCCAATATCCAATATAACAGAGATGAGGAGAATGTTTTTCTCTCAGAGGATTGTATGACTTTAGAACTCTGCCTCCGAAGGTGGTGGAGGGAGGGGAGGACATTATTGAATATTTTTAAGGCAGAGGTAGTTAGATTCTTGTTAGGCAGGGGAATCAAAGGTTATCGGGGCTAAATGGGAATGCGGAAGTCAAAACACAAACAGATCAGCCATTATCTTATTGAATGGCGGACCAGGCTTGAGGGGCTGAATGGCCTACCTCTGCTCCTATTTCATATGTTCATATTTCCACTACCCTTTGTGTGAAGAAGTCCTTTCTTACATCACCACCATAATGGGATATCTCCATTTTCAAAGGTAATGTCTCCTTATTCTGGACTTCTGCTCACCAGAGGAAATACTGCTTAACATGAGTGAGAAATGTCAATCTCCCTCCCGTTGCAGAGTGAACTGAACTCAAATCTCGCACTCCCCAACCTGCATGGCTCACTGGATAATTGGGAAAGCTGACCAAAGTCACATGCAGTTCATCTGCTACATGGTCTATGTGCTGTTACCAGCAGTGGACAATTACCATAATATTTGGAGGCAGTCCTGGGTTTGTTTGCATGCAATAGTATGGAAAAAGAATGAATGCCTTAAAAATACATAGAGAGAATCCCCAGTTGTCTTCCAACTTATAAATTCAAAATCTTACAGCAGAGACGGTGGCCATTCAGCCCATTGTGCTTGTGCTATCAGTCACACTCCAATGCTCTTTCCCCACAGACCTGCAATCACACAATGGAGGTGCTGAGAGCACAAGAGTTGAATGTGTGTGGGGTTAGGGTTGCAGAGGGGAGAGCAGAGACATGATATGCAAGTTTTATTACTGTTAAAGACATTAGGTACAAATACTGATAATACCATTGTTATGTCTGTGATCTACATGCTAGGTCAGCTTAAACAGTTAGCATTCCACAATCTGCATGGTTCACTGGATAATCAGGAGAGTTGACCAAAGTAACATGCAGTTTACCTGCTACACAGTCTATGTTCTATATGTTACCAGCAGTAGAACATTGCCAGAGGATTTGGAGGCAGTCCTATGTTTAGCAGTTAAATGTGCTGTGCAATTTTAAGAGGATAACAACGTGCATGGGGATTCAAACTAAATTGAAAACAAGCACATTGTCTAAAAATGAGAAATTTGTTTTTTTGTTCATGGCGTATTCATGGTCACATGATTGATTTTCTTCCTTCCATCTTTTGTTTGGTAATTGACTTTTTTCAAATGTAAGTGGCGATTTCCAGCCCAGATTTCAGAAAGAAAGAATTCACCTCAAATTGCAGCGCCTTATCATGTCTCACAGGATGTCTTGAGGCGTCGACATCCAATTAATTATGCTTTGAAGCACAGTCACCTTCATTACTTATGAGGACGTCCGCAAGAATGGGTTGCACACAAAGCAGACCAGCAGTGGCATAAACTCAGGGGAGAAATTGGCCATCCGACAGATCATTGTGTCGAAGTTGCAAACTTGGCACAGGGGACGATGCCAAACTGCAATAGGGAGGCCTTAGGCCCGATTGAAATTGAGCTTCCAACCTCATTTAAAATCGGCAGGCGAGCAGCGGATGCCTGCTGCCCTCCCCACAAGGGACCTCACCAGTGAAGCAATAATCACTGCCTGACTGCTGTGTGACCCTCAGGTGAACGCCTGGAGGGGATGGCAGCAGCACCAGTGGAGTTGTGAGAGGATTCCTGTTCCTCTGGGCTCTCCAGGAAGGTATTTCTTTTTTTAAGAAAAAACAATAAACGTATAGCTTGCCTCTCATTAGCAGTTGTGGAGGAGCACTGAAGAGCCATGAGCAGGCCCAACTCCTACCAAATCTTTGCTGACTAACCTTGAAAAGGGGTCCTTTAACAGGTGATACCCCCGGGACACCTAAACATCAAGCCCTTTGAATTTAGCAAAGGAAGCAATTCCTGTGCAGATTGGGAGCAGGTTGCTTCCACTGCTAAACTGATCTGCTCTGAGCTCCTTTTATTTGTGAAAATGGTGCAATGCACAACAATTTCTATCTCATTATATTTCTGTTTCCTTCATCACCTAGCTTGGTTTTGTAGTCAGGCAATATGTGTAGAGAGGACTTGAGAGGGATTCTCAGCACCAGCCAGGACTAATCTGTCCAGTTCTTCTTTTAAAACTCAGCTTTAATGAGATGTTTAAATTTTTCCAGCACCAGATTAGCTACAAAGTTATTGTGATCAATTTTCAGTTTATTATAATCAGCTTAAGGAAATGAAGTATGGACTTAATAAAAGCCAAATAGATTTATCACTCCTGCCCTTTTCCATTTTACTGGTAGACTGTTGGCTGAGAAATTAGTTCCTTTATATTAAAACTATGTGTGAAAATAAAATCACCCCTTTAGGTCGAATCCCTGCCTAGGTCATGTATAATTTGTCCCGTTGTGTGCTCCACATAGTAATTTTTATTTCATTGTTTGAGAAGGGAGTATTTATAGATGCAACTTTGAAAATGTTAATCTCAAATCAAATTTCCAGGTCAGCCCCAGAAATACCACTCTAACATTACAACCTGTGTTATTCAATCCTGTCTAGCCACATTTCACAGATAACGTTTCGAAGGTCTCCAGCAGCAGTGGTTCATTCGGAATTCTGTTATCTACATATGAACTTATTCTTACAACCTTCAACTTTGTTCTTAACTAGGCAGTGAATCAACTTTCATACAAATACTTAACATACTCATATCAAATTCCCCTCTTGGCTCTGGTAGTGGGGCTGTTAATCTACTTAACAGAAGTGGGCCAATACTTTCATGTGGAAATTAGCTGTTTTCTACATTACAATAGCAAACACATATCAAAAATATTTCAGTGGCGGTAAAGTGTGTTGGACTGTCCTAAAAGTTGCGAAATGCAATTGGCCCAGAACTTCCATTCCCCAATGGGTCATACCCCAGAAGTACTCCAGAAGATGTGCTGGGGGAGCCTCACAGAGGTCTCCATGCAAGGACTGCACAGAAACTGCCTAGGAAGTTTAAACTTACGATGGGCAATTATCCTGCACCAGGAGCCATTCGATACTCCAATTTAAATCGGAGGCATCAGGTGGTACTGACTATTTTAGCAGAATAGTTATCCAGGGAAAGTTAGAAGGATTAAAAGCACTTCTAGCTTCTGGGTAACCAAACTACTGAGGCAAGTATCCTATATGCCTTCTTAACCGCCTTATCTACCTGTCCCGCTACCTTAAGGGACCAGTGGACATGCACACCAAGGTCCCTCTGATCCTTGGTACTTCCCAGGATCCTACTATTCATCATGTATTTCCGTGCCTTGTTTGTCCTGCCCCAGTGCATCACCTCACACTTCTCTGGATTAAATTCCATTTGTCACTGATCAGCCCATCTGACCAACCCACCTATATCTTCCTGTAATCTAAGGCTACCTTCTTCACTATTTACCAACCCACCAATTTTCATGTCATCAACAAGCTTACTGATCAACCCTCCTAAATTCAAGTCTAAATGGTTTATATATACACAAACAGCAAGGGGCCCAACACCAATCCCTGTGGAACCCCACTTGTCAAAGGCATCCAATCACAAAAACACCCCTTGACCATCACCCTCTGCTTCCTGCCACTCAGCCAATTCTGGATCCAATTTGCCAAATTGACTTGGATCCCATGGGCTCTTACCTTCGTTATCAGTCTCCCATCCGGGACCATATCAAAAGCCTTGCTGAAGTCCAAGTAGACTATATCAAATGCATTGCCTCCTCTAACACACCTGGTCACTGCTTCGAAAAATTCAATCAAATTGGTCAGACATGACCTCTCCTTAACAGAACCATGCTGACTGTCCTTGATTAATCCCTGCCTCTCCAAGTGTGGATTAATTCTGTGCCTCAGAATTGCTTCCAATAGTTTCCCCACCACTGAGGTTAGACTGACTGGCCTGTAGTTCCCTGGTTTATCCCTTCCTCCCTTCTTGAATAACGGTACCACATTGTCTGTCCTCCATTCCTCTGGCACCTCTCCTGTAGCCAGAGAGGTATTGAAAATTATTGCCAGCACCCCTGCTATCTCCTCCCTTGCCTCACTCAACAGACTGCGATACATTTCATCCGGGCCTGGAGATTTATCTACTTTTAAGCCTGCCAGATCACTTAGAACCTCCTCCCTTTCTATGCTAATTTCTTTAATTATATCACAGTCCTTCTGTCTGATTTCCATACCCATATCATCCATTTCACTTATGAACACAGATACAAAGTGTTCATTTAGAACCCTACCTATGTCTTCCGGTTCCACACACAAATTAACACTATGGTCCTTAATGGGCCCTACTGTTTCTCTAGTTATCCTCTTACTCTTAATGTACTTGTAAAATAACTTTGGATTTTCCGTTATTTTACCTGACAATGATTTTTCATGCCCCCTTTTTGCTCTCCTAATTTCCTTTTTAAGTTCCCCTCTACACATTCTATACTCCTCTACGGCTTCCACTGTTGCGAGCCCTCGGTATCTTCCATTAGCCTCCCTTTTGCTCTTTATCCAATCCTATATATCCCTCGACATCCAGGGTTCCCTGGATTTGTTGGTCCCGCCCTTTATCTTTACTGGAATATGTTGGCCCTGTACTCTCCCTATTTCCTTCTTGAATGAGTCACACTGCTCTGATGCAGATTTATCTAAAAGTAGCTGCTCCCAGTCCACTCTGGCCAAATCACATCTGATCTTATTAAAATCGGTCTTTGCGCAATTTAGAACCCTGATTTCTAGCCCATCCTTATCCTTTTCCATAACAACCTTGAATCTAATGGAGTTATGATCACTATCTGCAAAATGCTCCCCTGCTGATAACTCTACCACTTGCCCGGCTTCATTCCCTAAAATTAAGTCTAGGACTATAAGACTCTCTCTTGTAGGACCTTCTACATCCTGGCTTAAAAAGCTCTCCTGGGTGCATTTTATGAATTCTGCTCCCTCTAAACCTGTCACACTATGACTAACCCAGTAAATGTTGGGGAAGTTGAAATCCCCCACTATTACTACCCTATTATTTTTACACTTCTCTGAAATTTGCCTACATATCTGCTCTTCTCTTTCTCTGATTGTTTGGGGGCCGATAGTACACTCCCAGCAATGTGATTGCTCCTTTTTTGTTTTTCAGTTCTATCCAAATGGCTTCATTAGAGGAGTCTGCTAAGATGTCCTTACTGCTGTAATTCATTCCTTGATCCATATTGCGAAACCCCCTCCTCCTGATTTGAAACCATTTTCCCTTCTAGTAGCTGTATCCAGTCCACTTTTACCAGTTCACCTCTCAGCTTTGTAAAATTTGTCTTCCCCAATTTAGAACTTTCATTCCCATTCTATCTTTGTCCTTTTCCATAATGATGCTAAATCTAACTATCTCCAGGATGGTCCCCCACTGCTAGTTCATCCACTTGCCCAGCTTCATTTCCTACGACTAAATCTAGAATTGTGCCCCCTCTCATTGGGCTTGTTACGTGCTAGCTAAAAAAGTTCTCTTGAATGGAATTCAAGAATTTTGTGCCCTCTGTGCCCTTCACATTGTTTGTATCCCAATTGATATTGGAGTGGTTGAAATCTCCAACTATTACTGCCCTATTGTTTTTGCACTCAGAAATCTGTCTACATATTTGCTCTTCTAACTCCCTTCCACTATCTGGGGGTCTATAGTACACTCCTAGCAATGTGACTGCCCCTTTCTTATTTCCAAGCTCAACCCATATGGCCTCATTTGATGCTTCATTTAGTGTGTCATCGCTCCTCAAAGCTACATTTGACCGTTTAACCAAGAATGCTACACTCCCACTTTTTTTTATCCCCCCTCTCTATCCTGCCAGGGACATTGAGCTGCCATGTTTGCCCATCTTTAAGCCTAGTTTCCATTATAGTGATGACATCATGCTGCCATGTGCTGAGCTGTGCCCTCATCTCATTGGCTTTATTTGCTTTTCTCCTTGCTTTTTAAAATATATGTCTTACAACATTGCCAAATTCCTGTGCTGTATACCCGTGCTTCTGTCTTTCAGAGTCACTCACTAGTTCTCCATCTCCCATTCCCTGCTCTGAATTTGCCCTCAGGTTCCCAGTCCCCTGCCAATCCAGTTTAAACCACCCCCCAGCAGTACCAGCGAATCTCCCTGCAAGGATATTCATCTCTGTCCTGTTCAGGTGTAGACTGACAGTCTTTTAAAGATCCGACCTTCCCCAGAACCAGTCCCAATGCCTCAGAAATTTGATGCCCTCCCTCCTACACCAGCTTTCCAGCTATGTGTTTAATCACTCAGTTCTCCTATTTCTATACTCACTTGCATATGGGACTGGGAGTAATCCTGAGATTACTACTTTATAGGTCTGGCTTTTCAATCTCTTTCCTTGTTTTTCAATCTCTTTCCTAGTTCCCTAAAATCTGCTTTCAGGACATCATTTCATTTCCCACCTAAGTCATTGGTATCAATGTGGACCACAACCTCTGGCTGATCATCTTCTTCCAGAAGAATGTCCTGCAGCTGTTCTTAACCTTGGCACCAGGGAGGCAACATACCATCTTTGAGTCATGTTTATTGCCACAGAAATGCCTGTCTATTCCTCTAACTAGCCTTATCACTACTGCTCTAACCCTCTTCTTCCTCCCCTCCTGTACAGCAGAGCTGCTTGTGGTGCCACAAACCTGGCTCTGACTGCGCTCCTCTGAGGAACCAACGCCCTCACCGGTATCCAAAAAGGAAAACCAAATGGCAAGCAGGACCACAGGGGACTCCTGCATTACCTGCCTAGTTCTCTTGGACTGCCTGGCAACCACCCTTTCCCTTTCTGCCTCCAGACTCCTAAGCCGCGGAGTAACCACCTCTCTGAATATGCTATTCACATAGCTCTCAGCCTCGTGGATGCACCACAGTGATTCCAGCCACCGCTTGAGCTCCGAAACCTGGAGCTCAAGGTTCTGCGGCTGGTGATGCTTCCTGCACATGTGGTCATCTAGGACAGCGGTAGCATCCATGGTTTCCCACACATTACAGGATGTGAACTCCACATGACCGAGCTGTCCGACCACAGCTTCAATTTACTTCCTTTATAATAATAATATTTTACTTTGGTTTACTTATACTACTTTATTTTATCTGGCCTCGACTTAACTTTACTTCCCTATTGCTTGTGTTTCTTACTGAAACCTAAATAGCTCCTTCATTGAAAAAGGATGCATTTTTCTAAAGACCCTCCCTAACAGCAGTTTCTCACCAACCAATGAGCTTATGTTTCTCCTGTGATGTCACTTTTGGATGTTTTCAAATCTCAACCCTCTTGTACAATTTTCAACTCCCGGTCTCCTGGCGGCTGAGATAGATAGAGAAAGAAAAAGAAAAGAACACCTCCCTCTCCTCCTCCCCGAACTCCCTTCTCACCAAACTCACAATTGCTCTGTACCAGTTGCACTCCATGACAGTGCACTGAACCTCTAACTAGCTGAGCTAGCTGGCCCCTGGTTAGGTCAAGCAACTATTTCCACCGTTTGAAGAGTCTAGGATTAAGGGGGGCAGTGTCTAAAAATTAGAGCCAAGTATATCAGGAGTGAAATTAAAAAACACTTCCATACATAAAGGGTCATTTAAGAGGTTTGGAACTCTCTTCTGCAAACAGCAATTGATGTTAGATCAATCATTCATTTTAAATTTGAGATTGATAGATTTGTATTATCCATAAGTTGAAAGGGATGTGGGGCAAAGGCAGCTATAAGGAGTTAAGTCACAGATCAGCCGTGATCTTCTTGAATGGCGAAACAGGCTTGAAAGTGTAAACCTCCTACTCCTGTTCCTATTTTAATCCTTGTTTTTCATTATTTCATTTAAGTTGGTGAGGCACTGGTGACCTGAATCCTACAGCCAGATTCGGACAAACAAATAAAAAGGTATCGAGAGACAGGGGAATATCTTGAAGGAGAGGGCAAACAATGAAGAAATTAAACAAATAAATAAGGAAAAAAAGGCTAGAAAAAATCTGTTGTTTCCAATTAAAGACTCAGTTCAATAACTGAGGGGAGAGAATGTCGCTTCTTGAAAAATGGGAGGAAATGGAGAAAGTGAGAAAAAAGATGGCACATCCAGCTTTCCATCAAGTACACCTAACAATGTCCTTTCTCTCACACAGCCATCTTAGCCGTAGGAGAAATTGTTACACCCAGTTTCCAATTTCCATCAAAGTCACTTATAAATTCCTGTAAGATTTTGCACAGCTTTGTGTTTCAATTAAAGTTATCTTCAAGTTATTGCTATCAGATAGCTGAAGATTTTGCAGCTCTAAATAACCTGCGTTTGTGCTTGAACATTCATCGTATTAGCTAACATAATAGAGGCTTTTCAAAAAGAGATGGAACAGATAGCATTGTACTCTTGAACCTCCTTAGGTAAGAATGAATCTCACACTGGGCTAATGTTTTTTAAATCAGTCCTTCAAAACAACTTTTCTTTGTTCATCTCAAAGGCTTGTTTTGGGTTTCCATTCTAAATGGTTATTTACATTAAACATGCAAGGGAAGAAAAGACTTGCACTTATATAGCACCTTGCAAAATCTCAGGACGTCCCAAAGCACCTTGCAGCCAATGGAGTAACTTTGAGGTGAAGCCTCTGTTGAATGTAGGAAATGCAGCATAGTTTACCCACAACAAGACTCCACAAACAGTGACATGATAACGATGTTGGCAGAGGAATAAATGTTGGGCACGACACTCCTGCGCTTCTTCAAAGAGTGTTGTAAGCCTTTTACATCCACCTGAGAGGAGAAACAGAGCTTCAGTTTAAAGTTTCCACCACCCTGCCCCCACCCCACTCCCCGACAATTTATTGTGGGGGGAGGGGGGATGGTGGCATAGTGGTAATGTCACTGGACTGGTAATCCAGACGCCCAGGTTCATGGGCTCAAGTCCCACCTAGGCAGCTGGTGGAATTTGAATTAAATTAATACATCTGGAATTGGAACCTAGTCTCAGTAATGGTGACCATGACAAATAAAATCGAATGTTGTAAAGACCATTTGGTTCAGTAACATCCTTTAGGGAAGGAAATCTGCCTCTCTGATCCAGTCTGGCCTACATGTGACTCCAGACCCACAGCAATGTGGCTGACTCTTAACTGCCTTCTGAAATGGCTGAGCAAGTCACTCAGGCAAGGATATTATAATGGGATTAAAGATGCTGTAAATCCAAAACAAAAACAAAAATACCTGGAAAAACTCAGCAGGTCTGACAGCATCTGCTGAGAGGAACACAGTTAACGTTTCGAGTCCATATGACTCTTCAACAGAACTAAGGAAAAATAGAAAAGAGGTGAAATATAAGCTGATTTAAGGGGTGGGGTGGGACAGGTAGAGCTGGATAGAGGGCCAGTGATAGGTGAAGATAACCAAAATATGTCATAGACAAAAGGACAAAGAGGTGTTGAAGCTGGTGATGTTATCTAGGAATGTGATAATAAAGGTACGGATAGCCCTAGTGGGGGTGGGGGTGGGAGTGGGGTGGGGTGGGGGGAAGGGATTGAAATAGGCTAAAAGGCAAAGATAAAACAATGGTTGTAAATACATTTAAAAATAATGGAAATAGGTGGGAAAAGAAAAATCTATATAAATTATTGGATAAAAGGGGGATCGGAAAGGGGGTGGGGATGGAGGAGAGAGTTCATGATCTAAAATTGTTGGACTCAATATTCGGTCCGGAAGGCTGTAAGGTACCTAGTCGGAAGATGAGGTGCTGTTCCTCCAGTTTGCGTTGAGCTTCACTGGAACAATGCAGCAGGCCAAGGACGGATATGTGGGCATGAGAGCAGGGTGGAGTGTTGAAATGGCAAGCGACAGGGAGGTCTGGGTCATGCTTACAGACAGACCAAAGGTGTTCTGCAAAGCAGTCACCCAGTCTGCATTTGGTCTCTCCATTGTAGAGGAAACCGCATTGGGAGCAGCGAATGCAGTAGACTAAATTGAGGGAAGTGCAAGTGAAATGCTGCTTCACTTGAAAGGGGTGTTTGGGCCCTTGGACGGTGAGGAGAGGGGGAGTAAAGGGGCAGGTGTTGCACCTTCTGCGGTTGCATGGGAAGGTGCCGTGGGAGGGGGTTGAGGTGTAGGGGGTGATGGAGGAGTGGACCAGGGTGTCCCAGAGGGAATGATCCCTGCGGAATGCCACCGGGGGGGTGAAGGGAAAATATATTTGGTGGTGGCATCATGCTGGAGTTGGCAGAAATGGCGGAGGATGATCCTTTGAATGCAGAGGCTGGTGGGGTGATAAGTGAGGACAAGGGGGACCCTATCATGTTTCTGGGAGGGAGAGGAAGGTGTGAGGGCGGATGCGCAGGAGATGGGCCAGACACGGTTGAGGGCCCTGTCAACCACCGTGGGTGGAAAACCTCGGTTAAGGAAGAAGGAAGACATGTCAGAGGAACTGTTCTTGAAAGTGGCATCATCAGAACAGATGCGACGAAGACAGAAACTGAGAGAATGGGATGGATCCTTACAGGAAGCGGGGTGTGAGGAGCTGTAGTCGATGTAGCTGTGGGAGTCGGTAGGCTTGTAATGGATATTGGTGGACAGTCTATCACCAGAAATTGAGACAGAGAGGTCAAGGAAGGGAAGTGTCAGAGATGGACCATGTGAAGATTTTTCTTTTCCCACCTATTTCCATTATTTTTAAATGTATTTCCATCCATTTTTTTATCTTTGTCTTTTAGCCTATTTCAATCCCTTCCCCCCATCCCACCCCCACTTAGGCTATCTGTACCTTTATTATCACATTCCTTAGATAATATCACTTTTGTCTATGACACATTTTGGTTATCTCCACCTATCTCTGGCCCTCTATCCAGCTCTACTTGTCCCCCACCCCCCTTAAACCAGCTTATATTTCACCTCTTTTCTATTTTTCCTTAGTTCTGTTGAAGAGTCATACGGACTCGAAACGTTAACTGTGTTCCTCTCCGCAGATGCTGTTAGACCTGCTGAGTGTTTCCAGGTATTTTTTTTTGTTTTGGATATTATAATGGGGATGGGCAAGAAATGTTGGTGATGCCCACCTCCAGTGAAAGAATAAAAAAGACTGAAAGACAGCAGCTATGACAGTTCAGCACTTGCTCAGTACTGTACTGAAGTATCAGGAGAGGTTTTGTGCTCAATTCTCTGGGGTGGGACTTGTACCCACAACCTTCCGAGTCAGAGGTAAGCATGATACCAACTGAGCCACATTTTGGCAAGAGCCAAACAAGTGTGCCAAACAACTGCCAGCGTCCTTTTATATCACTCACTGTATGATTAGAAATACTCAATAATATTAGAGGTCTGTGCTCAAGTGCTCTTCACATTCAACACACACAAGTGTTTTGTGCTCTCTACTGTGGAAAAGACCAATGAAAGTTCATTTTTTCGTGACCTGAACTCTGCCAAAACCACTGCAATACCTCAAGGAGATGATGCTAATACAGATATTGGCTGTCACATTCCCAGCATTAAAACTGACTGCACTTCAAAAGTACTTCATTGGCTGTAAAGTGCTTTGAGATGTCCGGAGGTCATGAAAAGTGCTATTTAATTCAAATCTTCCTTTTCCTTTCTTTCTGAGATTAGCCCAAAAGGCTATCACCATTCCACAAAGTGTAACCTTAAACAGTTAAAATCTATATCTCTCAGAAAAGGAGTCACACATACTGGGTGCTGAAACACATTTTTAAGCTTTCATATGATTATGAGAAACATCAATTTCAATTATCTTCAATGATTCCATGTCTCATCTATTTTCAATTTCTTTTTTTTTAATAACTATTTTTATCCACCACAAAGTCATTGGCAAGACCATGAGATGCCCAGACCACCAAAGCATCAAACTTCATTATCTGGATTCACTGAATCCGTCCATACCATCTAAAGGCAAGTGTTGCACAGTCTTTCTCTCTCAAGTGTGAAAGTACCTTGGATGTTTGCTAAACCGATTTGATTCTTTATACCTTCAGTAATTAGAGATTTTAAAACTTGCAAATTATGCCACGGAATTATTTAAAATGCATGAGTTAATCATAGAACGTTTCAGCACAGATGGAGATCAATTTAGCCCTATGTGCCTGTGATGGCCCTTTGAAAGAGCAGGCATGCTTAGTTCCGCATTCTTGCTTTTTGCCTGTAATCCTGTAAGTTCATCATCCTCTATTACCTGTCCAACTCCTTTTTAAATCTATTTATGGGATTAGCTTTCATCAGCTGAGTAAGTGGAACATTTATTGAGCCTTTATTAGAAGGCAATTGGAGTACAAGAATAAGGAAGTGTTGCTACAATTGTGAGACCACCCTGTATGCCTAGTTTTGGTCTCCATATCTCAGGGAGGATATATTTGCATTGGCAGCAGTACGTGGAAGATTCAGAGGATTAACTCCTGGTATGAGAGAGTTGTCTTAAAATGAGAGACTGAGTAAATTGGGCCTATGCTCTCTGGACTGTAGGGCCAGGATTTTCCACTCGCTGGCCCGCTGCCTGCAATCTGGCCCTGACCACGATTTCACACTGGATGGCCAATTAACAGCCAGCCGGCGTGACAAGCACACTGAGGGGCTCAGTGCTGCCGAGGTCAGGGCGGGAGGAGCGCGAGTGCTAAAGTCTGCGTATGTGCAGGGGGATGGCGCACTGAAAGCTCCCTGGGGGCACAGAGCTGCCTCAGGGAGCTGAAGAATTTTACAATCAAGATTTTAAAAATGAGGGAAACATGTCCCCACATGTGACTCAGTCACATGAACAGGGACATATTAAAAATGATGCTTAAACGCGTTTTTTTTTAAATTACTGTTGGAAACATCGTCCCGCCTGTGGATGAGGTTTCCTAAAAAACCCAAAGGCCGCTTGGCCGAGTCGCCGACCCGCCAACCATAAGATTGGATGGGCAGTGAAAAATACTGCTTAATTAATTGATTAATGGGCTTAATAACCCTCTTAATTGTCGGCGGGCGCCCGCCAGCTGAAATATCACTCAAGTGCACGATGACGTTGGGATGCTCACCCGACATCATCGTGCACTATTTTACGCCCAATCTAGTCGGGCACTTGCTAGCCCGACGAACATAAAATCCTGCCCTAGAAGAATGAGAGACGATCTCATTGAAACTAACAAGAACCTGAAGATGGCTTGATAGGGTAGGCACTGAGGAGTTGCTTCCCCAGGCTGGAGAACCTAGGATACGGGGGAACAGTCCACGATAAGGGGTCAATCATCTAGGATTGAGATAAGGAGAAATTTCTTCACTCAGAAGGTTGTGTACACACAAGGCTGTGTATCCTTGGAATTGTCTATTCCACAGGGTTATGGATGCTCCATTGCCAAGTATACTTAAATCTGAGATAAAGATACTTGTGGTCTGTCAGAGAATCAAGGGATATGGGGAGTTGGCAATAAAGTGGAATTAAGATCAACGATCAGTTGTGATCACAATGCATGGCGAGCTGGCTCATTGCGCCGCATCATTTCTCCTGCTCCTATTTCTTATGTTCTTAGCATTGTTGATCCCGACAAACTCTAAGGAAATTAAAACTATGATCTCAGGTTATTGGCCCACTTGCCACTTATGTCCTAACAAAACCTCTCATCGTCTTGAAAAGCTCTCTTGGCCCCCTTTTAATCTTCTCTGTTCCAAAGAGAATAGTCCTAACCTTCCAAACTCTCCTCATCAGTGAAGTCCCTCATCCCTGTAACATCCTGGTAAACCTCGTCATCTTTACATCTTTCCTGAAGCTTGATGCCCAGAGTTATCCGCAATGCACTGGCTGAAGCCTAAACAGTGATTTATAGTGTTCTAACATGATCTCTCCTTTTATATTCCATACCTCTATTTATAAATCCAAGTACTCATTTGCTTTTTTAACCAGTCCATCAACCTGCCCCACTGCCTTTAAGGATTTAAGTAAATAGACACCAAGGTCTCGCTATTCATCCACACTTTAAAAAATGGTGCCATTTGTACTGTCTTTTCACTATGGCCCTCCCAAAATGCATCAATTCTCTGCATTGAACACCACCTGTCATGCCTCTGCCCATTTCACCACCCTGTCTATGTCACATTGAAGTCTACAACTATCCTCATCACTATCTACTACATTGCTAAGTTTTATATCATCCTCAAACAGAACTTTATAAAGCTCCTCTGTACACCCAAGTCTAGGTCCTTCATAAAATTAAGAGCGACGGATGCAAAACTGATCCTTGGGGGACACCACTGGAAAACATCTCCAACTCTGAAAACCATCCACCACCACCTTCTGCTTCCTGTCATTGAGCCAATTCTAATTCCACACTACCACTTTCCCATTAATACCATAGGCTTCTACTTCTTATAAGTCTCCTGTGTGGCATTTCGTTGAATGCCTTCCGAAAGTCCATTAACAACAACTACAGTGCAGCCTTCACTAACCTACTCTGTTATCTCATCAAAGAATTCAATCAAATTAGTCAGACACAATTTGTCTTTAACAAATACACTATGGCGCTCCTTGATTAACCCATGCCTTCCCTAATGAAAGTTTACTTTGTCCCTGATAATTATTTCCAATAACTTCACAGTTTAACTGCTCCTGTTTCTCAACTGGTGCCATAACATTAATGAATCTCCAGTCCTCCGGCATTACTCCTGTATCCAATGAGGATTGAAAGAATGTGACCAAATGTGGCTGCTGTTTCTACCTTAGCTTCTTTCAGTAACCTCGGAACATTCCATCTGCACCAGGTGGCTTAAATCCAGCTTCAGAATGCTAACCTTTTTGATATATTTTCTATATGTATTACTATCCTGTCCATAACTTCCACATAACATTCACATCATCCACTTCCCTTGTGAAGGCAAGTGCAAAGTGTTACTTTAATACTTCAATCATGTCCTCTGCCCTTCCATAAGGATTTTCTTTTGGGTCTTTACTAGGCCAGCATCTTGCCTAATAACATTGTATCTTTATAAAATGTTTCAAGAATCAATTTAATGTTGCCTTCTAACCTTGTTTCATTACCTCTCTTTGCCTCCCATATTAATCTTCCCAGTTATTAACTGAATCTTGTGCCTGATGTTTGTCATTTGCCTCCTCTTGTTTTATTTTAACTTTTATTTCCTTTGTCATCCACAGTGCATTAGCTTTGAATGTTGGACACTGTCCCTTCAAAAGGAATATGCCTATTTTCTAGTTAAATTATCTTTCACTGAATGCCTTTCATTTCATCGTTACTGCTTTACCCTCAATTGCCTTTTTCAATCTACATATATTAGATTCCCTCTTAAATCAGTGAGATTAGCTCTTCCCCACTTAAGCGTTTTTACCTTTAATTATGGAAAGAGATCAGAAAAAAAATTCACTCTAAACAGGATCATATTGTGGTCACTGTTAGTTATATGATCTCCTACTGTAACATGTTCCACTTGCACTACTTTACTCCCCAGAACAAAATCCAATGCTTTTTTCTTCCTTGTTGGATTGGAGACAGGAAGTTCTCCTCTATACAATCAGAAATTCCTCTACTTCCCTATCTTTAGCAATATGGATTTCTCAGTCCACATTAAAAGATAAAGTATCCCTATGCTACATTATTTTTGCTGTATAAAGAGGCATGCTATCAAAGTTTTACATCTTGCACTCATCAGGATATCTCATAAGAGTGCTCCAACATTAACAGGAGAATCAAAACAAAAACAGAACCACCTGGAAAAACTCAGCAGGTCCGGCAGCATCGGCGGAGAAGAAAAGAGTTGACGTTTCGAGTCTTCGGGTCATGAGGACTCGAAACGTCAGCTCTTTTCTTCTCCGCCGATGCTGCCGGACCTGCTGAGTTTTTCCAGGTGGTTCTGTTTTTGTTTTGGATTTCCAGCATCCGCAGTTTTTTGTTTTTATCAACAGGAGAATAACAGTTTATACTGAATGAGAAGAGAGTGCTGATTGGTTGACAAGTGGACTCTGATTGGTGGAGGTGTTGCCATGGAGAATGCAGCATGGCAACATTTCCACCAATCAGAGTCTACTTGCCAACCAATCAGCACTCTCTTCTAATGTATTATAACTTGTTGTTCCCATGTTACTGTTTGAAAATTCTTCCGAGCTATCCTGACGAGTGAAAGATGAAAAGCTTTGATAGCATGTCTCTTTTTTCAGCAATAATCAATTCTGTCCTACCAAACAACTATATTTTTTTAAAACAAAAACAGAATTACCTGGAAAAACTCAGCAGGTCTGGCAGCATCGGCGGAGAAGAAAAGAGTTGACGTTTCGAGTCCTCATGACCCTTCGACAGAACTTGCGTTCGAGTCCAGGAAAGAGTTGAAATATAAGCTGGTTTAAGGTGTGTGTGTGGGGGGCGGAGAGATAGAGAGACAAAGAGGTGGAGGGGGGGGGGGTGTGGTTGTAGGGACAAACAAGCAGTGATAGAAGCAGATCATCAAAAGATGTCAACGACAATAGTACAATAGAACACATAGGTGTTAAAATTAAAGTTGGTGATATTATCTAAACGAATGTGCTAATTAAGAATGGATGGTAGGGCACTCAAGGTATAGCTCTAGTGGGTTTTTTTTTATTTATATAATGAAAATAGGTGGGAAAAGGAAAATCTTTATAATTTATTGGAAAAAAAAGGGAAGGGGGAAACAGAAAGGGGGTGGGGATGGGGGAGGGAGCTTACGACCTAAAGTTGTTGAATTCAATATTCAGTCCGGAAGGCTGTAAAGTCCCTAGTCGGAAGATGAGGTGTTGTTCCTCCAGTTTGCGTTGGGCTTCACTGGAACAATGCAGCAAGCCAAGGACAGACATGTGGGCAAGAGAGCAGGGTGGAGTGTTGAAATGGCAAGCGACAGGGAGGTTTGGGTCATTCTTGCGGACAGACCGCAGGTGTTCTGCAAAGCGGTCGCCCAGTTTACGTTTGGTCTCTCCAATGTAGAGGAGACCACATTGGGAGCAACAAATGCAGTAGACTAAGTTGGGGGAAATGCAAGTGAAATGCTGCTTCACTTGAAAGGAGTGTTTGGGTCCTTGGACGGTGAGGAGAGAGGAAGTGAAGGAGCAGGTGTTGCATCTTTTGCGTGGGCATGGGGTGGTGCCATAGGAGGGGGTTGAGGAGTAGGGGGTGATGGAGGAGTGGACCAGGGTGTCCCGGAGGGAGCGATCCCTACGGAATGCCGATAAGGGGGGTGAAGGGAAGATGTGTTTGGTGGTGGCATCATGCTGGAGTTGGCGGAAATGGCGGAGGATGATCCTTTGAATGCGGAGGCTGGTGGGGTGATAAGTGAGGACAAGGGGGACCCTATCATGTTTCTGGGAGGGAGGAGAAGGCGTGAGGGCGGATGCGCGGGAGATGGGCCGGACACGGTTGAGGGCCCTGTCAACGACCGTGGGTGGAAAACCTCGGTTAAGGAAGAAGGAGGACATGTCGGAGGAACTGTTTTTGAATGTAGCATCATCGGAACAGATGCGACGGAGGCGAAGGAACTGAGAGAATGGGATGGAGTCCTTACAGGAAGCGGGGTGTGAGGAGCTGTAGTCGAGATAGCTGTGGGAGTCGGTGGGTTTGTAATGGATATTGGTGGACAGTCTATCACCAGAGATTGAGACAGAGAGGTCAAGGAAGGGAAGGGAAGTGTCAGAGATGGACCACGTGAAAATGATGGAGGGGTGGAGATTGGAAGCAAAATTAATAAATTTTTCCAAGTCCTGACGAGAGCATGAAGCGGCACCGAAGTAATCATCGATGTACCGGAGAAAGAGTTGTGGAAGGGGGCCGGAGTAGGACTGTAACAAGGAATGTTCCACATACCCCATAAAGAGACAGGCATAGCTGGGGCCCATGCAGGTACCCATAGCCACACCTTTTATTTGGAGGAAGTGAGAGGAGTTGAAGGAGAAGTTGTTCAGTGTGAGAACAAGTTCAGCCAGACGGAGGAGAGTAGTGGTGGATGGGGATTGTTCGGGCCTCTGTTCGAGGAAGAAGCTAAGGGCCCTCAGACCATCCTGGTGGGGGATGGAGGTGTAGAGGGATTGGACGTCCATGGTGAAGAGGAAGCGGTTGGGGCCAGGGAACTGGAAATTGTTGATGTGACGTAAGGTGTCAGAGGAATCACGGATGTAGGTGGGAAGGGACTGGACAAGGGGAGAGAGAAGGGAGTCAAGATAACGAGAAATGAGTTCTGTGGGGCAGGAACAAGCTGAGACGATCGGTCTACCGGGGCAGTTCTGTTTGTGGATTTTGGGTAGGAGATAGAAGCGGGCCGTCCGAGGTTGGGAGACTATCAGGTTGGAAGCTGTGGGAGGGAGATCCCCAGAGGAGATGAGGTCAGTGACAGTCCTGGAAACAATGGCTTGATGTTCAGTGGTGGGGTCATGGTCCAGGGAGAGGTAGGAGGAAGTGTCTGCGAGTTGACGCTCAGCCTCCGCGAGGTAGAGGTCAGTGCGCCAGACAACAACAGCACCACCCTTGTCAGCGGGTTTGATGACAATGTCAGGGTTGGACCTGAGAGAATGGAGTGCAGTAAGTTCAGAGAGAGACAGGTTCGAATGGGTGAGAGGAGCAGAGAAATTGAGACGACTAATGTCGCGCCGACAGTTCTCAATGAAAAGATCAAGAGAAGGTAAGAATCCAGAGGGAGGGGTCCAGGTGGAGGGAGAATATTGGAGATGGGTAAAAGGATCCGTTGAACTGGGAGAGGACTCCTGCCCAAAGAAGTGAGCCCGGAGACGAAGACGGCGGAAGAAGAGTTCAGCATCATGCCGAGCCCGAAATTCATTGAGGTGAGGGCGTAAGGGTATGAAACTAAGTCCTTTGCTGAGCACTGAACGTTCAGCATCGGAGAGGGGGTCAGGGGGTATAGTGAATACACGGCTGGGGTTGGGATTGGAAGAAAGGGTGGGGACGGAGGAACAGGCAGGGGTGGAGGGTCCTAGATGGGTGTTGGTGTCAATGAGTTGTTGCAGCTTGCGTTCCTTAGCACTTGAGAGAAAGAGAAAAAGTTTCTTGTTGAGGCGTCGGATGAGCCGAAGGATAAAATGAAACTGGGGGCACGCGCAGCTTTGAAAAAGGGTACGGCGGTGCTGCTGGAGGGAGAGGTCAAGTGTGTTCATATGGCGGCGCATGGCACTGAGTGTGGATTTCAGAATGTGATGGGAACAGCAGTCCGAGAAACGTTTTATGTCCCGGAGATACCTGTAATCCTGGGTGGGCTCGAAACATGAGGGGTGGAATTTCAGTTGAAATCCACGTGGGGTAAGTCGGAGACGGAGACAGTCACTGAGAAAGGAGATATGGCTGTGAAAGCGTGTTTTAGTAAACACCTTGTCAAACACTAGGAGGGAAATGGAAAGCAAGGAAGGTGAGCAAGACAACAGAGAGATACGGAAATCTTGTCGCAGAGAGGAACAGAACTTCTTCAAGGAGGTAGGCATTTCTTGAAGAGCAGTGGCAGTCAATTAAACACAGAGATAAAAACAAAAAAACTGCGGATGCTGGAAATCCAAAACAAAAACAGAATTACCTGGAACTATATTTTTTTACTCAGATCTGAAATTCATCAACAAAGTTTCTCATCTCTCTCCTTCTCACTGTTTGGAACTCTAAAAGTAATTCCCAGCCACATAAAAGCTCCCTCTCTGTTCCTTAATTCAAGTCCAATAAGTTTAGTCCAAGAAGCCTTTAATGTATCTTTTCTACTTAGAACTATAGCATCATCCTTAATCAACACTGCCACAACCCCCTCCTCTTTTTCGTTCTCCAGTATTCCTGAATACTTGATGCCCAGGAATATTAAGAACCCATTTCTGCCCTTGTTTGAACCATGTCTCTCTTAACGCAGCCATGGCGTAATCCCATGTAGCAATTTGCCTGCAGCTCACCAACCTTATTGGTTACACTACGGACATTGACATACTGTACGTTCAGTTTAATAACTCCTTTATCACTTCTGCTAATTTCCTCAATTAGGTCTCTATAACTTTTGTAAATCTTCTAATTTTGCCACTGTTTATATCTATCTGTCCTTCTGACCGTATTCCTGTTCCTTTCGGCTATACTTTTGGCTCACCTCCCCCTCCACTAAATGAGGGGTGATCATTATGTCAAAGTGTAATTCTTTGGCCAAGTTCATCAATGTGAAATTTTCAGACATGCCTAACACAATTTCTTTTCTCACTGGTATGAAATTATATTCTATATCTGAGAACTGGAGATTATACTATCAGAAAAAAGTATGAATAATGCTAGCAATACTCCCAGTGCCGAGAGGAATAACCTTGTCTCTAACAGTAGAATGGTTAATAATACATAGCTTGCTGACCTTCAGACTTTGCTTATTTTAAAGGTTTTTGCTGTGTTAGAACTGTGCAAATATTGAAACAGTCCTGGGAAGTTCCTGTCTTAACTTCACAAATTCAGGAATTACCAACCAAAGAGAAAGCAGTGGTGACATTCCAATTTTGTTTTTGTTTGTTAATATGAAGGAATGGAGATAACATGGTAGTGCATAACACTGACAGCACAGAAACAAGCCATTCAGCCCAACTCGTCTATGCCAGTCTTTATGCGCCTGAATAACTTCTTCCTCCAGCCCCCTCCCCAATTCATCTAACCCGATCAGGGTAAGATCAAAAGTGGGAGCAGGAGTAGGTCACATGGACCATCGAGTCTGCTCTGCCATTCAGTACAATCATGGCTGGTCTTGGGCTTCAATTCCATTTTCCTGCCCATTCCCCATAACCTTTGACTCCCCGAGAGATCAGAAATCTGTCTATCCCACCCTTAAATATATGCGACGATGGAGCATCCACAATCCTCTGAGGCAGAAAATTCCGAAGATTCACAATCCTTTGAGTGAAGTCATTTCTCCTCATCTCAGTCCTAAATGGTCATCCCCTTATCCTAAGACTGTGCCCCTGTGTTTCCGATTCCTCGACCAGCAGAAACAATCTCTCAGCATCTACCCTTCAAAATCTTCCACGTTTCATTGAGATCACCCTCATTTTCTAAAAGTTATAAGTCAAGTTAAGTCAGATAAATTAACCTATCTAGAAAATACACAAATGTGTATTGACCAAGTGACAGGAGGAGGCCAATCAGCTCCTTGGGTCTGCTCCACCACTCAATTACATTGTTGATCTGCACCTTAATTCCATTTACACACGCAATCTCCTCAGCACCATATCCTTTGACAGTCCTGCCTAGCAAACACTAATCATTCTCAGTCTTGAAAGATCCGTTTGATGCATCATCCAAGGCATTTTAGAGGAAGAGCGTTCCAGAGTTCTCATGTCCTCTGTGTGAACAAATGCTTCCTGATTTCCCTCCTCAATGGCCTAGTTCTAATTTTATGATTATGGCCCCTCTTTCTTGGTTTCTCCCACCAGAGGAAATACTTTCCCTGTACATATCCCTATCGAATCAGGTGTCACAAAACATTTTATAAACTTCACCCGCCACAATTTTACCAGCGGTAGGAGTGGCGTCAAGCAGCCTGCCCACCAGAGAGCCAATTGAGGCCTTTAAGAGGGCAACCAATGCCCACTTAAGAGCCTCATCCTGCCGCCACCAGGATTTAACCGGCAGTGGGGTAGGCCCATCTCAAGCGCCCACACTGTGGTGAGCAGGGGAATCCCTCTTTAACAGGCCCCTATTGGAAGCATCAGCCCAACAAAAAGTGTTACCCATCTCCTCCCACCAGGTTCCCTCTCCACTTGGCCTCTTGAACCCTGGTCACTCCCACCCCACAGCATGGCACCCAACGAGACCCCCAAACACTTACAAAGTCGTGGCCCAGCACAGCATTCCTCCTCAAGCCCTGAGTGCAGTAACAACAGTGGCCACCGCTCTCGGTAGAAGTGCCGCGCCTGTTGGGCTGCCGGCCTCTGATTGCCCAGCGGCTCTCTGAGGTAGGATTTCCTGACCCTGAGGGAGCAAAGTCTCAACTCCAGTCTATTAACAACCAATCAGCCATTAAATGTGGAGCAGCTGCTCTTTTCCTGAACAGGCTCCACATGCCCCAATATTTTAGCCGATGGGGGGAGGTGGCTGGCGACCTGTAAAATCCAGGCCATTATATCTGCTTCTCCATTCTAAAGACGATGCCGGACCTGCTGAGTATTTTCAGCATTTTCTGCTTTTATTTCATATTCTCAGTGTCCATAATATTTTGTTTTTGTACCACTATAAGAAACACTGCTGGTTTTCCTAAGTATTCTTTTTTAAAATCATACTTAGCATACATAACTCAGTGCATATATTTACAACAGAAACAAAAAATTGCTGGAAAAACTCTGCAGGTCTGACAGCATTTGTGGAGAGAAAGGCAGAGTTAATGTTTCGAGTCCGTATGAGTCTTCTTCAGAGCAGTATTTTGCCTTTAGCTTATATTTACAATTTTTCTGCCTAGAATTCCTATGTATCTAACATCAAAAATACACTAGTTTTGGCTCAATTATAATTCACTGCCTGTTAGTTGTATATTAATTGGATGTTTAATTGTATTTCGGTGGTGGATCTTCATTGGGAATTCCCCAGCTATGCTCATATATTATATATATATGGGAACAGGCTGAAAATGTGGCTGTTGGTTGAAGGTGCATGATATGCAATGGATGTCTTTGTAAATCAAAGTTGTAAGTATATAAAGACTATAGTTTCCAATGCTCCATCCTTCACAGCCTGCTTGTCTGAGTCCTAACACATTAGTCGGAAATGAGTAACTTTTAAATGGAAAACACTGCTAACTAGACCAGAATTATAATGTGGGTTGTGATTCATACATCTGCCCAACAGAACAGTGATCTTTTGAAACATGAGTAGCACTCTGCTATCTGCTTCCAAGCTGTTAAAAAGACTCAATACTAAATTTATAAACTGGCTGGAGGTCCAATATACTAGCTAAGCACTGGGTCACGGCCATATGCCACTTGGTGCTATGCCAATGGGGTGAGGTGGCATCGCCACCAAGCAGTCAATGCCAGAGAAGTGTCAAAGTGTTGGAGCATCAGTTCGGGGCATAGCTCCCAAGTTGTGAAAGCATATCATCAACCTGAAAATGTGAAGTCTGTTTCTCTCTCCATTGATATTGCCTGATCTGCTGAGTATTACCGGGATGCCACCTCATCCCATTGGCACAGCACCAAGTGGTATATGGCCGTGTCCCAGTTTAGATTCCACGTTATACTGCCAGTCTTGGATCAATACCCAATATTTGTTGCATTTATGGGGAATGTTTTGTAAGTTAACAACCCTAAAGTGCTTAGACCATCAACAAAACCAGTAAAATGAGAATTTTGTGTGTTTTGTTAGTAGGGTCACTTACTGCTGCTTTTACAGGAATTTTGGAAATGGTACATGAAGGGAAAACTGAATGCAAAAATGTGTAGGGCAACAGGGGAAGGGCAGGGGAGTGCAAATAACTTAATTGCTCTTGCAGAGAGCTGGCATGAGTTCGACAGGCCAAATGACCTCTTTCTGTGCCATAACCACACTGCACTGATTGGAGTCACACCAAAGACAAAGGATGATGTGTGGCTATTGAAGGCCAAATATCTCAGTACCAGGGCATCGCTGCAGGAGTTCCTCAAGATAGTGTCCTAGACCCAACCATCTTCACTTGCTTCATCAATGACTTTCCCTCCATCATAAGGTTAGAAGTGGACATGTTTGATGATGATTGTACAATCTTCAATACCGTTTTCAACTCCTTAGATAATGAAGTGACCTGTGGCTGCATTCAGCAAAACCTGTAATATTCAGGCTTGGTCTGGTAAGAGGCAACTAAGATTTGTTCCACACAAAGGCTAGATAATGACTATGTCCAACAAGTGAGAATCTAATCCCTGACATTCAATGGCATTGCTATCAATGAACTCTCCACCATCAACATCCTGGAGACCACTGTTGACCAGAAACTTAACTGCATCTGCCATATGAACACTGTGTTTACAAGAGAAGGACAGAAATTGTGAATTCTGTGTTGAGTAATTCACCTCATGACTCCCCAAAATCTGTCCACTATCTACAAGGCATGAGTCAGGAGTGTGATGGAATACACTCCACTTGCCTGGATGAGTGCAGCTCCATTAATAATCAAGAAGCTTAACACCTTCCAGGACAAAGCAGCCAGCTTGATTAGCATCCCATTCATCACTTTAAAGACTCACTCCCTCCACCACCGGTCCATAGTGGCAGCAATGTGTGCCATCTACAAGATCCACTGCAGCAACTCACCAAGGCTCCTTCAACAGCACCTTTGAAACCGGGACCTCCCTAGAAGGAAAAGGGCACCAGATGCATGGGAACACAACCACCTGCAAGATACCCTCAAAGTCACCCACCAACCTGATTTGGAATCATTGTTCCTTCACTATGACTGGGTCAAAATCATGGAACTTTCTCCCTAACAGCTTTGTGAGTATACCTACACCAGGTGGATTGCAGCAGTTCAAGAAGGCAGCTCACTACCAACTTCTGAAGGACATACAAACATACATACATACATACAAGCAGGAGTAGGCCTCTTGAGCCTGATCCCCCATTCAATAAGATCATGACTGATCTGATTGTGGCCTCACCTTTACATTCCACCTTCCCCCAATAACCTTTGACTCCCTTGTTAGTCAAGAATATATCTACTTCTGCCTTAAACATATTCATTGACCCTACCTCCACTGCCCTTTGGGGAAGAGAGTTCCAAAGATTCATGACCCCAGAGAGAAAAAAAGTCTTCTCATCTCCATCTTAAATGGGAAGCCGCTTATTTTTAAACTGTGTGCCCTAGTTCCAGTCTCTCTCACAAAGGAAAACATTTTTGCAGCCTCCACCCTTTCAAGTCCCCTCAGGATCTTATATGTTTCAATTAGATCATCTCGCAATCCTGTAAACTTCAATGGACACAGGCCCAGCCTGTCCAACCTTTCCTCATAAGATAATCCCGCTACGCCCCCCACCCCGCCATCCCAAGTATCAGTCAAGTGAACCTTTTCTGAACTGTTTTGAATGCATTTATATCCCTTAAGTAAGGACACACTACATAGTACTCTAGATGTGATCTCACCAACACCCTATACAACTGTAGCAAAATATTACTAGTTCCCCTTGCCTTCCTAATCACTTGTTGTACCTACACACTAACTGATGTACTATGACACCCAGATCCCTCTGTATCCTGCAATCTCTCTCCAATTAAATAATATGGGGTGGAATTTTAGGGACCCTCCCATCGGTGGGATTATCCGGTCCCGCTGAAGTCAATGGAATTTTGAAAGGCTCGCTGCATTTTACAGCCCAGCCCCTGCCACGATGGGGCCGTAAAAGTTCGCACCCCACACACCCCCCCCCCCCCCCCCACCACCCCCCCACCCCCCACCACCCCCCGTGTATCCTTCCTGCCAAAGTGGACAAGTTCACATTTTCCCACATGACCGGCGGGATTTTCTGCGCCCGCCCGCCGCCAGGAGCTTCCGGTCCCGTCGCAAGTCAATGGGCTTCTGGCTGGGGCACCGCCCGCGACAGGGCTGGAAAATCCCTGCCTATACTCCATCTGCCACATTTTTGCCCACTCACTTAACCTATGTCCAATTTGCAGGCTGGTTATCTCCTCTTTACAACGTACTTTCCTATCTATCTTTGTGCCATTGGCAAGTTTAGCTACCATACATTCAGTCCCTTCATCCAAGTCATTGATATAAATTGTAAATACTATAATATAATATAATATAAATAATAATATGATAATAGGGCAATTAGGAACGAGCAATAAATGCTGGCCTTGCCAGCGATGCCCACATCCCATGAATGAATTTTTAAAAATTCTGTGGTTCTAAATACAGGAGTGGCACCAGAAGACTGGAGGATGTCAAATGTCACCTGTTTAAAACAGTGGAAAGTGATAAACCTGGTAACCACAGGCCAATAAGCCTGACACTGTTGGTGGGGCAACTTCTATAAATCACAATCTGGGACAAAGTTGTCATTTAGAAGAAAATAGGTTAACAAATGATAGCTCAATGATGGATTTGTTTAATGGAATTCTGGTTTGCATAACTTGTTTGAGTACTCTGATGAAGGAATGGAGAGGGCTATCAAAGGTAGTGCAGTTGCTGTTGTGTATATAGACATCAAGATGCATTTGATCTAGTAAATCTATGAGTATATGCTGGCTTCTACCATCATTACTGTGCTGACACATACAGGAATATTGTGCTGCCTCACAACACTGAAAAATAATTGGGCTCAATTCTAAAACTCAGGTTCTTTCCCCTCCTAACGAGATGTGTTTGAGTGCATCCCCAGAATAAAAGCTAAAGGGCCTTCCCCTGACCGAGAACCAGATAAAGAAGAGAGAAAGTTCACTTCAACGACCTGGTTGGTTAACTTTTGCTGTGCCTAAAACTTGTTCTTCTGAGTGCAAAGACAATAAGTGAAAATGAAATAAATTTAATACCTCATATCATAAAGAGAAAAGCATTTGTAATATTTTCATATATAACTATTCACTTTAGTCTCTGTAACTTTTGTAAATCTTCTAATTTTGCCACTGTTTATATCTCTCTGTCCTTCTGACCGTATTCCTGTTCCTTTCGGCTATACTTTTGGCTCCCCTCCCCCTCCACTAAATGAGGGGTGATCATTATGTCAAAGTGTAATTCTTTGGCCAAGTTCATCAATGTGAAATTTTCAGACATGCCTAACACAATTTCTTTTCTCACTGGTATGAAATTATATTCTATACCTCAAAACTGGAGATTATATAATGTATGATTATAGTATCAGAAAAAAGTACAAATAATGCTAGCAATACTCCCAGTGTCGAGGGAAATAACCTTCTCGCTAACAGTAGAATGGTTAATAATACATAGCTTGCTGACCTTCAGACTTTGCTTATTTTAAAGGTTTCTGCTGTGTTAGAACTATGCAAATATTGAAACAGTCCTGGGAAGTTCCTGTCTTAACTTCACAAATTCAGGAATTACCAACCAAAAAGAAAGCAGTGGTGACATTCCAATTTTGTTTTTGTTTGTTAATATGAAGGAACAGAGATAACATGGTAGTGCATAACACTGACAGCACAGAAACAAGCCATTCAGCCCAACTCATCTATGCCAGTCTTTATGCGCCTAAATAAATTCTTCCCCCAGCCCCCTCCCCAATTCATCTAACACGATCAGAATAAGATCAAAAGTGGGAGCAGGAGTAGGTCACATGGACCATCGAGCCTGCTCTGCCATTCAGTACAATCATGGCTGGTCTTGGGCTTCAATTCCATTTTCCTGCCCATTCTCCATATCCCTTAACTCCCCGAGAGATCAGAAATCTGTCTATCCCACCCTTAAATATATGCGACGATGGAGCATCCACAATCCTCTGAGGCAGAAAATTCCGAAGATTCACAATCCTTTGAGTGAAGTCATTTCTCCTCATCTCAGTCCTAAATGATCATCCCCTTATCCTAAGACTGTGCCCCTGTGTTTCCGATTCCTCGACCAGCAGAAACAATCTCTCAGCATCTACCCTTCAAAATCTTCCACGTTTCATTGAGATCACCCTCATTTTCTAAAAGTTATGAGTCAAGTTAAGTCAGATAAATGAACCTATCTAGAAAATACACAAATGTGTATTGACCAAGTGACAGGAGGAGGTCATTCAGCTCCTTGGGTATGCTCCACCACTCAATTACATTGTTGATCTGCACCATAATTCCATTTACACACGCAGGCTCCACTTGCCCCAATATTTTAGCTGATGGGAGAGGTGGCTGGGGACCACAGTGGCCTGTAGAATCCAGGCCATTATGTCTGCTTTTCCATCTGAAGATGATGCTGGACCTGCTGAGTATTTTCAGCATTTTCTGCTTTTATTTCATATTCTCAGTGTCCATAATATTTTGTTTTTGTACCACTATAAGAAACACTGCTGTTTTTTCTAAGTATTCTTTTTTAAAATCATACCAGATAAAGAGAGAATGTTCACTTCAGTGACCTGGTTGGTTAACTTTTGCTGTGCCTAAAACTTGTTCTTCTGAGTGCAAAGACAATAAGTGAAAATAAAGTAAATTTAATACCTCATATCATAAAGAGAAAAGCATTTGTAATATTTTCATATATAACTACTCACCTTCACTGGTGCCCACATGCAGACTTTAACTATATTAGCACTCCCTTACACAGCACGTGCTCAATTGCCATTTTTGAAAACATTTTTTAAACTCCAGTTGATTCAGGGTCTTGTGTTTGTTCAAGCATATGATTTTCCACACAAACTATGGAAGAAAAATGTATCATGACAAATGATCATATAATTGAGATTAACATTCACACTAACAGTGAATCTACAGCTTACACTGCGCACCGTTAACACATGGGACGGGAGCACCAGAAATCAGACAGACATGGATCACAGATCAATAATATTTGGTTCAGAGGCTCATCAGAAATCAGTGCGACGAATGATTGTGGGTCCCACAGGCAGCATCTCACAAATCTTCATCTATAAACCGAATCCATGTTGTAACAGCCTCACTACTGTACAACATACAGTTTTCTTCATGCCAGACACACACTTACACACACACAGAGCAAACCCGAGAGTCTGGTGGAGACAGATTCATTCATGGCTTTCAAAAGGAAAGTGTATAAGCACCTGAAGGGAAACAATTTGCAGGGCTACAGGGAAAGGGTGGGCGAGTGGGACTCACTAAATTGCAGAAAGCCAGCATAGGCCCAAATTGCTCAAATAGCCTCCATCTGTGCTGCAACCATTCTTATATATGATTCAATCTGAAAGGAACCAGCTATTTTATTGTAAATAAATATAAAATAGCATAAAACAAATAGAAAGTGTTAGGGGCAGCAAGTATGTCAGAGAAAAGACAGACTTTAGACATAAACCTTTGGGCATATTGTGACTGAAAGGTAGAGGAGCAATGCTTAACTTTAATCTTTCAGTTCTGAAATATCAGCTCGTCTTCTCTCTCCACAGAAACTGACTGACCTACTTCCATTCCCCATTTCTATTTTGGATTTTCAGCATTTGCAGTTTATTCCCACCCCTTTGCCTGCTGTCAAGAAGCAAGGCAGCAGGAATTAGAGAATCATCACAGAACAATCACTTTTAAAGGATGCTAGGGGGCTCCCCCTTGGCACTGCTCCCAATGTGTTGAAAGATTAATGCTGTTTTCTGCCATGTAACACACAGTGCACTAGAGCCACTGAATTATGATATGAATTTGCAATTCTGTTGCACAGCATGGTGGAAACTTTAGTGCAACTCTGAACTTCACATTACACATCGATTTTCATGGCAGCTAGTGGCCTAGTTCATTTCAACAATTGGATCTAAAAGTACTGGGTACTGGGTGGGGTGGTGGGGGGTCGGTGGGGGGGAGGTGCGTGGGGGAATGGTGAGGAAGTGGTGGTATTCCATGGTAGGTGAGATTTAGGAAATGTGGGTTGACACGTGGAAGCCCAAGGAGGATGATGGTGGAGTATGGGGCAATTGAAGGGAAGGGCTTCTCTGGCAGTACTGGGAAGAGGACCCCAAAGAGGCTGGAACAGTGAGAAAGGAGGTGATGTGATCTGGAAGTAAAGGTTAGGGTATAGTGGATTATGAAAGTAACAGATTGAGTGCAGGTTCTTGGAGCAATGATATTGGTGATATTGAACATGGGGACAGAAGGGTTGGTGCAGAGAACTGGGAAATGGATGTGCCAGCAGTTGAAACAATTGGGAGCTGGTCTAGGGTGTGAGAAATTTTCGGAGTCTGTGGTATGAATGCAGTAAGCTTTCATCTATTCTTCCTCATCCTCAGAGGTTTTAGAGCCACTTGGGTGAGATTTTAACTCACTCAAAACCCATTCAGTCACAGTGCTAAGACAGAGCCCATTGATTCCAAGATCTTGTATTTTGCTGTAAAGAGAGGCATGTTGTGAAAATTTTTATCTTGCACTCACCAGGACAAATGCAAAAATTCAAAAAAGGTGCAAGGCTTGAAGATATTCCTTTGTTTGAGGAGAATGGATCCTTATGTATAAATTACCCAGGAGTTTGTGCAGCTTATTGTTCCCTGTTGCTTTCTCCATGGCAACACCTTGACCAATGAGACTTGACTTGCCAACCCATCAGCACTCTTCTCCTGTAGTATAAACTGTTATGATCGTTTGAAATTTGGCATTCTTGCATTTGTCCTAATAAGTGCAAGATGAAAAGCTTCAGCAACACGTCTCTCTTAGCAATATTCTAGTTCTTTACCACTAAGTGACAGATTTTGTATTAGTTATCTACAGCACATAGTCCACTTCAATGGAGTCAAGTCAAAATTTAGACTGCTAGAGAATTGTGCTATTTGAAAATGATTGTGACAGTTAAAAAGTCTTCTAATGTAAAATTCTTGCCCTCCACTGTAACAGTAATTAATGCAGTTAGGAAAAAACAGACAAACCTTAAAAAAAACATTTAAACCTGATACAATGCCTGCTCCTGCAGAGCAGATTAATTAAACACTCACGTGTCCATTTTCATTAAGTGCACTGCACGATGGGCAAGCAGACCAGGAGAAAAATGTGAAGTGGAAACTGAGTTATAATTTTAAAAGGGGCTAGCACTGGTCTCCACAAGAGCTGCCTCCTGTCTCCCAGTTCACTACAGAGTGCAGAAATTTTTACACTGGAGTTTATGAACCTGCGCCTGCCTTGGTGAGATTCTGCACCACAGGCAGAGCATCCCAAACCCACAGTGATAAAGAGTTTTCTTCAGAGACTAAAAATTATCACACCGAGTTTGCATCATTTCACTCACCATGAACTAAATTAACTTCTGAAACAGCAGTGGAAGAACAGTTGTATTTACCCCACAAGGCCAGTCAAAGTAATTGTAGGTGCAGTAGATAAGAAGCAGATTCTGTGTTAACTAAAAGCTGGTGCTGTAATGCATTCTGACAGCGTCTTGCTCTTACAGGTGCCTAGCATATGGTGTGAATAAATAACTCCCTCTTTTTCTCTCAAAACTCTAGATGCTGAAACTAATCTGGTTTATTTGTGCTTGCTGAACTATAGAGGTCACAATCCAGCTTTTTAATCAGTTGGCACCATTTTGCTGGAAGTGACTTAAGATCAGAAGAATGTAGCCAACTGTTTAAGAAGTAAATAATTAACGCACCAGAGAATATAATCGGGTGCACACACTAAACAATTGGGCAGCAGTGAAGTCAACACTACATTTGACACATGGCATAATATTTAGCTAAATCTTTCAGAATGCAACCCAAGTGAAACTCTTTGAAAGGCTTGAGGAACAAGGTCAAGATGCCATGGCTCTCACCTCAAAGTCATAAGATTGTAGATTCAAATCCCAGTCCAGCCACGTGAGCATAAAATTCAGGCTGGCACTCTAGTAGTGAGGGAACACTGCTCAGGGTACCATCTTCCAGAGATCATTTTTAACCAAACCCACAAGTTCCAAAAAACATTCAGGACTCAAAAAGATTAACCTGCCCTGTTTCTCTCAGATGGTTGCAAAAGATCCCATGGTACTATTCTGAAGAACAAGGTAATTCTCCCCATTATCCCGGCCAATATAAATCCCTATATGAACATCAGTAAATCAGATTATACAGTCATCATCACATGCTGTTTGTGGGACCTTGCTGTGCACACGTTGTAGTGTGATGTACACCTATCTTTAAGGGACAATGTCTTAAACTGTTAACCATCACTACTGACCATGAGACAGGATATGATGTGTAATCTCATGACTCTGTAGACAGAACCCAGCAGCAGTCCAACAGGATAGACATGTCAACATAGCCTCTCAGTTACCCTTATTTGTACATAGTCTTATCTTCATATAACAACCCACACTATTGTTCTACCAATCCTCATTATATGATTGGTACATTTGCGATAAACAGAAGAACACAACAGTGCAAATTTGTTGATATGTTTCCTACGTTACAACTGTGACCGCACTTCAAAAGTATTTCTTTGGCTGTTAAGCACTTTGCGATTTTGCAGTAAAATATGGCAAGTACAAAGCAAAAGAAAAGGAACATCACTTGTTGAAGACCTTGAATGATGAATTTGAACAGCAGACTCCATGGCCAGCTGGGCAACCAGTGTCTATAACATTGCACCCCAAAAAAGTGTCAATGGGGCGTAAATCAATCCTGGGTGAAAGCAGCCAGTTTTACACTCTGCCTGACTGAAGTCAAGGGAAGAAAAAAATTGAGCAGAGTTCACAATGCACGGCTGATTTACTATTGTCCATTTTCCACTACTGACCAAAATGGGTTTATATTTTCAGACAAACAAATAAAATTAGCAAAGGGCTTGGAAACCCAGACCAAAAAATTAATGTAAAGGAAGGGTTGAAAACATGTATCACCCCATACCTCACTAGATGCATCACCCCATCACCCCAAACATGCATCACCCCATACCTCACTAGATGCACCTCAGCAAGAACCAGCTGGAGAGTACTGACTCCAGACAGGAAGATATGAATACAGAGGTTCGTTGCCCAAATAATCCAGGGGGCTCCACAACTGAGAACCTTTTTTTGGTACATAATTATAACAAAGCTGTTTGCATTTTCTACTTAACTTTTCTCTGGCTTTTGTGCAGCTCCCACTTCATTCTTTGCACAAATCAAGAAATCACAAGATATAACACAAATCAATTTCTTTTTAAGTTATGCAGGAGTAATTGTTCACGTTTACTGTGCTTTGCTGCCATTTCTTTATAATTCATTCATGGGATGTGGGTGTCACTGGTTAGACTGGCATTTATTGCTCATCCCTAATTGCCCTTGAGAAGGTGGTGAAGAGCCACCTTCTTGAACTGCTGCACTCCATGTGGTGTAGGTACACCCACAGTGCTGTTAGACTGTTCTAGGATTTTGATCCAGTGACTGTGCAGGAATGGCAGTACAGTTTCAAGTCAGGATGGAATGGAGCTTGGAGGGGAACTTGGAGGTGTTCCTCTGTGCCTGCTGTCCTTGATCTTCTAGGCGGTCAAGGTCATGAGTTTGAAACATGAGGGCATTTTATGCTAGGCGGGTTTGTGACAGCAGCAGAGTTCTGTGGTCTCTCGCCATTATGCACTGGGCAGCCAATTAATGGCCAAACGGTGGAATTGCCAGCATATTGGAAACCCAGGGCAGGAAGTATGGTGGAGAGTGGGGCGGTCACTGACCAGGGAGGAGCTCCCATTGGGCAGGTTAAAAGTTTGCCAGCAGTGAGCAGCAGGTAAACAGCAGGATCGTAAGGAAGGCAGAGAACATTGCAAGGGTAATAAGTGAGTAACTACTGCAGACAGATGGCTACCAACACCCTTGACAGTCCAAGTCCTCCTGAGGTGCTCATCACAACTGCTGACTGGCTCCACTTCCTTAACCACCACTACAACTAGTGAAACAGCCAAATACCTCCTTCATGGAGCAACAGCAGAGGTGGGAGCACAGGCATCCCTACAGTTCGATGATGACTCCCTGCATTCCCTGCTCTAGGGGGGTGACAGAATGACAGGAGGTTCTCCTCCTGCAAGGAAGTAACAGAGGAGGTCAGTAGCTGTGGAGTCAGCTATAGAACCTAGATACAGTGCTGCCAAAGGATGAACAACATTCTCTGTGCTGCAAAAGTAAGTGAGCGTCCTCAATGTCAAAGTGGGCACGCACCTATGGGAGGTATGCAGCTGCTGTGTGTGAGAGAGTGCCTTCCTGACAAAGATGGAGGAAGACACTCTGGATCTGCCCACTCAAGAGGGGAGCAGATCATTTGGATGAGGAGAGGCTGCATTTTGTTCCAGCAGCATCTCAGGTAATTATCATCAGCCATGGTTGGGCAGGGAGGGGTGTGGGAGTGGTGATGGAGCGTGTGGGGATAGGGGAAGGGATGGTTGTACATGTGGCATAGCTCAAGATGTACATCTCCATGCCAAATGTCAGTGTTGAATTGTCTCTGTCCGGGATGCAGTAATATTTGCAAAAGTTGATCTGCAGTGTTCAGTGTTACTTATCCTGGTGTTCTCTTCGACAGGCTGGGCCCGGCATTGACCTCAGGAGGAGGAGGAGGAGTCCTTAGGGGGTGCACCATCCCATCCTCGCTCCACACCTTCGAGTATCTCAGATGTGTTTACACATGTCGACCAAATTGGTGGCACCAAATGATTTGAGCAACACACAAGCACCTAATCAGCTGTCTGATGCTGTGACAGTCTAAGCCTCTGACTCTTGGAGGGGTGCAGGAGACCAGGAAGATGCTGAGCCTCAGACAGATGATGAGCCTCTGGAGCCATCCGTGAGGCAGCAGGTGTTGGATGTCCACTGGGGGCGGGGTGTAGTGAAGATCTGCTGGAGATTCCAGAGCGTATGCACACCCAGGCAAGGACAGTGAAGGGGTCCATTCAGGCCATGAGTGCTGTGATGAGCCTCTTGTCTGCACATGTGGTTTCCTCCATTCTGAGATTGGTGATTCTCATGGACAGACACAACCAGCAGCACATTCAGGGGATGCTGGGTATATGCACAGGCCTGTAAGCCATCACTTTGACACTGAGCTCAATCAGGCAGTGTGAATGCGAGAGGGGGGAAGGCACCTGGAGTCTCCACCAGGTCCTCATCAGTTAAGCAGGGAGATGAGAAATAGGCTGTCTGTATCTGAGGACTCCTCTCAGGGCACTCCTGATGGCGACAGTATCTCTTCTGCCCCTCTGCTAGTGACACCAGCACCTCAGAGTGCCACAGGCACAGAAGAGACTCTTGTTCCCAGGCAGGACTTACTCAGAATGCCAGACCCTCACAGCCTCAGGCAACCAGACGATGCCCGGCAAGGTCATCCAGGCCAACAGGGCATCAGGATTTGTGGCCTGGCTCCAGCAGAGCAGGCTGCGCTGGGGAAATACCATGGTACAGCACCAGTAAAGTATGAAGAAGTCACTGTTGAGACACACGGGTCATCACAGGTGCTCATTCATTGCGATACACTGAAAGTTATTTTGTTGTGTTTCAGTTCATTAAATAATTATCACTTCTGTTGATGGTGTCAATTTTGAGATGATAGTGATAAGGGCAGCAAGCCCTTGGCTGTTTCCCATGTACCTCCGACACCCCCGAAGAGACGTGATGATGTGGGGTTTTGGGCTGATGTCAGTGTCTTAGCAATTGGGATTGATTAACAGACAAAAGATGACATCTCATTACTGCATGTTCCAGTAGGTCTCCAGACTGTAAATGAATTTCCTCATTATCAGCAACTCTTGCGTTTCCCTGGCACCCAAACTCTGCTTCCCCTTATGTGGTGCTGGTTTGCATCCTGATATTCCTCATCTAATTCAATGCTTGATTCTACATCTGAGGAGTCCTGATGTCCTCATCTGCCAGTTCTTCTCCCTCTGCAGAGCCAAATTTTGCAGTGCACAGCAAACGACAATGATCAAGACAGCGCATACTGCAGGACATCAGCAGATCAGCCCAGGCATTGGAATCTCATTTTTAGAAGACCAATGGTCCTCTCAATAGTCACCCCTGGTGGCAGCTTGGCCCACGTTGTATTGTTCCTCTGCTTCAGAAGCAAATGCCTGTACAGCGACATGAGCCACCTTTTTAACAGATAGCCCTTGTTTCCAAATGGCCAACCATCCAGAGCTGTGGCATTTGGGAGTACCTGAGGTTATAGTGTCACGGCTACTTGTTGGTAAGATTTTAGAGTCCATTAAGGATGAGATTTCAGAATACTTGGAAGTGCATGGTAAAATCGGGCAAAGTCAGCATGGTTTCATCAAGGGGAGGTCATGCCTGACAAATCTGTTAGAATTCTTTGAGGAGGTAATGAGCAGGTTAGACAAAGAAGAGCCAATGGATGTTATCTACTTGGACTTCCAGAAGGTCTTTGACATGGTGTCACACAGGAGGCCGCTCAGTAAGATAAGAGCCCATGGTGTTAGAGGCAAGGTACTAGCATGGAGAGAGGATTGGCTGTCTGGCAGGAGGCAGAGAGTGGGGATAAGGGGGTCCTTCTCAGGCTGGCGGCCGGTGACTAGTGGAGTTCCGCAAGGGTTGGGACCACAACTTTTCACTTAATGATCTAGATGAAGGAACTGAGGGCATTCTGGCTAAGTTTGCAGATGATACAAAGATAGTTGGAGGGACAGGTAGTATTGAGGAAGCGGAGAGGCTGCAGAAGGATTAAACAGGTTAGGAGAATGGGCAAAGAAGTGGCAGATGGAATACAACGTGGGGAAGTGTGAGGTCATGCACCTTGGTAGAAAGAATAGAGGCATAGACTATTTTCTAAATGGGGAGAGAATTCAGAAATCTGGAGCGCAAAGGGACTTGGGAGTCCTAGCCCAGGATTCTCTTAAGGTTAACTTGCAAGTTGAGTCGGTCGTTAGGAAGGCAAATGCAATGTTGACATTTATTTTGAGAGGACTAGAATATAAAAGCAGGGATGTGCTGCTGAGGCTTTATAAGGCTCTGGTCAGACCACATTTAGAATATTGTGAGCAATTTTGGGCCCCGTATCTCAGGAAGGATGTGCTGGCCCTGGAGAGGGTCCAGAGGAGGTTCACAAGAATGATCCCAGGAATGAAAGGCTTAACAGATGAGAAACGTTTGAGGACTCCAGGTCTATACTCGATGGAGTTTAGAAGGATGAGGGGGGATTTGATTGAAACTTACAGAATACTGAAAGGCCTGGATAGAGTGGACGTGGGGAAGATGCTTCCATTAGTAGGAGAGACAAGGACCCGAGGGCACAGCTTCAGAGTAAAGGGAAGACCTTTTAGAACAGAGATGAGGAGAAACTTCTTTCGCCAGAGAGTGGTGAATCTATGGAATTCATTGCCACAGAAGGCTGTGGAGGCCAGGTCATTGAGTGTATTTAAGACCAAGATAGATAGGTTCTTAATTGGTAAGGGGGTCAAAGGTTACAGGGAGAAGGCAGGAGAATGGGGTTGAGAAGCTTATCAGCCATGATTGAATGGCGGAGCAGACTCGATGGGCCGAATGGCCTAATTTCTGCTCCTATGTCTTATGGCTTTGCACACATAGCATTAGGATCCCAGGTTCCATAGGCAGTGGTGGCAGATGATCTGCACATGAGGGGAGTGAAATCCCTTTTGATTGACAAACGCTCCTGGCTGTCCCCTTGGTGCATGCAATCGATTGCCCCTTGCACTTTAGGGAATTCTGCAATGGCCCCAAAGCCTCTTGTCTTCTTGGTCGGGCTGTCCTCATCAGTGGTAAACTTGATGAAGTTGTCCACCCTCTGGAACAATGCATCAGTAACAAGCCTGATAACCGTGATATGCCACAGAGATCTCCTACTGATCCATGAAAGGATCCTGAAGCATAGAAATTCAGTGCAAATGTGATCTTCAGTGCCGCAGGCATCAGATGACCACCCACACATTTGGATCTTATTTCCCCTTCAAGCATGTCACAAATAGATGTGACTGCTTCCCTGGAGAGTTGGAGCTGCCTAAGACATTGGCATTCAGACATGCAGAGGTAATTTGAGTGCTGCATGTACACCCTGCCTTCAGAGTTAGCTCTTCTCCTTGGGCAGGGCTGCCCGAGGCTCACTCTGTGTCCGTCTGGCCCTTCGGCATCACCATGCAGCTCCAGCAGGTTGTTAATGCCCCTAGACAGCTTCCCTCGCTCGAGGAACATCCGCCAGAGTGGACTATCCCCATGGCTCTTACTCCCTGTGACTCCTTCCTGTCAGCCTCCCCTGTAAGGGTCCCTCTGTAGCTGCAGCCCTTCTTCCAAATCACTCCCTTCCAGATGAACCCTTCAGTGATTCTCCAGAAGTGTGCACCAAGTGAACTCAGACCAATTCCCCCATCTCTCATGCAGTTTCAGCTACAGCCTCCAATTCGACACTGTATCTAGGAACAATGTATAATTTTTAAGTTCAATATTTATATATATTTGTGTGTTAACAAAGGTAAAATTATTTCAGTTTCACTTTTGGTTGTTTATGAGCCTTGGTGCCTGGAAGTCTGGGGGGGATCTGCTGCTGAAAGATCAGTCTTTTGGGTTTGGTTAGTGTTTAGTGATTTGGGGAGAAAACACAAAGTAGAAAAAACTAGGCTTGTGCCTAGCGACAGTGGTCAAGTGACACAGAAACACAGAGAAAGACAGGGAAGACAGTATGTCTCAGAAAGTGAAGACAGCGATTTTTCAGCTCACCAAGAGAAAAATACAAAGCTATTGAGACAGTAATAGGACATGATCAGTTTAGTGGTGTTGCTACTGAAACAGTGGCCAGGATTTTACAGCCCCTCCCGCCCGGCAGGATATTATAGTTCCGCCGAACTGAATGGAAATTTGAATGGCTCGCTGCATCCACCAGGGGGAGACACCCCATGGCGGGGCCATAAAATCCTAGCCAAGTTCTGTCGAAGGGTCATGAGGACTCAAAACGTCAACTCTTTTCTTCTCCGCCGATGCTGCCAGACCTGCTGAGTTTTTCCAGGTAATTCTGTTTTAGTTTAAAGCATGAGTTTTTTTGAGAGTCTCAGGGAGAGATACAAGTTGGGTGAAAGCATCAAGTATTTTCTCACATACTCACTGATCTAGTGAGCGCAGAGCACCGCCCAATTGCCAGTTCTCCAAACCCACCTGCCATTATTGTCCAGTTGATTTGAAGCCAGCCATCACTCCACGTCAGGTTTCTGGATTTTTAACGATTTTTTCTTCCCACAGAGATAATTCGGAAAATTATTTTAATGCTGGAGGGTTTTAACAGCAACATGTATTGTTTGGAGAGCTTTTAAAAAAAAGAGGCACCAAAATGCTTGACAGTTAATAAGCTTATTGAATGTTGTTTTACCCAGAGATTAAAAAAACAGCAATTAATTTGTTTACCTGTTAATTAAAAAGATACCATCTCCATTGTGCTGATAAACCTTTTGATACGTGAATCTATGTAACAAAAGGAAAAGAGGGCTTTCAAAGAATCTTCAGAACACAGATCATAATGGCTCTTGTAACTTTTAGACACAGATTACAAAGGACAGCCAGAATGCTAAGTGCTACATTAAAGAAGGCCAAGGAACTGCAGCATGAGTGATTCTGCCCTGCTCTTTACAGCAGGTTACAGAGAGGTTACTATTTATCTTTGTGTGAATGGAAATTGAACCAATTGGATTAAGCAATTCTGATCTTACTGACCCATGCACTGCACCTTACTGTGTAGTCAAGCAACTTAAACTGCCAACAAAGCACCAGTTCATCTAGTGTTAACTGCTTTTAGCCAAACTGAAGAAATGCAGGTGCCAAAGATATAATTATCCAGTCCAGTTCACAAGAGGATGCTACTGTTACATTCCCTGGTTCGAGCTAGATATAGGGCAGTCAGTCAACTCCCTTAAAAGTGAGACACTCAGTCGACTTAATTATGTGAGTGGCTGACACCACTGAACCCGAGAGACTATCCATGGCAGATCCAAATTTATCAAATTGCACCTTAGAGTTTCACTCCTAAAGCCTCCACAGAAAAACTATGAGGATTCACAAGAGGTGCCTCTTCCATGAATCCAGCATGCAAGATTGAGGTGCTTGATTCCAGATGCTGCTGGTGTTACACATGCCCAAAGGCTGACTCCACAGCAAAGGTATTCCATGATCACATACGTGGGAGATGGTGGTACATTTCCAGGAGTTGCACTCCTTTATGTTGCCCAAAATAGTTTCCAATGTGGAAATACGAGACACGTGATTCACTGTTTTGGTGCTGCTGTTGTACCAGTCTGTATTAAAATCTGTAACACTACTGATCTGGGCCCTTTGCTATCTGGTTATTCATCAACAAGGAACGTAGGGAGGGGGTATTAGGTAGAAGTGAGGCAAGGAATGCACATTCGGAAAACAGCAAATGCATTGTTTTACGAGATCTCTTGGAAAGTCATAAGCCAATATAACCTACACACAGGACTCGTTCTGTTTGCCCATCCCTGCCCACACCCTGGACTCGAAACGTCAACTTGGTTCTTCTCCGCCGATGCTGCCAGACCTGCTGAGTTTTTCCAGGTATTTCTGTTTTTGTCCTGCCCACACCATCTTCATCCCTGACCTCACCTGCTCCCTTCCCACCATGCACATCCCACCTCTATCACCCCATGTATTAACAGTCAAAACCATGCCCTGACTTTCATCGCCTTGCTCACAGACACCAAGAATACACCCGTGTGCAAAGGTGGGTACGCTGGCCCAGTGATCATGTTACCAGAGGTCTGAAGTAATGATTGGGAGACATGAGCTCAAATCTCACCATGGCAGAGGGGGAATTTAAATTCAGTTAATTACTTAAGTAAATCTGGAATAAAGGGAAGGTGTCAGTAATGGTGACATTGAAACAACTGGGTTGTTTTTAAAAACCTATCAGGTTCACTAATGTCCTTCAGAAAAGGGAATCTATGCCCTTATCCAGTTAGGCCTACATGTGAGTCCAGACCCACAGCGATGTAGCTGACTCTTAACTGCTCTCTGAAATGGCTTAACAAACTATTCCATTGTATTCAAGGTGGCAACACACCACCACCTTCCCAATGGCAATTAGGGACAGACAATAAATGCTGGCCTAGCCAGTGACACTCTCATCCTGCAAATGAATGAAAAAGTTCAATCCTTATCCTGTCTTCCACAATGATACCCAATGAAAGGACACACCCTTCCTTTAGCAGAACTGTCCAACCCCAGGACCACCACATACGTTTTATATATATAAAATATACATTATATATATTTATTTATACAGGCACACACATATACCCATTTATGCACCTTCTGACACTAAAGAAAACACCCAAGAATGAACAAGGAATTAAGACTGAGTAAATTAGACCTATATTCTCTAGACTGTAGAAAACTGAGAGATGATCTCATCTAAACAAATACTGAGGGCTGTTTCCCCTGGCTGAGGGACCTCAAATGTGGGGACACAATCTCAGAATAAGGGGTCGATCATTTAAGAATGAGGGTTGTGAATCTTTGGAGTTCTCTACAGCAGAGAGTTCCAGGTGTTCCATTGTTGAGTATATTCAAGGCTAGGATAGACAGATTTTTGTTCTCAGGAAATCAAGGGACACTGAGAGAGGGCAATAAAATGGAAAGTTGAGGCAAAGATCAGCTTTGATCATATTGAATGGCAGAGCAGGCTTGAGGGACCATATGGTCTACATCTGCTTCTAGCCCTGATGTTCTTAAGTTCTTATGACTGCTTATCGGGAACAGTGGATTTGAGGGGGAGAATACCCCATTCATTTCATTACTGTGGACGAAATAGGTACTTAGAGGATATATATTTAATATATTAGTACTGGCATGTTTGTCCAGATATCAGACTCTGTTACATACATAAACAACCTTAAGTTACTTCTAATCTACAGTCTAAAGCTAACAAGAAAATTTTACTCTCTACAATTCTCTTATCAATGAAACTCAGTGACCTCAGCCTGTGCTTACTTAGCAAGTAGCCTGTGGCGCTGAAGGACCTCAGAAACATCTCAGCAGCAAGGTATTAAATTGTGAACCAGATGCTAACCTGCTCCTTTTATTATAAAATAGCACATGGTCCGACTTCATGTGGGCAACACCACAGGAATCTGCTCATAATCCTAAATTTTATCAAGAGAAATCTCTGTACTTATTTGCATCGCTCATAGAGTCCTTGCCTCACTGTTTAATACTGTGGACTTATTGGTGGGAGGCACCTGGGAATAGATATTCTGTCTAGAGCTTTCCACCCACAACATAATTAAATTATTTCCTAGTGATGCTATGAGCGGAATTTTCCCAAATTTGCACTAAGTGCAATAGCGGGCGAGTAAAACATTTTCTTCGCCGGCAGCGATGGCGGGATTTCACACTGTAACCTCCCGAGCCCGCCTCATTATTTCTGCACTCCTGAGAAACATGCCGTTTCTGTGGTGGGTGGGCTCTCATTCACCCCGCTGCATCACGCCAGGCACCATGTTTAAAGTCCAGCCACAAGCACAGCACTCATTGCTTCCAGATCACCACTGCTGCACAGAAGGCTCAAACTGAAGAACACTGCAGCCCCCAGGTTCAGCGACACGTCTCTCAAGCGAATTTTGGATGCCATGGAGACCTGCTGGGATGTCCTCTACCCTTGCTGTAGCCGCAGGATGGGCAACAACTAACCTGGCTTGGGAGGCTGTGGCAGTGGTGGTCAGTACCAATACCCTGCAAAAGAGGACAGCCACCCAGTGCAGCCAGGGTAAGTCATTCATCTCATCACTCTCAACTCATACACTCACAAACCCATCACACATCCAGAGGGCCCACACTCACTGCCAGTTCAAGGATCATCACCATTCACTCTCTCGCACTCAGCGTCATTGTCCTCATCCTGTCCATGGGACCATTCACCACCCACACAGGCCAGGCATACTTATCATCTGGCCTGGTAGGTGACTTGCTTACATTCTCTCCATCTCTATCCATACAGGAGAAGCTGGCACACAACAAGAGGGAGAAGTCGCAGATCAGTGGCGGAATGCCTGAAATTAAGGTCCTCACTGACTTTGAAAACAGAGCCATCCAGCTGGCTGGTGAGGATCTGGACCGGTCCTGTGCTAACGGTGAGATCAGCGCTGCTCTAACAAGTGTTTGTTCACAGTACTACATCCATCAGACAACAATGCTGTGAGTGATGTGTCCTGTTTCACAGGCCACTGCCATACATCAATTATCCCTCCTTGCTTTCGCAGGCACATCTGCCAAATGGCCGACAGAGTCCATGACCCAGGGCCTCCAATCAAGCCCCGAAGAAACCTCTGAAGAGGGATCTGGACACGCCCTCCCTGAAGTCCCATCACAGCGCTCACCCACACCCTCCACCAGTCGCCTCAGAGGCAAGGCTGTACTTGCCCCCTGATCCTCCCCCCGCTACCAGTCAGGCAGGGTGGCACTTAACACTGACTCCCCAGCACCCCTAAAGCCTGCAAAGCAGCAAGCAACCCTGGTGAGCTCTGCAGAACATTGCTGTGCTCTCGCCTCCAGTTCACCCAAAGTGAAGGCCGCCAAGTGCAAGTTGGCTCTGTGCTGCTGTGAAACACGTCGGTGTGCTTTCCCGCCAGCATGGACGGATGATTCAGCAGGGGTGCAAGTGCCTGGCAGGATGACCTGATAATGATATGCTGATGTGTTACAATGAGATTCCTGACGACTGGTAGTGGGAAACACGACACACCATCAGCGGGCTGAGAAGACGATCGTGACCTACCTTCCCGCTGTCGTCAAACCGATGGCGCCATATTGTCCGCTCATGCCACCCATCACGCCCGCCACCAGAGGGCACGGAAAATTCTGCCCTATGAATGGCGAGTTATCCTAAATCCACTGCAACTCAAATTCTTAGCTTTTCGTTCCCATTTGTTTTATGTTGAAGCAGATGGTGCCCAAGGAAGTGGGCCTCAGGTAATAAATCTGCACTCCAAGGGTTAAGTTACTAGGAGGGTTTACACAGACTAGGTTTGCATTCCCTTGAAATTAGATGGTTAAGGGGTGATTAGTTTTCAAGATATTAAGGTGAGCAGGTTAGAGTAGATCATGTCATGTGTGCTTTGCCCAAAGGCAGGTCTTTGACTCATTATTTGCTGATGCTTCATTCTGAGCTGTTTTCTTGGCAGTTTTTTGTCAGCAGTGGTTTACCATTGCTTTCCACTCTCAGGGACAGGACAAGGAGGCAGGTCCCAAGTCAACCACAGCCAGAATGGGAATTGAACTCGCACTGTTGGTACTATTCTGAACTACATGCTAGTCATCTAGCCAACTGAGCTGACCAGCCTCCCATTGGGTAGATAGAGTGAAACAGTTTCGGATTGTTTTGGAGACTAGTGTTAGCAGGCATGGGCTAAAGATTAGAGGCAGGCCTTTCAGGAGTGAAATTGGGAAATGCTTCTTCACGCAAAGCGTGGTAAGTTTGGAACTCACTTCCAGCAATTGATTCTGGGCCAAATGTTAATTTAAAATATGAGACTGATAGATTTTTTAGGAACTATTTGTTAAATAATTAAGGGATATGGCAAAAAGGTGAGTTAGATCACAGATCAACCATGATCTCATTGAAACGTGAAACAGGCTCGAGGGGAAAAATGGCCTCCTCCTGTTCCTGCATTGCAGACACAGTGCGCACATGTGCAGTAGCTCATTTTCAGTAGGGAACTTTGCAGATACATTTTATAGTCACACAATAATACACTATTTATTCCAGAAAGATAACAATATTACTAAAGATTCTAATAAGCTTCAACACATAAGTGCCTCCACATGCCAGGAGCAACTGTTGTACTTCATTTCTCATTCCAACCAATTACCATTACAGTTTGTTCGAACCTCAGCTAAATTTATACCTCAAACATCAAAATGTTATGTGAAAGAATCACTTTCTGACTAAGTGTGCATGTACAAGCACAGGAAAGCAGGGAATCAGAAAAGACTATTCAAGCCATCAAGCCTGTATTCTACAGATCATGTATCGTTCAGTCTTCATAGACTCCATTCAATCTATTTTATTCTGTGAAAAGAAGTTCTGTAAAATGTCTTCCCCAAAGGTAAATCAAGTCAATGTTGCATCATCCAACCAACCCCACGTCTTGCACAACTCAGCTTGATTAGATGTCTTTCTTAGTGTGACATAATTCCAGCAACCTCCAAAACCATTGTGTTTCCATGAAGCATTTAATTTCTTCAATCCATTCCCTAGACAGGTATTTAACGCAGCTCCAGTTTATAAGAAGCTGGTTGACCCTATATTGATCACTTTTATTGTGACTCAATTTATCCATACTAGATGGAAGTAAAAATTGTATTCCAACATCCAGTTTTGCCTGGGCTTATTAATTCTATAGTCACCTCTGTGCTCTCAGCTCATGTCAATTATATGTTTTCATGTATATTATCTAGGATGCTTTTCATTTCAAAACGTCCTTTCTCAACCTTCATTTCTCCACTTAAAATATAAGCTCAGATCCTTCACAACCCAGAGGCTTATTTCAAGCATTTCTGCTGATTAAGGGAGCATTTACACTACAGTAGAAAACTGTTTTGTTTTGTGTAGAATGCAGTTATAATGTAATCGCAAAATCCAGAGCCAGTGGATTCCAGAGCAAAGCAGACTGGCTCTCCCTGGCAGGGGCAGTCTCACTCTGCTTCACTTGGGAGTAAGGTGAGACCGAAGGCCAAATCATTCAGATTCCGAAAATTTTCATGAGATGGAACTATGCTTTCCAGGTTAATTTTACAGGAGGTGGGCAGTTTAGCAGGCCATCCAATTAGGGATGATGGACAGATTCAAGAGGCAGGAGGTGAATACAGCGCAGCCCTCTACAAGGGCAGCTGACAGGCCCTTATCTGTGTCACCAGTGATATTGCTGTTGTGGGCCAAACAGCAGGTATGGCAGAGGTGTAATGGAGACACCAACAATATCAGATACACAGCTGCCATTGCATTAGTCCCAGCACCATCGGAGACATATAGAGGCACTGGAGAGGGTGCAGAGAGGAGTTAAGGACAATGCTAGATTTGGGTGTCTCTGGCTAGGTCAGCATTTATTGACAATCCCTAATTTCCCTTGAGAAGAGGTGAACTGCCTACTTGAACCACTGCAGTCCATGTGTTGTAGGCACACCCACAGTGCTGTTAGAGAGCGAGTTCCAGGATTTTTACCCAGCAACAGTGAAGGAAGGGCGATATATTTCCAAGTCATAGAGGGGAACTTCCAGGTGGTGGTGTTCCCGTGTGACTGATGCCTTTATCCTTCTAGACAGTAGCAGTCATGGGTTTGGAAGGTGCTGTCTAAGGAGCCTTGGTGAGTTCCTACAGTGCATCTTGTAGATGGTACACACTGCTGCAACTGTGCGTCAGTGGTGCAGGGAGTGAATTTTTGTGGATACAGTGCCAATCAAGTGGGCTGCTTTGTCCTGGGTGCTGTCAAGCTTCTTGAGTGTTGGAGCTACACTCATCCAGGCAAGTGGGGAGTATTCCATCACACTCCTGGCTTGTGACTTGTGGATGGTGGACAGGCTTTGGGGAGTCAGAAGGTGAGTTCCTCGCTGTGGGATTCCTAGCCTTTGTCTGCTCTTGAAGCTACAGTATTTATATGGCTAGTCTAGTTCAGTTTCTGGTCAATGGTAACCACCAGGTTGTTGATAATGGGGGTTTCAGTGATGATAATGCCATTGAATGTCAAGGGGCAATGGTTAGATTCTCTCTTTTTGGAGATGGTCATTGCCTGGCACTTGTGAGGTGCGAATGTTACTTGCTACTTGTCAGCCCAAGCCTGGATATTGTCCAGGTTTTGCTGCATTTGGACATGGGCTGCTTCAGTATCTGAGGAGTCGCAAATGGTGCTGAACATTGTTCAATCATCTGCGAACATCTCCACTTCTGACTTTATGATAGATGGAAGGTCATTGATAAAGCAGCTGAAGGTGGTTGAGCCGAGGATTCTATCCTGAGGAACTCCTGCAGTGATGCCCTGGAACTGAGATGATTGACCTCCAACATCACAACCATCTTCCTTTGTGCTAGGTATGACTCCAACCAATGGAGAGTTTTCCCCCTGCTTCTCATCGACTCCAGTTTTGCTAGGGCTCCTTGATGTCACACTCCATCAAATGCTGCCCGGATGTCGAGGGCAGTCACTCTCACCTCACCCACACATATAGACATTAGCAAAAGATTGAGAGGTGGGATCTATTTTCTCTTGAAAAAAGTAGGCTGAGAGATGATCTAATAGAGATGTTTAAAATTATGAAAGATTTTGATAGAATGGTTTTGGAAGAGCGTAACTAGAGGCCAACAATATAAGATACTAATCAAGAAATCCAATGAGGAATTCGGAAGAAGCTTCTTCACCAAAAGAATGGTGAGAATGTGGAACTCACTTCTACAGAGCATGCTTGAAGCAAAAAGCATATATGCCTTAAAGGGGAAACTAGACAAGCGTATGAAGGAGAAAGGAACAGAGGGTTACAATGATGGATTTAGATGAGAAAAGATGGGAGGAGGCTTGAGTGCAACATAAGCACTGGCATGGGCTGGTTGGCTGAATAGTCTGTTTCCTTGCCGTATATCCTATGTAAACCCATATAACCAGTTCCAAGGAGATCTTCACTCAATGGCAAGTCTGTGACATGGGAATGCATCAGCCTTGCCATTTTCTGCAGGTAATCATCAAAAAATCCTTGAAATCTCATGTAGTTCTGACCTCCCTCTGTGCAGCCACCTCCTCGGAGTAGCTGGAGGTGCTAACACAGTGTAGGGGGTGGGGACCATGCTGGCTAAACTGCCTTGTGATAGGAAAAATCGCTGTTAGTTGCAGCGCCGACAACCTTAATTCGCTTCCCACCGCAGACGGGCAGTTAGTTGGCATCTGTCCCAGCCACTCTGGGAAAAGCGGCCGGAAATGGGAATCCTGTCGGCGAAGCGGCCCGATACAGTTTTCCAAGATTTCCTGGCCCACTTGCCTCCAAGGGGCTGGGGAAATACCTCCAGCCAACTTTGAATTTACATTACAAGACTTCAGCAATGGCTCAAGCTTACAGATGTAGTTAAAATCCACCCTAAGATTGTCAGCTGAGAAGTGGACCTTCTGGTTTGCCAAGAACCAATATAAAGACTTAAAATGAATAAAAATACTGTGAGAAGAACTAGGAGTAAAACAAACATGTGAATTGAAGGTCGCTCACCAAGACACTGCTATGTGCAACCCTGGAGAAAAATCATCGGGACATTGAGAAAGATTGCTTTCTTTGTCATTTACTTTCAACACTTCCCTTTACCAGGTATTGAAAATGGGGGGAAAAAAAGCTGTTTGGCTTACAGTCAAGCATCATCCAATTGGGTAATGAGACTTTTTGCTTTCCAATTGGTGTTGAAAGACAGTGCATCACAAGGATGGACGTGTTGGAGCTAATGGCTAGAGCATGAGGGCAAATCGTGTGTGAAACCTCCAGGAATACATTTAATCACACTTGGCAATCAGCTGAAGCATAAGAGAGAATGTTGGTTTTGTCAATACTATTAATCTGTTAAAATTGTTACAGATACTTTGAGAGATATTGGAAAATATTTGGCAACTAAAGGCTAGTCAAAAAATTGTTATTTCCAGCACATATCATTTATGAGTGACTCCTTGAAGGAATAAAATTTGCAGGTGATATGTCTTTAATAAAACAAAATATATCATTATACAGGAGGATAACAACATCAGATAATTTCACTGTAGTTCTGACAAACCTCACAGCAGAAATGCTCCAAGAATATCTCTACCAACTAAACCAACCATGCATTCCTTACTTGGACATCACCATTCTTTGACATACAGTCACGGTTGCAGTTGCACTCATCTGCCAATAGAAGGGGGTGCTGAAGGATCCAGATCCCCATACTTGAGCCCACCGCATCACTGAGGCATTCCGAAGGGAAGATCCTTCGGCCTTAACTTTCCATTAGAAATCTCACAGGAGATCCATTAGTTTTAGTAGAGATTGAAACAGTGCAGAACTCAAAATGGGAAGCTGAAAGCAAATTCCCCAAAGGTGCTCCCCATCCTTGGGAACTCTGCACTGGCAGGATCAAATCATAAACTGTGATTCACAACTCAACCTAACTGGCACCTGATCACATATTTCATTCAGGCCGCATGTTGGATATGGAATTCAACTTAAAAGTAACAAAAGTAGATTTATTTGGAAATCTGTTTTTAGTGCATCATTTCAACATTTTCCCCTCTATTTTTTTTTCTTTCACCTCATCCCTTCTTTCCTTGTGTGATGATGTCTGCTGTGATATTATTCCATTGTCACTAGTACAAGCAATGCACCACCTAACTGACCATCCTTAAGCCCTGGGTGAATTTGTCCAGCCCCATTTCACCAACAACAACTTGCATTTGCAGACTCCGGATAGTAGAGAACAAGGGTCTTGCCTTCGGGAATCTGAAAAACAGAACCCAAAAAGCAAAAGAGACAAGAATTGCAGTCGGCTTTCCCACCCACCCCCCCAGTGAGGTTCTTTCTGTGCGAAGTCAAAAACAGTAATGTTCTTCAGCTTTTCATTCCTGGAAGCTACACTTGAAATGCTGCACACAACATTGGACAATCTACCTTCATAAAGGATTTCAGTTCATTGGAAAGCATCAAACAAGACTAGAACTCAGGCCTCCTGGTTACAATAAAAATGTCCCAGAATTAAAACTGATTTCATTCAAGATAAGAACAATAGAATGTGCTTGATTTAGGTTTTTGATATGATTAAAAGCTTGGAGGATGTGATTATAAACCAGATATTTAAGGCTGCTGGCAATCTACAGATAATATTCTGAAAATGATACCGGGGAATATGATGCACATATGAGTAAACCGAAGCACCTGCCTCTCTAAATAACTTGTATCTATATAGCACCTCTAACAACAACTTGTATTTATATAGCACCTTTAACATAGTAAAACATACAAGGCACTTCACAGGAGTGTTGTCAAGCAAATTTTGACACTGAGCCATATAGGGAGATCTTAGGTCAGATGACCAAATGCTTGATCAAAGACATAGACTTTGAGGAGTATCTTAAAGGAACAAAGTGAGAGATTTGGAGAGGAAATTCCAGAGCTTAGGCCCCATGCAGCCAACGAATCACCAATGCTGAAGCAATGAAAAGGGATATGCAAGGAGCCAGAATTGGAGGAGCAGAGAGGTCTCTGAGGTTAATGGGGCTGGAGGAGGTTACAGAGGGTGGGATGGGATAAGCCCATGGAGGGACTGAAAACTAAGGTGAGAAATTTAAAATCAAAGTGCTGCCAATAAAATTTCAGTCAACTTACAACACCTGAACTCCCAAAAGGATAAGATAAAATATTTTATGGTGATTTTAGCAATGCAATAGGCTTGTATTTATAGAATGCCCTTATCACATTGAAACTGCTTAAAGGGCTTCGTTCAATGAATTACTGATGAAGGGCAGTGACTATAATGTTATGAAATCTAAACTAAATTGGTTTCTCAGCAACAACAGCCCAGTAGGGAACCTTCGGTCTCTCCTTCAACGCTCTTTATAATCATTCTGTACTTGCTCCTGTAAAAATGGATTTTTGCGCTAAGCGCCTTTGCTGGTTGGAACATTCATAAGGGGAACTTTCTTTTGAGCGCCTCCTGGTGGCGACTCGTGTCAAAAGCAAACTTCAGCCAAATTTCAAACGTGTTTAACAAACGCTCTCGAAGAACCCCGAGTTTTCAAGACAATCCATAGTGGATTGGATTTCAATGCACTATACCGTAGTTAAACTTTGGATCATTGGTCACTAAATAATTTGATTATTTGGCGGAGTGGGGAAGAAGACGACAATTAAACAAATTCAAGTCAACAATTAAGAGCTCTCTGCGATATTGAGATTTTCGCCGTACACTGTCCGATGGGACATAAATTGAGCACCGTTCCAGGGTTCATCCCAGGGAATCTTGCTTAAGCACTCGAAAGAAGAAAGGACTGGGGTGTCAGTGAATGCAATGGTCGATTGGCTTAAGGTCCACAAAGGTGACTTAATTAGACTTCAAACTCAAAGTGGGTTTAGTTACAGTGGCGAAGGCTCTCGATGTGCGAGGTGTTTATAACAGCACTGACCCAGCACTCTCAGACCGTCTGATACACAGTTAATCCTTCTCAATCGTCCCTTTCCCTCTCGTGTGCCTTTGTGAATAAATATCGTAACGTATACGACATGCAAAAAATAAACACAGGTATTTTCTTTTCCAAATTTTGTGCCAAAGTGCGCTTTCATGTCACACACGAATCGTGTCGCTCGGATCACGATGAGCCGAATATTAAAATCCCCTACTCACCGTCCGTCCAGATCCCAGCTTTCTCCCGGCTCCCTCTCGAGATGTGCCGGGACTTTGCAGGCAAGTTACCTGTCAGCCAAGGGCAGGGGGTTCCGAGTTGAAGTGTAGTGGCACAGGAGCGGTATAACTGCTTTAATCCACCTGCAAGTTCTTGATCCACGCAGCCCAGGCAAGCGGCGGCTCTTAGCTCTTGTTTGAATGGGCGCGATAGACGCTCTCCTCCCTTGGAGACCAGTTTAACCCACGCAGGGGAGAGGGAAAGGGGGAAATTCCCCGCCTAGTATCTTTGGTTGAGCACGACAAATACATGGTTCACACATTTACAGTGATTGAAGTGCAGTTCAAAAGAAAAAGCCTTTGTTGGGCTCCGCATTTCTGTTTTAACCAGCACGCACACTGAGTCTCTGTAATCCGATAATGGTCCTTACCTGTTATCCAATCTCGCTGCAGAAAGCCAACACTTTTAACCCTTTGTATGACTAGCATCAAACTTGATGCAACGGCTGCATACCGGCGCTCAGTGTAGTGACCCTGGTGGGATCCGAGTTGAAGTGTAGTAGCACAGCAGCGGGTACAACTCTGCTTTAACCCACCTGCAAGGACACTTACTGTGATGGGTGGAAGGTCCTTTTTCGTCTAAGTGGAGGTATCCAGCCTGTTTAAAATAAAAACAAAGGTCAGTGTCTCTTCTCGAATAATTGAGATTGCAGACGAATGGGTTAAGCATCCATATTCTGGTTGCAAATAATTTCACAATCGATGTTTTAAACCGTGTGAAAAAATTGGTGTATGATGTGTTAATATAATGACCGCACATACACATTGAAAAATGATATAGCTACTCCAGAGTCCACGCTAAGTCAGTCCCAATGGAATTTCCCTCAATGGGCAATTTCCCTCGGTCAATGGCGATGCTAGTGACCATGGAAATTGCCAGCGTTCTCTGTCAAGACACCCCTGAAACTGACAGCAACTTTGGGAGTTCAGACCTGCCACATAATATCTTCGAAATCCAGTAGTTGCTGTGTCCATGCTCCTCCAAAGGGTGCATTGTCTAGCTTCCCCAGGCTGCTATATTCCATTCAGTGAGAACTTCACTCCAACGCTGTTGGTCTCGCTGCAAAGCCCCAGGGAAAAGTTACCCCTTGTTGAATGAGGTGTATCTGGCTTTTTATTGGGTGATTAACATAATAATAAAGTCATACTTTTTAAAAATTCATTCATGGGATGAGGTCTTCTCTGGCTGGGCCAACATTTATTGCCCATCCCTAGTTGCCCTTGAGAAGGTGGTGGTGAGCTGCCTTCTGGAACCGCTGCAGTCCATGTGGTGTAGGTACACCCACAGTGCAGTTAGGAATGGAGCTGTAGGATTTTGACCCAGCGACAGTGAAGGAATGGCGATATATTTCCAGACCAGGATGTTGAGAGACTTGGAGGGGATCTTCCAGGTGGTGGTGTTCCCATCTATCTGCTGCCCTTGTCCTTCTAGGTGGTAGCAGTCGTGGATTTGGAACGTGCTGTCTGAGTAGCTTTGGTGAATTCCTGCAGTGCATCTTGTAGATAGTACACACTGTTGTTAATGTGCGTCGGTGATGGAGGGAGTGAATGTTTGTGTATGGGGTGCCAATCAACTGGGTGGCTTTGTCTTGGATGGTGTCAAGCCTCCTGAATGTTGTGGGAGTTGCACTCATCCAGGCAAGTGGAGAGTATTCCATCACACTCCTGACTTGTTCCTTGTGGATGGGTTTGGGGAGTCAAGAAGTGAGTTACTCACTGGGGGATTCCTAGCCTCTGACCTGCTCTTGTAGCTTCAGTACTTATATGGCTAGTCCAGTTCAGTTTCTGGTCAATGGTAACTCCCAGGATGTTGGTAGTGGGGGATTCAGTGATGGTAATGCCATTGAACAGCAAGGGGGCAATGGTTAGATTCTCTCTTGTTGGAAGTGGTCATTGCCTGGCATTTGTGTGGCACGAATGTTACTTGCCACTTATCAACCCAAGCCTGGATATGTCCAGGTCTTGCTGCATTTGGACATAGACTGCTTAAGTATCTGAGGAGTCACAAATAGTACTGAACATTGTGCAATCATCAGCGAACATCCCCACTTCTGACCTTATGATGGAAGGAAGGTCATTGAGAAGGAGCAGAAGATGGTTGGGCCAAGGACACTACCCTGAGGAACTCCTGCAGTGATGTTCTACAGCTGAGGTGACTGATCTCCAACAACCACAACCATCTTTCTTTGTGCTAGGTATGACCCCAACCACCAGAGAGTTTTCCCCCTGATTCCCATTGACTCCGGTTTTGCTAGGGCTCCTTGATGCCACACTCAAATGCTGCCTTGATGTTAAGGGCAGTCACTCTCACCTCACCTCAGGAGTTCAGCTTTTTTGTCCATGCTTGAACCAAGGCTGGAAGAGGTCAGGAGCTAAATGGCCCTGGTGGAACCCAAACTGGGCTTCAGCGAGCAGGTTATTGCTAAGTAAGTGCCACTTGATAGCAATGTTGATGACCCCTTCCATTACTTTACTGATGATCAACAGCAGACTGATGGGACAGTAATTAGCTGGGTTGGATTTGTCCTGCTTTTTGTGTACAGGACATGCCTGGGCAATTTTTCAGCTAGCTGGGTAGATGCCAGTGTTGTAGCTATACTGGAACAGCTTGACTATGAGCACGGAAGTTCTGGAGCACAAGTCTTCAGTACTATTGCCAGAATATTGTCAGGGCCTATAACCTTTGCACTATCCAGTGCCTTCAGCTGTTTCTTGATATCATGTGGAATGAATCGAATTGGCTAACGGCATGCATCTGTGATGATGGGGTCCTTTGGAGGAAGCCGAGATAGTTCACCACTCAGCACTTTTGGCTGAAGATAGTAGCAAATGCTTCAGCCTTATTTCACTTTGTGAAAATTTAAATTAAAAGTCAACGTTTTTATGCACTTATAATTTCCAGGTTGGCTGTACGTGGGAACGCTTAATTTGATTGGTTGCCTGTCTGCTTTTTGACATCACTACTGGATGCCTGGAGCCCCCCTTGATTTAAACTGCCATTGGGAAAGAGGAAATTCCTGTCACAAAGATCACTAAATCTTTGTGATCAGTCAGCTTTTTTCAAGATCAGTGTGGAGTGCTATTGTTTCACCATTGGCTGGAAAATTCAGGCCAAGGTGTTATGTAATACAATGCAGGTTATATAATAAAATGGGTTATACCATATCATCCAAAATTTAAAGATACTATGTAACATTTTACACTAATGTATAAAAATGAAGTATTTCCATTTATTTAGCATTCTTCGAAACCTACAGACCCTCAAATTCTTTAGTACCAATTAAGTGCTTTTGACATGTTATCACTGTTGTATGCAATTTAAGGGTGGTGTAGTAGCATTGTCATTGAACTAATAATCCAGAAACCCAGGGTAATGCTCTGGGGGCCTGTATCTCTCCCAGTAAGAGGCCTTATGGCACCATGGGTGGTGTCCCTGCCTTTGAACCCGAAGCTCCAGATTCAAGTTCCACTTCAGGACTTGATGGCTAAGTAAGGTGCATTCATAACATGGCCAAACAGGTTGAGCATCTATTTGGAAATCCTTCCAACATACACCAATGGCAGCTGGTCAGAGTGGGAGAGATTCCTTGTCAGACATGTGATGGAAAGAAATTAGAACCTTACTATCACTATCCATTGCTACAACATACATGTTACAGTGTAAGTTGCCACAGTAACTTGGACTCCTTGGTGGGTGCTGGATGGCCAGCATGGATTAGATTGGTGCCAACAGCATGGGGTTTGATCCCTGTTCTGGCTAGGGTAGATTCAGCACATGCCTCTTTGCCCTACCTGTGGTGGAGTTCATGGTGTTGGACCTGCCTTTGTGCAGAGAACTGAAGAAGATCTTTTCCAATCTGACTGTGTGGCTCTCATGGGTACTCAACCTTTTTCTCCCTGTTTTATTTTAAGAAAAACTTTGGAGATGCAGCAAGGTGATTGGATATCTGCACTGATTTGGAGCAAGCGTGAAACAGAGAAACGTTATCTGCAAAGTGCTGGGTTCTTGTTCAACTGTGGGAAAGTGTGGTTAAAGGTGACCTCAGGGCATCTCAAAGTGGGTTACAGCCAATGAAATGCTTTTGAAGTGAAGCCACTGTTATAACATAGGAGATGAGGCAGCCAATTTGCACAAAGCAAGTTCCTACAAATAGCAACAATAAATGACCAGATAATCTGTTTTTGTCATCTTGGTTGAGACATAAATATTGGCCAGGACACCAGGGATAAATCCCCTGCTCATCTTCAAAATAGTGCCCTGGACCTTTTACACCCATTTGAATCATGGAAACAAAGGAGTGGTGGTGGAGGGGCTGAGACAGGCAATGTTACAGAGGTGAAAGTAGGTGTTCTTGAAGGTGAAAGGGAAATTGGGTCATAAACTCATCTCAGGGTCAATTAGGATGCTGAGGCTGTGCAGGGTGTACACTTGTATATCTTTGAACGAGTCAGCATGTTTAACTTAAATGGTAATTTGAAGAAATCACATATAAGTCTGACAGGCACTTTGCACATGGGACACTTTTCAAGTGTGTGACTTTTAAGCATGGCATATGGTATATGGAACCTCAGGAAATGTGACATGTCCAACTGAGGCTGGGAGAAAAATGCGCAAGAATGAACTACCTGGGGAATGATCTGAAGTAGTGGTGTTGCTTCCTTTGGACACCAAAGAATACAGGCAGCTAAGGACAAAAGGCCAACAAGGAAGACTTGGCAGTGCCAATAATCAGTTAATTCATCCTTGCCCGCACTGTGGAAAGTCATACAGATCTGCAGCTGGGCTCCACAGCCATCTTAGAATGCACAACACTTGTTATGAACATATAACTTTTTTTTATTCATTCATGGGATGTGGGCTTCGCTGGCTAGGCTAGCATTTATTGCCCATCCCTAAATGCCCTCAAGAAGTTGGTGGGGAGCTGCCTTCATGAATCACTGCAGTCCATGTGGTGTAGATGCACCCAGAGCTGTTAGGAAAGGAGTTCCAGGATTTTGACCCAGCGACAGTGAAGGAACAGCAATATATTTCCAAGTCAGGATAATGAGTTACTTAGAGAGGAACCTCCAGGTGATGGTGTTCCCATCTCTGCTGCCCTTGTCCTTCTCAGTGGTAGTGGTCATGTGTTTGGAACGTGCTACAACAACTATTTGTTTTATAAAAATTGGAAGAACACTGAATTATTTGGACTCTTTCTTGGGAACTGACCTGGATTTTTGTTAAGAGGGTTATAAGTCCATCTTTGGACTGTGAGCAAGCTGCCTTTTCCAAGAAGTCACATGACTTCAGCTAAATGCCCAGCAAGGCACCTGAGAAGGTAAGAACTATTTGTTTCCTTGGACTTTAATTGCTAGAAAAAAAACTACTGCTTTCAGGCTGTGAGGCCCTGGTGAGTTTCTGGCAACCACCTGACTGAGATGAGGTTCTGTTTTGAACTTGAATTTTGGACTCAGTTTTTGGGAATAAACCAAAAAGAAGAAGTTTACCTCTCTCGCTCTCTTCTTGCCTTGTCTGAAATTCAGTGTAGCTCAGTATCCAGTTAGAAATCCTCAACTCACTATAACCAGAAAAGCTTGAGACAAGATCTATCTTCACATGCAGGAACACCAGGTCAACAGCATCAAAATCCACCAAACTTTATCCTTTTTCATAAAGATTTCCCATTGGCCAAAAGGTGTTTTTTTCCCTTTAAATGCCAACTTCTGCAGCGATCCTATTTGATTTGTCCTTTGTTTGTGTATGTGTGTGTGTATGTGTGTGTGTACGTGTACGTGTGTGTGTGTGTGTGTGTTGGGACTTAAAGGGGTATATAGTTACATTTCTGAATTACAAATTGTATGTTAACCAGTTTTTGCAACATGCGTTTAAAAATAAGTTTTGTTTCATAAATCAATCATTCTGAGTTTATTGAAAGAAGCCTGGTGAAAGTCTCTTTTATTCTGGTTCTAACAACAGCAAAAGTAAACAAATGGCCACTTTGGTGAGTGAATTAAACATTTACACTAATGGTGTGACCTGTGGGGCAGTGGGGCTAGAGCAACCATGCCCTCCTTCCATCCCAATCATAACACCCTATGCACACAAGAAACGGCCACCTTTGATAAAAAGAAACCAACGATGACAATGACAATGTGGTGTACATGTTTTCTACATGTTACAGATATACGCTGGATTCAAGACGAGGTTGGCAGATTATTTTATATAAATAAATGGGGCAGGGTAAATAATAATTGCTTAAATACTATCCTTTGGGGATGTTTGTGAGCATTGGAGATGGCAATCCATGCATTGAAAATAAAGAAATAATGAATTTTTGTGTTGCACTGGTACCTTGCCTTTTTTAATATAGTGACTGTGGTTTATTTCAAAGCAGAAAGAGGGGATTACAACTCTCTTGCCACTGCTCCCTGCCCACCATACCATGAAACAGTTTTCTTAACAATAAAACAAATTTCATTACCTCACTAGGTAAATCATCTGTTTGCACCAGAGGCAGTCCTGATAATATTTTTGAGGCACAAGAAAAATGTTTTGCACTCTGGATGCACTTTCAGTATCCTATTATGTCATGTATGCTGCGACTTGAATGTAAATTGTTTATTCCAGTCATCTGCTCAGAGTGAAAATACCTACAGTATTGCGCAACTTGACGACCTTTGACCCTGAACCAGGGCAGGAAGGAAAACTGGTAATTTCTTTCAAATGTCTGTGGAATCTGTAATTGTTTTTAATAATGTTTGAAAAGGACCTTTACTAGCTTGCATCAATTGTAAAGGGATCAATTGTGCCTTTCTCTGATCATTAGAAATACTTGTCCATGTGGCTTCATGACCCTTGCCCTCGAGACAGTACCAATAGGAAGGATGTTAAGATATGGATGGCCTGACACAAAGGAGAACTGCAGGCAGAAAGGGGGGCTACAAGCAGAGGAGCTGGAGGTGACGGCAATTAATGCACAGATATAGACATAAAGAGAAAGCAGACAGAAACAAAAAGAGGAGCACAAAGAATTCTTGAGAGGAGAAGAAGCAAATCACTCTCAGGAAGAGGTCAGTTTTTCTGTTTGGCAGAAAAGGAGCTCTTGGAGGCATTGTGCGATCTAGACAGTTAGAAATAATTTCTTCTATAGAGCAAGTAATGCCTGGCCAGTAGACTAATTGCTGTGCTCTCGCATCATATTTTGCTATTCCTAGATTATCTTGGTGAAGTCTTTGAAGAATATCAAGCCGAAGTGTTCTTGGTATGACTACTTTCTCAATGAAGACTGGTCAGTCGTCGATCATAGTGAGGTGCTTGTGCTGTTCAAAGTACTGCTGTAGTATTAGATTACTGGGGATATAGTCTGGACATCCTTCCAGACAATATTCTTAGGTATGGAGATATTCCTCATCTCATTGTAGGGCTTGTTTTATTTCCTGCAATTTTCTTGCAGTAGCTGGTAATTGCTGAGTGATCAAGGATGTAAATGCTTCAATCCCCTTGATGAAATCCTCTTGTTTTGTTCCTTGCACATACTCTGTGATTGAGTCATTTCTCATCAATCTTCACCTGAACTATTGGATTTTGGGTGGCATCTTCACAATTTCTTTCATGTTCAGAAGGGTGACTAGTGGTTTATGGTCTGTTTGGATTTTAAAACGCAATCCCATAACATAGTATGAGTTCTTTTTTTGCACATTGCTGCCTATGCTTCTTTTTCTATCGTGGCATATTGCTGTTCTGTTTCTGTCAGTGAGTTAGAGGCATAGCAGACTGGTCTATGTTTGCTGTCTCTCTGCACTTGAAATAAAACTTCTCCCAGACTTGAGGTCGATGCATCTGCTGCTACTAGTATTGGTAATTCTGGTTCATAATGTGCCAAGATTCAGAAGAGATTAAAACTTGTTTAATCCTTTCAAAAGAATTCTGCGGATCTACATTCCAGCACCACTATTGACCCTGTCTCAACAGCTGTCACATGGACTCACTGACCTCTGTTAAATTTGGCAGGAACTTGCCGACTTGGTGAACCATCATAAGGAATCTTTGAAGTTCATTAATGTTCCTAGGTTGTGGAAAATCTCTGATAACTTGTTTTTTGTGGATCAACTGTGATTCCAGTGGCTTGTTCTATGTAACCTAGAACTTTGGCGAACTCACATTTTTCATTCAATGTTAGGCCTGCATCCTGTAAGACTCTCAGGACTGGTCTGAACCTGTAATCATGCTCTTCTCTCATGGAACCATGTATGAGTAAGTTGTCCATATGGCATCCTACTTCTTCCATGCCTTCTAGAGTGTGAGGCATTGTTCTCTGGAAAGTTTCTGGAGTGGACGCTATTCCAAAGGGCAACCCAATGAAACAGTGATGATCGAATGGCATTATAAACGTGGTCAGAAATCTGGATTCTTTGTCCAAAGGCAACTGTCAAAATCTACTGTTAGGATCCAATTTTGCAACTGAGGTGCACTCGGCTGGTTTGACAAGGCTTTCATCCACTGAGGCCATCAGGTGGATTTCACATTCCACTGATTTGTTTAGTTGAATTAAATCCGTGCTGGTCCTTAAAGAGCCATAACCATTCCTGAGCACCATTTTTTTGGTATGGTAACCAGTGGGATAAGCCCTTGCTAGTGCATCTTTTCTATTTCATCCCTGACCATGTCCAAGACTAGGTGAGGGCCTTTCCTCAGTGTAAAAAGGCAAATTGGTTTTGCACCAGTTTGTAAGGTGATGTGGTACTTGGTCTTTAATTTCCCTAGCCCTGTAAATAAATTTGGAAATTCATTGTGAGATGTACTACTGTAGTTCTTCTCATCAGCAACTTCATCCGCTTAATCAATTAGTTTCAGTTTTAAGTATGCCTTTCTGCTTAGTGGAGAGCACTCTTGATTTTGAATGACATATACAGGTTTGAGAATTTCTCGGTCTTTATAGTTCAGCTTTGCCATGAGTTGGCCTTTGGCTTTTAAAGTTGTCCCACCAGGACCTTGTAATTTGATAGATGAGGGTTGCAATGTAATCTGTTTGAGCCATTAGACTTCATCTGATGAAACAGAAACCCCTGCTCCTGTGTCTAGTTTATACTCTGTGGGGTGTCCGCCCACTTTGAGTTTAATACTCCAGTACTTGTATTCAGTATCATTTACCTCCCCTGTGAAGCTTACTTACTTTGTTTGTGGTTCATCCATTTCTTGAATGTGGCTCTACTTTAAAATTTTCTCCCTCTTTTTATAGGTTGTTAGCATTTTCGATCGACAAATAAGTGGCCTATTTTTCCACTGTTGTGGCACTTGCCCCCCACCGCCGCTGGACATTCTTCTCACTTGTGCAGTTTGTTCCCGACACACCAAAGACATTTCAAAACTGGTGTAGCCAGCTTTTCCCCATTTTGGTGGGCTTAGACTTTCTCACTTATGGCCTACAAACTGAATGGCCTCACTTGACTTTCTCCATGGGATTTCTCCTTCCCTGTGAACAAATGCCTGATTCTGTTTCCTGAGCTCTGTTTGCCTCACAATCTGTACTGCTTTCACTTGTGTTAAATCCTCTCTTATCATTGAGAGATCTGATAATGCTTTGTCTATTTTGTCGCCAATCATTTTTTCCCTTAAGATTCCATAATCGCAGTTCCCTGCCAGCCTATGGAGATCGTTGATGAACAAATCCATGCTTTCGCCTGATCTTTGCTTTTTTAATTAAATTTAGCACCCTCACTTATTAAATTCTGGTGGACACTGAAATAAGAGCTGAAAGCTTACAGGACTTCTTCATAGGAAGTTGAATTATATTATTGTTATAAAATCTTTATTGTTAATGTTAGAAACCTTCAGCTCCCTGAGGCAGCTGTGTGCCTTCAGGGGGCTTTCACTAGCGCACCCTCGCACATGTGCTGACTTCCGCTCTCACCCTCCTGCCCCACTCTCCTCACCCAGGCAGCATTAAGCATTTCAGTGCATGACTCACACTTAATGGCCAGCCAGCGTGAAATCCCTTTCGGGGCCCGATTGCGGGCAGCGGACTGTTGTGCAGCTGCTCCTGAGCCTGCTGACATGGCATGCCCGACAAGGGGAAAATCCTTCCCCACGTGCTTTCTCCACACTCATCTGAGAACACTCGAATTGGTTGCAGAATATAACGTTGACTGACAGAAAGATGACTACTGGAATGGATTTAAGACAGGTCCAGGAAGTTTAACACGGGGCTCTCATCAACTGCACTAACCAGTCCAGAACGAGTCTGAGTTAATGCCATTATTAATTTTGACAGGTTGATCTTCAGATTGTTAGAAATTCTTTTTCAGTAAACAGAAGAAATTCAAATGCAGCAGGTGAAAGATTAATCACTTGGCATTTGTAAAGTCTGTGAGATTCTGGAAGATGTTAGCAATACCCAACAAGTCGTTCACACTTCTAATGGTGGAGGTATAGGGCAGGGGCTTAATGGCACTTTAAGTTTGAGTACAACAAAAGAGCATTACTTGCGTTAGTAATGTAAGAATTATTAAATTGACATCTGAAATGCATTTCAATTATTTTTATTGACAAGCATATTTGACAAAAATACGACCTGTAACTTTTTCCGATACCACTAATTTCACTATACACTGCACTAGTTATGCATATTTTATTCTTGATATTTATAGGCAATAATTATTTGCATTTATATAGCTCCCTTAATGTTTTAAAACATCCCAAAAGCTTAGTCAAAGAGGTAGGTTTATGGGAATATGTTAATGAGGGAAAAGAGAAAGATCGGGAGAGAAGCATATGGAGGAAATTCCAGAGCTTAGTGGAACAGAAGACTCAGTCACCAGTGGTAAAGTGATAAAAATTAGGAATGGGCAATAGGCCAGAACTGAAGGAGTGCAGATGACTCAAAGGGTTGGAGAGCTGGAGGAGATTGCAGAGATCGGGAGAAGCGAGGCAATGAAGGGATTTGAAAATAAGGGTGAGAATTTTAAACTCAAAGCGTTGCCAGGGCAGGAACAGGGGTTCCTAGGGGCAGCATAGCCTCTCACTTGTTTTCTTGTTTTGGAGTGTGCGTGTGATTGAGTTGCATGACCCTTTTGATGCACACCTTACGGGAAACGTTGCCAATGAGTGATGATTGATGAGTGACGAAGCTGATCCCCACTCTGTGGCAGGGATTGCATTCTAAACTGACCTGTGAGGCATTAGCCTGCTGGTAAGTAAACCCAATGCATCAGCTGGCAGGGAATTTGGAGTGTGCGCCAGACCCAAACCCAAACCTTACAGGAAGATCCTTGAGACCCATCTCCCACCAGTTGGATTCTGGTGGGTGGAACAGGACTAGTTTCCTAGGCAGTTCCCTTCCTAACGATGCTTCATGACTCAGGTTCGTCAGTGGTAACTGTGACTTAGCAGATATGAAGCAGATAGTGGCAATATTGATGTTACCTGCCTTGACCATAACTAGAGGTTGCTGATGAATTACACCAAAATTGCTGTTGAGATTGGTAGAAAAAAATCCATAATTTGGTGATGGCTGAGGCCTTTGTAAGACCCCAAGTATCCAACTGAAGGGAATTCAGGAAACCACAAATTCAGGCTCAAGTGCTGAATAGCATCAATCACCGAATAGTTACAGTACAGAAGGAGGTCAATCGGCCCATCATACTTGTACGAGTTCTCTGCATAAGCAACTCAGCCAGAACCCCTCCGCCACCCTTTTCCCATGGTCATGTACACTACATTAACCCTATTACCCTCATCAACTCTCTCTGTTAGCTTATCAAAAACTCAAGCAAATGAACACGGTTTGCCTTTAAAAATCCGTGCTGGCTTTCTTTAATTAATCTACACTTGTCCAAGTGGCTGTTAACTTTGTTCAGGTTAACATTTCTAAAAGCTTTACCACCACTGAGGTCAAACTGACTGACCTGTGGTTGCTGGGCTTATCCTTACACCTTTTTTTGGAACATTTGCAATTCTCTGACACCACCCCCTTTTCTAAAAAGGACTGGAAGATTATGGCCAGTGCCTTCACAATTTTCACCAAGTTTCCTCAACTTATCAGATGCATCTCATCTGGTCCTGATTCACCAACTTCTAAGTAAAGCCAGTCCATCTAATATCGCCTCTTTATCAATTTTTAACCCATCCAGTATCTCAACTCCCTCCTCTTCCACCAAGGTTTTGACAGCTTATTCTTCCTTGGTAAAGACAGAGGCAAAGTATTCATTTAGTACCTTAGTTATGCCTTTTGCCTGCATGCAGAAATTCCCTATTTAGTCCCTAATCTGCCCCACTCCTCCTCTTGCCACTCTTGTATTATTTATTTCCTATAAAAGACTTACGAATTCCCATTTATATTTGCTACCAATCTCTCCTCATGCTTTCTCTTTGCCCCTCTTAATTTCTTGCTCACTTCACTAACTTTTCTATATTCAGCCTGGTTCTCACTCGTATTATCAACAGGACAAGCACCCTACATATCCATGATCTGCTTCATGAAACTCTTTATCTCTCTCATGATCTAGGGAGCTCTGGCTTTGTTCATCCTACCTCCCTCGCCCATAGAAATGTATCTCAACTGTACCTGAACAATCTCCTTTTTAAAAGCAGCCCATTGTTCCATTATAGTTTTGCCTGCCAATCCTTGATTCTGATGCAGCTGGGACAGATCCATTTTCACCCCATTGAAATGAATCCTCCTCCAATAGCATATTTTTACTCTAGATTGTGTCTTGTGCTTTTCCATAGCTAAACTAAAACTGTTCCCAAATGTTTTCCTACTGACCCTTGATTCATTTGACCCACCTCTTTCCCCATTACCAGATTTAATAATGTTTCCTTCCTCTTTGGCCTGGAAACAATCTGATCTAGAAAATTCTCCTGATCACATCTCAGAAACTCTTGCCCCTCTCTGTCATTTACAATATTACTATCCCGGTCGATATTAGGGTGGTTAAAGTTCCACTATAGTTTTTGCACCTCTCTGTGATTTCCCTGAAAATCTGCTCTACAATATCATTCCCATTAGTTACTGCCCTATAGAATACCCCCAATAGACTAATGGCACCTCTATTGTTTCTTAACACTATCCAGATAAATTCTGTCCTTGATACCTCCAGGACATCCTCTCTCCCACCAGCAGTGTAAAGTTCTCCTTAATCAATACTGTCACCCCTCCTCCTTTCTTTCCTTACCAAACTTTCCTAAATGCCTTAGGCCAGATTTCCCTGTGGCCTCAGGAACCCGACTTTTGTGCCTTCAAATCTCACACCCGACCCATATTTGGTTTGCCCAGGACTTCTGTCTTTTTCCGGGGGTCAAGTTTGCAGTGCATTTTGCAAGCTGTGATGGAGTTTGTAAGGTGAGCGGGTATAGAGGTGAGCTGATTAGAAGGCCCATCTCGGCTCTCCAACACAGCAAACCATTTCCATACATCGTTTAAAGACCCCCATAAGTTTCATACTTCACCCCCTCATCCCCCCACCCACCACCCATGCCACCCCATGCCCCATCAAGTCACCCATGCTATCCAATACATCCCCACTACGCCACCCAATCCCTCATGCCACCCCATGCTCCTTCAGATCGCTCATGTCACCCCATGCCTCTCACCCACCCACCCATTCCCATGCCATCCCATGCCCCCTCAGATGCTCCATGTCTTTTCCATGTCAACTGCTCCAGTGCAAAGAAAATTGTAATCCAGTGCCTATTAGGTTTGTAAACAAACAAGAAACAACATCAAAGGCACATTATGTTATTAGAGCCTCTTAAAAGTTCGAGAAACTGTATACTTGGCAATTCTGTACCTGCATTTTTATCGTGCATGTTGGTCATCTTCTCTTGTAGTTTTAAAAGTTGCTCCCTAGTTTCTATGAGAGTATAATAGGTAAGAGTAGGTAAGTTGGTACAAAAATGAGCTCTGCTAGTGATGGAATAGTTGCACTCTCAGGTGTAACATTGTGATGCATAAATCTTGCTTGGTCTGCCAACATTTGAGATTTATGGATTTCATTATTGTAAAGAACCTATTTTTTACTTTTCTTGGACTGTGTCTTTAAAATTGGACTGTGGCTTTAAAAAACTACCTTGGCTGCAGTTGAAAGACATGTTTGCTGGAACAGGATGAAGAATATCTGCAATGTAGCTATCCTGGAACATAGAATACCATAAGAGAACAGGATGGTGCCGGAAAGGAGTTCTGGACTGGGGGAACTACCTAACAACTGCATTTTAATTGGCTCCTGACCAGGGGACCAGGGTTTTATGTGGTAACAGCGCAGGCAGAACAGCTCCTAGCCTGCAAAGAGGGAAGACCTGAAACCTCTATCTCCTGTGTTGGTAAGATTCCAGCAATTCTGCCATAATAGCTAGCTGGCTATCCCTCACATCCTTATAACCTGCTCTCTCTGAAAACCCCTGTCAAGAGGAAAATGGGAAAAAAATTAACAGTAGAGACATTGAAAAGCAAGTTTTTCAACCAGTGAGCCACAAACTGAAAGTGTTGGGAGACCACTTTGTGTTATCAACAACAAACTGCAAGGAATTTGGAAGACTTCAATCAAAATCAACCTATCTAATCCTGTGCTCTGATTTGGTACTATTGGACTGTTTTATCTCACCCTTAAAATCCATGTTTTGTGTGTTTTATGTGAATGTGTGTTTGTGCATAGGGGTTTAAGAAGGGGTAGAGTTTAAGTTATTGAGTTAGGTGTTGGTGGTTCATACTTCTTTCTTCTTCTACTAGTTAAGGACAATTTGTTCAATAAACAGTTATTCACTTATTAAGTTTACAAACCTGGTGTTTGTATTCTGTTAACCTAAATTAAACAGTTAGGTAGAATTGGGACAATCTGGTGATTTGGTCAAACTTTTTGTGTCACGGCTCGGGGAACAATGGGGCTTAATATTACAGTGCACTATCCCCTGTGAGTCATGACATTATGGCACTTCTATTGTTCAGTTAGGCCATTAGAGCAAGGGTAAGGAGGATAAGAAGCAATGTGACTGATATTCCACTTCTCACACATATCCTGAAATGGCTTACCAATACATTGTGCACCATTATCTGTAATGATCTCTCTAAGCACAACAAATAAACAAAGAATAGCACTTAGAGTATGCACAACAGTTGTGCTTGACATATAATGCAATTATCGAATAATGGGGTACTTGGTAAAGCAGTCAATGATGATGATGAAGTCAGTGCAATGGACATGACAGATGTTGGATGCGATATTGGTCCAAGAGTGGGTGGAAACTTCATGTGGAATCTTTGGTTCTTTGTGTTAACTTGGCAAATGCTTTTGACATGGCTCACACTTATTGATGGCAACTTCAATGACATTGTTCATACCCAGCCAATATAACGTCTCTCTTGCAAGTCTTCTTGTCTGATCTACACCCATATGTGAGTGATGAAGTTGTTGAAGGTATGATGAGCTCCCTGCCTTTAATAATGACTCCCCAGGAGATGCCTCACTCATCCCAATAAGGCCAAAATGATCTCATGTGTTCATGGACATGCTGAATTGAATCAGGCCGTCCTTCAATGATGGTTTTCCACAGTTTCTGCAGTGTAGAATATTTTTGCCTGCTGGCATTTGTGTTGTGCAAAATGTACCAGATCAATTTGGAGAACATTGCAATTTGGTGGTGCAGTGGCCAATGGTTTTTGCCAAATCATCTCCAGTGGCTTGTGGTCAAATCTTTTGCCAAAGAGATAGGTATGAAAACACACAATTCCAAACGCTAAAGTTAATGATGCCCGCTTGATGTTGGAGTAGTTGGATTGCATTATGGACAGAGATTTTGAAACAAGTGTAATCGGTTTACCTTTGTGTAGTATGCATGCTCCCAGGCTTTTCTGTGAGGCATCTATCTCCAGGGTAGTTGCCTCTCTAGGATCATAAAATTGCAATGTCAATGATTTTGATAGTGACAGTTTCAGTGCTTTGAAGAGATATTGGTGGTCTTCGTGCCACTGAAAAGGCCCATCCTTTCTCAACAATGAGATTTCTGAGCAAAATTTGGAATCTGTGGAAACAAGAAAGTAAAGAGGCCTAGACATCTTTGAAGATCATCCTTATCTTGAGGAGTTGAATTGGCTTTACTTTCCTCTATTTTACTTGGATTGGGACATATGCCAGCATTGGAATAAATAGAACTGAAGAAATTGATCTGCTGCACACTGATGTCACTTTTCAGACTGTTGAATACCAATCCTTTATTGCTTGCCACTTGCATCATTAAGTGCAGATTATGGCCATGTTCTTGCTTTGTCCTTCCCACAACAGCTATGTCATCTGCAGTACAGATGCACCCAGGTATAGTGCATGTAACACAGTCAATGTGAGCTTGAAAGAGATCTTGGCTAACTACCCGAAAATAAGTCATTGGAAACAGTATCGTCCAAAAGGGGAATGAACTATAATAAGCTGTGGGGACTTCTCTGCAAGATATACTGACCAGTAACCAGGCTTGGCATGAAATTTCAAGAAGAACTTTGCATATATCTCAGATTTTACTCTTCCAGTGTGAGTATTTTGTAAGAACAACATTTCAAAGCTATGTTTAATCATCATTGATTGAGGCATACCTTCAATTATCTGTCCTTTTTTATGACACATGTGATTAAGCTGCACCGATCTGTGTACTCTTGTACTTTATGATGCTGCCTTTCTCCAGTATTCTAATTCAATCTTCAATTTGTCTTGTATGTGGATGCTGCACTTGCATGGCAGATCAATTGATGGACTTGCATTCTCCTGCAAATATAATGTTGTAGCTCCCTTGAAACTGCCAATTTTGTTGCAACCTTCCAGATATTTGGATGCTAGGTCATGAACTGAGGTGATAGGAGTAGTTTCTGAGGTTTATCTGTCTAGTGCTGTCTGACTGATTGCATGGATTGTTACTAGTGTGGGATCATGAATGTTGGCAGACCTACAATCACTTGGCCTTTAGTTTCTATGATGTGGAGCAACTGTGACACACAGGAGGATTGATTGTAGTTGCACTCCATGACTATGGATCCTGAACATGGAATTAGTGAACCATTGTACACATAAAGTTTGACTGAAGGTCATAATAGTAGGTTAAGCCATGGCCTTCCATGTCTATGGATGCGTGTCCTACATGTCTTGTAGAATTCACAGAGGTAGTATGTTGACACTTGTCCCTCTGTCAATCTTGGACAATAGCGAGTAGTTACCAACTTTCTAAGGACAGATCATTTGAAAATTGGCAAACATTTCAGATGGTGTGATGGCATCTATGTTTTCCACAAGATTGACGGTGTGAAACATGTTTTCACCACTCTTCATCTCGTCATGCATATCATCGTCTTTTTCTAGTTTGCCAGTTATCTCATGTATAAATTTCTGACGGTGTCCTGTCAAAAAGGTACCCATTGTGTATGGTCTGTTTGGATCAGTGCAAAGCTCTTTGTTGCTGCATCAACCTTTGCTCTAATGCACTGCCACTGCCAATAGTCCTTTCTGCCTCATGCCTTGCAGTAGTAATGGAAAGCTGAGCATTTTCTTGGTGCATGCAGAAGTCCACACCTTCCACATATCTTGCTAGGTTTGGGTGTTCTAGTGAGTGCAATTGGGGTTGTAGTTAGGAGCTGTAAGCTTTTTCGACCTGCGATAATTGCTTCATACTTACATCCATCCTAGAGTAGCTCTTTGATGCTATACGTTTTGGACTTAACAAGCAGATTTCCCTGATTTTTATGACATTATTTTGCTTGACTCTCCCTTTTTCGCTATTGATCCAGCCCACACCATGGTCACTCGCCTTTCCTGGCTGAGCCAGCCCAGAGCTGGTCCTCTCCACGCACTGTCTCACTCATGGAACTGACAGGTTATGTGCTGCAATCTCACCATGAGGGAATCTGTTTACTTACCAGCTCAATATTTGAGTGCTAGCTCAGCACTGTGTCTCCAAAGCTTTTCTCCGCAGTCAACATGCTGTGTTTTCAACACTCTCTGATGCTGTGACTTCATTCCAGTCTGGCCAAAACCCAAGGGTCTTCTCATACCACGTAGCATGATATGAGTGTGTTCACCATGTCATACCTATACTTAATCTGGCTGCCACCTGCCTGACCACCGCTGATCACCATGTTGTGTCATTATAATGATATAGTACCTTGGGATTATTTGCTGTTCAAGACATAAGGCACCAATCACTCATAAGGGATTGAGTAAACACGTTGCGGGTTCTCTTATTAAGACTAGGCACATGAAAACCGGTATAGATGAGTATAAAGCCTGAAGACAGCAGAGCTGTGTGCCTGTGCTCTGTTCAAACCAATAGTGAAACTAAGACTGGATCACATGACACATTTCCCTTCTACTGATGTCATGCTGATATCCCTTAAAGGCATATTACTACAGATAGATTTGGATGAAGAGTGATGGGTGGAAGCTCATCTGGACCATAGCCACCGGCATGGACGTGTTTAGTTGAATGGCCTGTTTCTGTGCTGTAAATTCTGTGTAACTCTATGTTAAATGTTTTCATTTGACGTTTTTTCCAGTAACTGACATGCCTAATCGCCAAAATAGCTAGAATAAAACTAAAATCAAATCAAAAATTCCATATTTCACCAGAACATAAATGTATCAATTAAATGGTGTTAAAGTTTTTACTTGAAGACCTCAAATTTCCTCAAAAGCCTTGGCTTTGACTTTAGATGTTTGTCTGCAGTTGTGATGCTGTGACATGAACTTGGATTATGTGTGTGTAATATACTGAACTTCATGTTGCATCAGCATTGTTGAGTCAGCTTTATTGACGGGATATCTCTCCATAGTTCCCAGCAATGTCTGCTGAACACTTTTTCAACTATATTTGAAGAAGAACTCTCAGATAAATTTTCAAAAGTTTTATTGAGGGGAAACGTATTTTGTGTTTTTTTGAATAAAGAAAATGTGTATTTATACGTGAGTCAGAGAGAGAGGATGAATGAGACAATTGTACATGTGGTGTTAAAATTCTATTGTAACTTTAGCTTTGTGGATTATAAACTTCAAAAAGTGTAATAAGTTGAGAGAGAATATTACTTTCCTCATATAAATGTAAGACCATAAGACCATAAGACATAGGAGCAGAAATTAGGCCAATCGGCCCATCGAGTCTGCTCCGCCATTCAATCATAGCTGATAAATTTCTCAACCCCATTCTCCCGCGTTGTCGCGGTAACCTTTGATCCCCTTACCAATCAAGAACCTATCTATCTCGGTCTTAAATACACTCAATGACCTGGCCTCCACAGCCTTCTGTAGCAATGAATTCCATAGATTCACCACTCTCTGGCTAAAGAAGTTTCTCCTCATCTCTGTTCTAAAAGGTCTTCCCTTTACTCTGAGGCTGTACCCTCGGGTCCTAGTCTCTCCTACTAATGGAAACATCTTCCCCATGTCCATTCTATCCAGGCCTTTCAGTATTCTGTAAGTTTCAATCAGATCCCCCCTCATCCTTCTAAACTCCATCGAGTATAGACCCAGAGTCCTCAAACGTTCCTCATATGTTAAACCTTTCATTTCTGGGATCATTCTTGTGAACCTCCTCTGGACCCTCTCCAGGGCCAGCACATCCTTCCTGAGATACGGAGCCCAAAATTGCTCACAATATTCTAAATATGGTCTGACCAGAGCCTTATAAAGCCTCAGCAGCACATCCCTGCTTTTATATTCTAGTCCTCTCGAAATAAATGCCAACATTGCATTTGCCTTCCTAACTACGGACTCAACCTGCAAGTTAACCTTAAGAGAATCCTGGACTAGAACTCCCAAGTCCCTTTGCACTCCAGATTTCTGAATTCTCTCCCCATTTAAAAAATAGTCCATGCCTCTATTCTTCCTACCAAAGTGCATGACCTCACCCTTCCCCACATTGTATTCCATCTGCCACTTCTTTGCCCATTCTCCTAACCTGTCCAAATCCTTCTGCAGCCTCCCCGCCTCCTCAATACTACCTGTCCCTCCAACTATCTTTGTATCATCTGCAAACTTAGCCAGGATGCCCTCAGTTCCTTCATCTAGATCATTAATGTATAAAGCGAAAAGTTGTGGTCCCAATACTGACCCCTGCAGAACTCCACTAGTCACCGGCCGCCAGCCTGAGAAGGACCCCCTTATACCCACTCTCTGCCTCCTGCCAAACAGCCAATCTTCTATCCATGCTAATACCTTGCCTCTAACACCATGGGCTCTTATCTTACTGAGCAGCCTCCTGTGCGGCACCTTGTCAAAGACTTTCTGGAAGTCCAAGTAAATAACATCCATTGGCTCTCCTTTGTCTAACCTACTTGTTACCTCCTCAAAGAATTCTAACAGATTTGTCAGGCATGACCTCCCCTTGATGAAACCATGCTGACTTTGCCCTATTTTACCATGCACTTCCAAGTATTCTGAAATCTCATCCTTAATAATGGACTCTGAAATCTTACCAATGACCGAGGTCAGGCTAATCGGCCTGTAATTTCCCGTCTTATGCCTCACTCCCTTCTTAAACAGGGGAGTTACATTAGCAATTTTCCAGTCCTCTGGGACCCTCCCTGACTCCAGTGATTCCTAAAAGATCACCACTAACGCATCCACTATCTCTTCAGCTATCTGCTTCAGAACTCTGGGGCGTAATCCATCTGGTCCAGGTTTCCTAGCACCTTCTCCTTGGTAATGGCCACCATACTCACCACTGCACCCCAACTCTTTTGAACTTTGGGGATGTCACTCCTGTCTTCCACTGTGAAGACTGACACAAAGTACTATTCAGTTCCTCCGCTATTTCTTTGTTCCCCAATACTACTTCTCCAGCGTCATTTTCCAGTGGCCCAATGTCCACTTTTGCCTCTCTTTTACCCTTTATATATCTAAAAAATCTCTTGCAATCTTCTTTTATATTACTGGCTAGTTTACCCTCATATTTAATCTTCTCCCTCTTTATTTCTTTTTTAGTTGTCCTCTGTTGGTCTTTGTAGGCTTCCCAATCCCCTGGTTTCCCAATGCTCTTTGCCACATTGTATGTTTTCTCTTTAGCTTTTATGCTGGTCCTGCCTTCCCTTGTCAGCCATGGTTGCCTTGTCCTCCCTTCTTCTTCCTAGAGATGAATTTTTGCTGTGTCTCCCAAATTATTCCCAGAAACTCCTGCCATTGCTGTTCCACTATCTTTCCTGCTAGGCTCATCTCCCAGTCATTTCTGGCCAGCTCCTTCCTCATGCCTCTGTAGTTGCCGTTATTCAACTGTAATACCATTACATCTGATTCCAGCTTTCTCCTCTCAAATTGCAGGGTAAATTCTATCATATTATGGTCACTTCCTCCTAAGGCTTCCTTCACCTTAAGCTCCCTTATCAAATCTGCCTCATTACACATCACTAAATCTAGAATTGCCTGTTCCCTAGTGGGTTCCACCACAAGCTGCTCCAAAAAGCCATCTCGTAGACATTCCACAAATTCCTTTTCTTGGGATCCACTACCAACCAAATTTTCCCAGTCGACCTGCATATTGAAATCCCCCATGATCACTGTAACCTTGCCTTTCTTACACACCTTTTCTATCTCCTGGTGTATTTTGTGCCCCACATCCTGACTACTGTTCGGAGGCCTGTACATAACTCCCATTATGGTTTTTTTTACTTTGCGGTTCCTCAACTCTACCCACACAGACTCTACATCATCATTATTCTTACTAACAAAGCAACCCCACCCCCCTCTGCCAAGCTGCCTATCTTTTCGATAGGATGTATATCCCTGGATATTTAGCTCCCAGTGCTGATCCCCTTGCAGCCATATCTCCGTGATGCCCACCACATCATACCTGCCAATTTCAATCTGTGCCACAAGCTCATTTACCTTATTTCGTATACTGCGTGCATTCAGATACAACAACTTCAGTCCTGTATTTCCCGTCCCCTTTCTCATTGTCATCCCTTTATCTGATGTGCTTGAAGTTAGATTCCTAGCCCTTTCCAAACACTCTGTCCTATTTTGTGTTCTGGAGACTTTAACAGCCTCTCCTGGGCTCTCCTTTCTTTTCAGTTTTTTCATAATTTTCCATGAAGTTGAATCCACCCCCACCACCGCGCCCGCCCCCCCACCACCTCCCCCCCCCACCTCCCCCCACGCTAACCTGCTGCTTTGTTTCCCATTAGTCATGCTTCTTGGAGTTTTATCCTTCCATCCGCCCCCCCTCCCACTTTCTAGTTTAAAGTCCTGTTGACCACCCCTATTTGCCCTTTTCGCTAGAACATTGGTCCCATATCGGTTCAGGTGGAGACCGTCCCAACGGTACAGATCCCTCCTGTTCCAATACTGATGCCAGTGCCCCACGAAATGGAACCCCTCTTTCCCGCACCACTCCTTTAGCCACATGTTTACTTCCCTTATTCTCGCATCCCTATGCTAATTTGCACGTGGCTCGGGTAGTAATCTGGAGATTATAACCCTTAAGGATCTGTTCTTTAATTTAGTTCCTAGTTCCTGATGATCCCCAAACAGATCTTCTTTCCTAGTCTTACCTATGTTATTTGTCTCAACATGGACCACAACAACTGGATCCTCCCCCTCCCTCTCCAATATCCTTTCAAGCCGGTCAGAGATGTCCCTCACCCTGGCACCGGGCAGGCAACATACCATGCAGGACTCTCGATCCTGCTTACAAAGGAAGCTATCAATTCCCCTAATTATAGAATCCCCTACAACTACCACTTGTTAGTTTATATTTTTCCAAAAACTGTAATATCGTGAAGTTACCTAATGATCTGACAACTGGAAAAAGTAAATGTTATAACAGCTTGGCCTGTGAGAAATCGAGAGATGTAGACAGAGTGCCTTAACTCATTGTAATTTGATAAAAGCAAAATACTGCAGATGCTGGAAATCTGAAATAAAAATAGAAAATGCCGGTAAAACTCAGCAGGTCTGGCAGAATCTTCGGAGAAAGAAACAGAGTTGACGTTTTGAGCCCATGTGATTCTTCTTCAGAGTTAAAAAGAATTTGATGTTCTTTTAAGTAGAATTGTTTAACTTTGGAAACAAACATAGCCACTTGAGAGAAATTGTTAGAAAGGGAGATTTTTTTTATTTGTTCATGGGATGTGGGTGTCACTGGCTAGGTCAGCATTTATTTCCCATCCCTAATTGTACTTAAGAAGGTGATAGTGATCTGCCTTCTTGAACGGCTAGAGTCCATGTGTTCAGGAATACCCACAATGCTGTTTGGAAAGAAGTTCCAGGATATTGAACCAGCAACAGTGAAGGAACACCAATGTGGTTCCAAGTCAGGATGGTGTGTGACTTGGAGGGAAACTTGGAGTTGGTGGTGTTCCCATTCATCTGCTGCCCTTGTCTTCTAGTTGGTAGAGGTCATGGGTGTGGAAGATGCTGCCAAGGGAGCCTTGGCGAGTTGCTGCAATGCATCTGGTGAGTGGTACACACTGCTGCCACTGCGCATCAGTGGTGGAGGGGGAGAATGTTTAAAGGGGTGGATGGAGTGACAGTCAAGTGGGCTGCTTTGTCCTGGATGGTGTTGAGCTTTTTCAGTTTTAATGGAGCTGCACTCATCCAGGCAAGTGGAGAGAATTCCATCACACACCAGACTTGACCCTTTTAGATGGCAGACAGGCTTTGGGGGGTCAGGAGGTGAGTTATTCACCACAGGATTCCCAACCTCAGACCTGCTCTTGTAGCCACAATATTGATATGGCAGGTCCAGTTCAGTTTCTGGTCAATGGTAACCACCAGAATGTTGATAGTGGAGGAGTCAGTGATAGTAATGCTATTGAATGTCAAGGGGTGATGGTTAGATTCTCTCTTGTTGGAGATGATCATTGTCTGGCACTTGTGAGGCACAAATGTTACTTGCCACTTGTCAGCACAAGCCTGGATATTGTTCAGGTCTTACTGTATTTGGACATGGACTGCTTCAGTGGCTGAGGGGTTGAGAATGGTGCTGAATATTGTGCAATCATCAGTGAAAATCCCCACTTCTGACCCTATGATGGAAGGAAGTTCATTGATAAAAAAGCTGAAGGTGGTTGGGCCTAGGACACTACCCTGAGGAACTCCTGCAGTGATGTCCCAGAATTGACCTCCAACAACCACAACCATCTTCCTTTGTGCTAGGTATGACTCCTACCAGCAGAGAGTTTTCCCCCTGATTCCCATTGACTCCAGTTTTGCTCGGACTCCTTGAAGCCACACTCAGTGAAATGCTGCTTTGATGTCAAGCGAAGTGACTCTCACCTCACCTCAAGTTCAGCTCATTCGTCCATATTTGAACCAATTTTGTAATGAAGTCAGGAGCTTAGTGGTCCTGGTGATACCCAAACTGAGCATCAGTGAGCAGGTTATTGCTGAGTAAGTACTGCATGATAGCACTGTCAATAACTCCTCCCATCACTTTGCTGATGATCAAGAGTAAACTGATGGGGCGGTAATTGGCTGGGTTGAATTTGTCCTGCTTTTAATGTACAGGACATTCTTAGGCAATTTTCCACATAGCCAGGTAGATGCCAGTGTTCTAGCTGTACTGGAACAGCTTGGCTAGGGTCACAGCTAGTTTGCCTTCCATACTATTGCTGCAATGTTGTCAGGGCCCATAAACTTTGTTGTATCCAGTGCCTTCAGCCATTTCTTGATATCACGTGGAGTGGATCGAATTGGCTGAAGACTGGCATCTATGATACTGGAGACTTCTGGAGAAGGCCAAGATGGACCACCCACTCAACACTTCTGGCTGAAGATGGCTGCAAATACTTCAGCCTTATCTTTCACACTGATGTGCTGGGCTCCCCCATCATTGAAGATGGGGATATTTGTGGACTCTCCTCCCCCAGTGAGTTGTTTAATTTTCCACCACGTTCATGACTGGATGTGGCAGGACTGCAGAGCTTGGTTCTGATCGGACTGGTTGTGTCTATTGCATGGTGCTTCTACTGTTTGACATGGATGTAGAATGGAAAAGAGGGAAGGAAAACAGATTGAATGTGAGGGATGTTTGGTTTCCTGCATGTCATCACCACCCTTGGATATAGCAAGTGTGAGTTGAGTGGAGTGGAGAGAGGGCTAAGGACAAGGCGAATGATAGCAAAGTGAGAAGGAAGGGTCGATAAAGAGTTGAAAGGATAGTTGAAAGCTAAAACAGTGGAGATAATAATGGCAGTTAGGAGAAGGTAGAAAGGGAACACAGCAGGCGGAAGTTGAATGGGCTGTTGATGCAATGCAAATGAGGTGGGTGGGTGGAATCATAACTGACCGGGCAGGAGATCACAAGCTACATTTTCCCTACAACCTCCATCCCAAATGCAGTCTGCAGCTGCCAGTGAATTACTTCCCTTTCATACCACAGTATACATCCTACCTGAAAGGAAAGGAGAATTTCAGAAAGGGCATGATTAAGGCCAATAAATGCCACCCATGACTTTCCAGCAAGTTTCTTGCTACATTCAAAAATTGATAAGTGACTGAGACTTAGAAAGGTCTGCCAGAGATCATCATAAAAGCAATTCCAACTTTGCAGTTAAACACTTCAACCCAGACTCTGAAATACGAGCCATGGTAGATGATCTACTGCATCATAGCAATCAACGGGAGTGAAGTACAGCCAGCATAGACCATAGCTTTAATTTGTATGTTGCTTGTACAGTCTTTGTGCCCTGAAGCATAGGTGGGTCACATCACCATCCCACCATCAACCAGAGCATCATGAGTATGATGAGCAAAGCTAACCAGGTTTACTGAAGTTAGGAAAGGCTTTCAATTTCATCTCCTTAACTGTCTGACTATGATTGGGTCAACTTTTAAACTTCCAGTTTGTGCTCTTGGTGCAATAAACTGCAGTGGAGCTTTTGCAGCTTGAGGGCTGACTGGTACACGCAGTCTACTTGTAACCACCGGGATAGGAGGAGTGTGCAGTTGATCTAGCCCCACTTCTCCACAGGTCATAACATTAGTTTAAATCTTCAATTTAGTCACCAAATGGCCAATTATTTACCTTCACTACTGTTACCCAGAAAAAAGAGACTTTAACCAGGCTTCTTTCAATAAACTATAGAACCATGGAACCATAGAAAAGTTACAGCATAGAAAGAGACCATTCAGCCCAATGTGTTTGTGCCAGCCATAAGAAGAGAAAAAGGAAACTAGCCGCTCATTTTTAATCCCATTTTCCAGCACCTGGTCCATGGCCTTGCAGGTTACAGCATTTCAGGTGCAGATCCAGGTACTTTTCAAATGAGTTGAGCATTTCAGCCTCAACCACCAGTTTAGGCAGTGAATTCCAGATGCCCACCACCCTCTGGGTGAAAAAGTGTTTTCTCATGCCCCCTCTAATCCTTCTACCAATCACCTTAAATCTATGCGCCCCTGGTAATTGACCTCTCAAGTCAGGGAAACGAGTCTTTCCTGTCTGCCCTATTTATGCCCCTCATAATTTTGTACATAATTACGTCACTGCTCAGCATTCTCTGTTCTAAAGAAAACAGCCCTAGTCAATCTAGTCTTTCCTCACAGTTACAATTTTCAAGCCCTGACAACATCCTTGTAAATCTCCTCTGCACTCTCTCCAAAGCAATTATTTCCTTCCTGTAATGTGGTGACCAGAACTGTACACAAAATTCCAGCTGTGGCCTAACCAACTTTTTCTATAATTCCAGCATTATATTCCTGCTTTTGTATGCGATACCTCACCCAATAAAGGAAAGTATTCCATATGCTCTCTTTACCACATTTCTTTACTACCAACAAACAACAAACTTATTAATTTATTATGAAACCAGCCTTGTTGAATAGAAAGGCAACATACAGTATGGAATATGAAATTATACTAATTACTTCTTTGAGATACCCTAAGTCATGCACACATGCACAAAAGCAATGAAATAAAAATAGAAATGGAGACATTTGGCCAAAGATTAAAAGTCAATGGTTCAAAGGTAAAGGATGGATGATAGAGCTCTTGAAATGGTGTCTAGGTTATATGATTGGTCTCTCAGCATTGATCCACAAAATGATCAATGACCCTGGTTCTTCTTTCCAGGTGGACTCAAGGGATACTTGAGGGTACACTATTCCTGTATATAAAGCATCTTAGGAGCAGCTTATATTTATTTCCGGCTGTGGACTGGCTCTGGACTGCAAAAGGCTGCTGTCTTCCTTTACAAACAGTTGGTCCTTCTCTTCTCAAAAGCAAAACCAAAACCCACTCTTAAAACACAGTCTGCCAGGCAGGGTTTTTTTTTCAGAGCCATAAAACCCATGTGATCCCCTTTGTACACAGTCTACCAGAGTCAAGAGGTTTCCAGCCTTTAGTTTCCAACTGCAAAATTACCTTTCCTGTAAAAGGATGTTTTTTTCCAGGAATAGCTATCAGAGTCCTGCATTAACCCTTTAAGGGACAGTGTTTTAAAACACAAATTCTTCCAGGATGTCCTTAGTCCTTGAAGATGAACCATTTTCTGTGATTAAAGTGTTCATGACATGCTCCTCTCTTGGTAAACGTTGGTTTGATCTCAAAGTAAATTGTGGGTCATGGAATAGCAGTACACAGGGTAATGCTCCTTCTCCAAAGAGTGCCACAGGGATATCACTCCAAGTAGTGGCAGTTACATTGAATTTGCTTTGACAGTGCATTTTAATTTTGTTTGCCTCTTTTCTTTCTTCTTCATTACAGCTGGTGACTGAAGGGTTCTGATAGAGTAGGTTGGGAGGAACACCTTCTGCTGGCAGAAGGGTCAATAGCCAGAGGACACAATTTTAAAATAATTAGAAAAGGAAACAGTGGGAGGTGAGGAGGAATCTTTTTATGCAACGAGTTATTGTGCCCTGGCATCTGTTGCCTGAAAGGATGGTGGAAACAGATTCAATAATGACTTTCAAAAGGAAATAGGATGCATATCTGAAAAGAAAAAAAAAATTGCAGGCCAAGGGGAAAGAATAGGGGAGTGAGATGAATTGAATAGTTCTTCCGAAGATCTGGCACTGGCACAATGGGCTGAACGGTATCCTTCTGTCCTGTACGATTCTAATTTAATTTTCATTTTGCCTCTCTCTTTTCCTCTTTGATTTTTCATTTTCCTTTCTCTTCTCTCTCTCTATCTGTAGTAATTGTAAGTTAAACCATTTCTTACTGTTACGGGGATCATGTGACTGTACAGACGAATCAGCCCTAAGCGCTGGGAATCTTAGGGGCGGAGCTTTTGAGCTTTGGTCTTGGAACCAGCATGTAACCTCATCTGGCGTCTGTAAATAAAATTTACTGTTTCTTATGAGAAATTAGCCCTGCATTCCAAGTTCATTTCAATTAGCGATGAGAATAAATAGCGCTGATGTGGAACCCTGCCTCACGACTGTGAGTATTTTGATTTTTTAGGGAAGAAAAGAATCATACTCACCAGCAATGCCTCTCTTTGGCAGAATTAACCCATACGACTCATCCATCAAGGACTGGAATCAGTACATTGAGTGATTAGGTTTCTACTTTGTGGCTAATGAAATCACGGCAGAGGAGAAACAAAAGGCAATTCTCCTATGTATCTGTGGGAGCAAACATATAACGTAATCCATAGCTTAACGGCTCCAAACGCACCTAATTCCAGATCCTTTACCAAGCTAGTAGACCTCATGGAAGGACATTTTCAGCTTAAACCATCAGTGATCATTGCAAAGATTCAAGTTTAACTCTCGAGTAAGGGCCCCCAGTGAGTCAATCGCAATGTGCGTCATGAAGTTAAAACAATTAATGGAGCACTGTGACTTCATTGATGCTTTAAATGCCATGTTGCAAGATCGTTTGGTTTGCAGGATAAATAATGACGCTATTCAGCACCATTTGCTTGCAGAAGTGCACCGTGGAGATAGCGCTAGCAATGGAGAGTGCTGAGAGGGATTCGCAGGCTTTGCAGAGTGTGCAACATGGCACCATTTTGCAGCAAGGTCAGTAACCTGCCACCGAGCATGGTGCGAAGACCAGGGATGCTACCACAAAGTGGGATACGGTCCCCACCACTGGAAGCAGCTCACCAGTAATCCAGAAGTTAAAATGTTACCATTGTGGGGGAATCATGCACCCAAAGTCTGCAGATTTAAAGAGGCAGAATGCCACTACTCTCACAAGATAGGGTATGTTGTTAAACAGTGCAGGGCTAGATCAAGACAACCATTCAGATAGCAGGTCAAGTTAAATGAAGTGCACAATATAAATGAGCCAGAAGCTACTGAGGCTAATGTTTATTCCCAATACAATCTGAAGGCCAGGAAAACTGAACCAATCACTGTTACCCTTCAAGTAAATGGAAAGCCTCTGGTCATGGAGGTTAACACAGAAGCATCGACCACAGTGGTGGGAGAACACATTTTTAAATACCTCAGAGAAGGTACCCAGCCATTGAGTTTGGAGCAAACCGCTGCTCAGTTAAAAACACATACAGAAGAAGCTACACAGGTGAAAGGCATCACCTCTGTACTTGTATCCTACAGTCAACAGACAACCTAAGTTGCCAATAATTATTGTAACAGGAGAAAGGCCTAGCCTTCTGGACAGTGATTGGTTGAAAGAAATCAAACTGATCTGGCCAGAAATTTTTCAGATCACAGCAGGAGGAATTCCAGAGTTGCTGAAAAAGTATGACAGAGTATTCCGAGATGAGTTGGGGAAAATCAAAGGTCTACAAGCTAAAATATACGTGGACTCTGAAGCAACACCCGAGTTTTTTAAGGCTTTTTTATGTTCTAAAAGAAAGGTAGAATTATGTCATTTGGAGAAGTTAGGAATAATCCAGCCAGTCCAATTTTCAGAATGGGCAGCGCCCATAGTCCCTGTGATGAAACCTGATCAAACCATTCACATCAGCGGAGATTATAAATTAACTGTGGACGGGGTTGCAAAATTAGACAAATGCCCAATCCCAAAGATTGAAGGTCTGTATGCTAAACTTGAAGATCAGTACACTAAACTGGACATGAGTCATTCGTATTAACAGCTAGTGCTAGACAACACATCAAGAAGTTATGTCACCATAAACAAGCACAAGGGCCTGTACCAATATACATGTTTATCCTTCGGTGTGTCATCTGCCTGTGTGATTTTCCAAAGAACCACGGAAAACATACTACAAGGACTTCCCCGAGTTATCATGTATCTGGAAGACATCCTGATCACAGGATCCATAGAAGCAGAACATGTGGCCAACCCAGAAGAAGTTCTGAAGAGATTTTGGAGGCTAGCATTCATTTAAAGAAAGAAAAGTGCACTTTTCAAGCAAAGGACGTTACGTAGCTGGGTCATCAAGGGTTGCATCCATTAAAGAAGAAAGTCAGGGCAATCAAGGAATCTCCCTCTCCTACCAATGTCACAGAGCTCAAGTCTTTTTTGGACATGGTAAATTATTAGGTTCGATTCTTGCCTAGTCTATCTACAGTGTTAGCCCCTTTACACTTTTTATTGAAGAAGAGCCACAGATGGTCCTGGAAGGCCCAGCAAGAGGAAGCGTTCACAAGATCAAGAAGCTTTTATACTCATCATGCCCACAAGTGCACTATGACCCGTCTAAGAAATTAATACTCACTTGTGATGTATCTCCCTACGAATTGGGAACAGTATTGTCACACAAGATGGAGAATGGATCTGAAAGACTGATAGGATGTGTATCCAGAACCCTTTCTGAAAAAGAAGGCTTATCTATTGTATTTGGAGTAAAGAAGTTCCATCAATAATTGCACGATTGACACTTCACCATAGTGTCAGATCACAAGCCACTCTTCGGATTGTTTGGTGAAGATAAGGCAATCCAACTGACGGCCTCTGCTAGAATTCAAAGAAGGGCTTTAATTTTGTCGGCATACGAGTACAATTTTATGGACTTTGAGGGTGTGCATATAGCTAATGCAAACGCCCTCAGTCATCTCCCTTTGCCAGACAGTATTACACATGTTCCAATACCTCGAGAGGTAGTACTTGCGTTGAAATTTCTGGACTCCTCATCAGTCTGCGCGAGACAGATAAAGATTTGGAAAATTCAGGATCCAATTTTAGCAAGAGTCCATGAACAGGTATTGCAAGGATGGTCAAATGCACAAGTCTTTGAAGAATTAAAACCATTCTTTGCCCGTAGACCTGAACTGAGTTGTCAAGATGGTATCATGTTAGAAGCAAGAGTCGCTATCCCTTTGCAAGGAAGAGAACCATTATTTTTGAACTTCATAGTGCGCATCTTGGTATTTCAAAAATGAAGATGCTCGCACGAAGTTATATCTGGTGGCCAGGTATAGACAGTGATAGAGAAAAAATGGTGAAACACTGTCTCCAGTGTGAGCAACAACAGAAATTGCCCCTTTCAGTTCCACTGCATCCGTGGGAGTGGCCTGGTTGACCCTGGGTTAGACTACACATAGACAATGTAGATCCATGTCTAGGTACCATGTTTCTTGTGATCATTGATGCACATTCCAAGTGGATGGGTGTGTTTGAAGTAAGATACCCTATGTCATCTGCAACCATTGAAAAACTGTGCCAGAGTTTCAGTATTTATGGGGCAGAATTTTCCCTCATCAGGGGGTGGGGGGGTTGGTGAAGAGCCCGTGCGCAGAGGTGCGCCTCCAATTGGTGCCCCCGATTGTGTTTGTGCCGCTATTTTACGTGGGCAAGCCAATTAAGGCCCACCCAGCGTGACGTCCGTCAGGAAGTGCTATGCGCTTCCTGTGTGGGTGGTGGGGGGGATTCCCTAAACCGAGAGTATATCTTTCGCGCATGCACATGAAAAAGCGCACTCATCTCCCTGAGGCTAAGTGCTGCCTCGGGGAGATCGGCGCCAAATTTAAAAATGTTAAAAACAGAAAAAAAAAATTTCCCTGACATGTCCCCTCATGTGACACTGTCACATGAGTTGGAATATGTCCACTTTTAAATTCAGTTTAATTACATTTTTTAAAACTACATGAAACCTCATCCTGCCAGTGGATGAGGTTTCATGCTTTTTCTAATGCCTGCCAGGGCTCCTGGCCTACCCACCAACCTTAAGGTTTGGCGGGCAGGTCCATTAATTACTTCAATGACTCTGTCAATGGCCTCATTTGGCCATTGACAGATCGGCAGGCACACAGCTGATTCTGCTGAACCCCCGCCTACCTGAAAATTTAAATGGGGCGCGGTGACGTGGGGAGTTCCGCCCAATGTCACCACGTGTCATTTTACGGTTCGGTGAGCAAACCCTGCCTCCTGCTTGCCAACCGGGAAATCCTGGCCATGGTTTACCTGAAGCTATTGTGTCAGACAATGGTACTGCTTTCACTAGTACTGAATTCCAAAGACTCATGAAACTAAATGGGATTAAACACATCAGAACAGCACCGTATCCTCCCTCATCCAATGGGCTAGCAGAAAGAGCAGTACAAACCTTTAAAACAGGCAGGAAGAAACTATCAGAGGGACCGTTAGAAACACTAATTTCAAGATTTCTGTTCAGCTATCGCACAACTCCTCATGTGACCACTGGTTCAACATCTTCAGAATTGTTAATGAAGCGCTCACTCCGTACGAGATTGAGTCTAGTATTCCCTAACTTAGAGGGGAAGGTGGAGAAAAATCAGTGTAGTCAGAAAGTGAATCATGTAAAGGTCGAGAGTTTACTATGGGAGAGACAGTTTTTGTAACGATATTTTACAACTGGACCGAGATAGGTCCCTAGTACAATCATCTCTGAAACAGGGCCTTTATCTTATCAGATAGAAGTGGAAAACAGGATTGTTAGGAAACACCTGGATCATCTCAGAAGTTGAGAAACCCTCCAACAACAGTTATCCACCTGAAATTGAAGTAGAAACTTCTACCCCTGAGGTGCTAGATCAACAAAGAATAGACATGTGTGATGTCTGTGTTGAAGTAAATAATTCTGAACTGCCATTGCCCAAGGATGTCCCTGATGCTGCAATTCCTGTGCAAGTCAATCCAATGGAAGAACCTCCAGTTTTAGGGTTGCGTCGCTCTACCTGAATCCAAAAACCTCCTCAAAGACTACATTTATAAAGGCATGAACTGTATATAATTGTATACAAGATAGGTTAAGATGATTTTTTTAAATTAGAGGGTAAAACAAAATTAAAGGGGGAGGAATGTAGTAATTGTAAGTTAAATCATTTCTTACTGTTTCGGGGATCATATGACTGAACAGATGAATCAGCCCTAAGCATAGGCAATCCTAGGGGGCAGAGCTTTTAGCTTTTAGCTTTCATCTTGGAACAAGCATGTAGCCTCATCTGGAGTCTGTAAATAAAGTTTACTGTTTCTTATGAGAAACTAGCCCTGCATTCCAAGTTTATTACACTATCTTTCTGCACAATGCTAGACAATAATGGAGCAAAGGGAGAATAATATGCCCAAGCCACAGTAACCTGACTAAGTAAATGCAGATTTTACATTTGCAACTGAATTTGCCAACAGCAGAATTAAGGCATTCAGTTACAGCGGATATCACACAAATGCTCCAATGGAGTGTGAAAACGATGTTCATCTTCCTCTGATTATTAAAGATTGGGGTGTTCAAAATACGACAAGGATTTGATAGCAAACATAGAGAAACTTAGGAGAAATCAAAAACAAGGGGTCATGATATTAAGATCATCAGCTGTTATCAGCCCCGACTTAAAACAATTTGAGGTGCAAAAAAATTTCAAGCTGAAAGGTAAAGGAAAATATCCAACCCATGATGTTCCACTCTGTCACACTCTGTGCCAACCTACTTGTAATTCTTCATTCATTCACTTTCATTCAAGCTAAATGTGCATTTCTTTCTCCTATGGCACTCATGAATTACGAGACCTTTTCTTCACACTTTTGAAGAATAACGGTGATTGCATTTATATAATGCCTTCAATGTAGTAACATGTCCCAGTGCACAGAGTGTTATCAAACAAATTTATCGACCAGCCACATAGGGAGACATCAGGATGATTGTTTCATGGTTTCAGTCCCACTTAAATGTAGGACATCAAACTAATCAGGCACTTCATTCACAACCTGCGCAGTGTTCAATTATTTAAAAATATTTATCCAGCTGCTACTCTTGTTAACTTCCCCTAGGGGGCCAATCAAAATGATCCAGCAGCCTGTTGACTGTTGAGTTCAAGTGCACTCAATCAGTGCCTCAATGTTGTCACCTAGTTCAATTTTAAAAATTATTTTAATTTTTGCTGATCAGAGTGCTTGTCCACTTGCAGCTATTTAAAAGCACACACATTTATATAGCACTTTTAACACATCCTCAGAACGTGCCAAGATTTGAAGTGTTGTTTCGTAGGCAGACTTGGCCAGCTACGCACACACAGCAAATGAATGAATGATTGATCGGCTAATACGTTGTTGGTGGCGTTGCCTGAGTGTTGACCTGAAAACTAGATAAACCTACCCTAATCTTCCTTAAAAAGTGCCGTGGGATCTGGCATTAGTGTAAGCTGCAGCTCAGTGGGTAGCAGTCTTGCTTCTGAGTCAGAAGGTTGTGGCTTAAAGCCTCACTCCAGGGATCTGAGCATAAAATCTAGGTAATCTAGCTCAGTACTGAGGAAGTGCTTCACTGTCGGAAGTGAACATTGAACATTACAAGATGATTGTTTTAAAACATCCCTTTAACTTAAAGTAAAACAGATAGCTCTGAAAAGGGCGATGGTGAATTCCTGAAAAATACCTCAGTTCGGAGAAACGTCCTTGTGATCTCAGATTACTGCGGGGAGCGAAACTCAAATTGAAGCCCATTGAGATGTTGAGTGGCCACTTTTAGTACCTTTCACAGGAGCTCACCAAAGAGAAGAAAAGCTACTGCTGTGGAAAAGCAGGGAAAACTGCCTGTGCTAAAAACCAAGCAGGATGCTTTTAAAGGGTTCAGTTTCTGTTTAAAAGAAAGGGAACAGAACAGGCGGGACTCTTGAAGATTTAGGGAATGGGGAATTTTTGAGATGTGCCTTGCTAGTGGCAATCCGTTCTGGAAAATTCAGGCAACAATTGACAAAGGACACTGGAAGTTTTGACCTGACTGGGCAGGGAGAGGTAAGCCCTTTCTGGAGAGCTCGGAGTGAGTACCCTGACATGAACGCTATGTAATTTTAAGACACTTTAAAACTGAGACATGCTACATATCTGTGGTGTAAGTAAAAGTGTTTTATAAGGCATATTTTGGTTACATTACTTGATATAAAATTGACCTTTTCCTTTGGTTTGATGTATTAGTTGCCTGTAAATAAATGTATGATCTATGTTGATTTCAGTTTATTTGTTACAGTAAAAGTCTTTAAAAAAATGGAATCTTGTCCATTGGTTTCTTTACGTTTGTGTGTGGGGATTCCTTTTTTAAACACAGTTATTGGTCTGTACAGGAATTGTAATAATATCCAAAGACAGAAGAGAGCTGAACATAAGACAGTTGTGGCTTTCAAAACCATGCTCCCCATAGAGCTATAGAGGTCTACAGCACAGCAAAAGGCCCTTTGGCCCATTGAGTCTTTGCTGGTCTAACAAGTACCTATCTATCCTAATCCTGTTTTCCAGCACTAGGCCCTTGGCCTTGTATGCAAGTGGGCATCCAAATACTTCTTCAATGTTATGAGGGTTTCTGCCTCTACCACCCTTTCAGTCAGTGAGTTCCAGATTCCCACCACCCTCTGGGTGAAAAAATTCTTCCTCACATTCCCTCCAAACCTCCTGCCCCTTACCTTAAATCTATGCCCCCTGGTAATTGATCCCTCTATCAAGGGGAAATATTCCTTCCTGTCTACCTATCTATACTCCTCATAATTTTATACACCTCAATAATGTCCCCCCTCAATCTCCTCTGCTCCAGGGAAAATAACCCCAGTCTATCCAATCTCTCCTCATAAGTAAAACTCTCCAGCCCAGGCAACATCCTGGTAAATCTCCTCAGTGCTCTCTCTAGTGCAATCACATCCTTCCAATAATGCAGATTCCAGGACTGCACACAATACTCTAGCTGTGGCCTAACCAGCGTTTAATACAGTTCCAGCATGACCTCCCTGCTCTTATATTCTATGCCTCGGCTAATAAATGCAAGTATCCTATATGCCTTCTTAATCACCTTATCTACCTGTCCCACTACCTTAAGGGACTGGTGGACAAGCACACCAAGGTATTAGTTAGCAGTGTGTGTTGCCATTGATGTTTCAATTTCTCACCTCCTCCATAAAATGGAGCACAATTTCATACTGGCCTATGCAAAATTTAACAAAGTGGCTTTAAGTCTCAAACAAACTCAAATTGCAAGTGGTCTTGGATTCAATCCTCTCCACATTTAGTTGAGAAATGGTGTTCATGTCAGGGTACTGCAGAACAAAGACTTGTCTTATTTTTACTTCCAAAAACTTTTTTTGATGACTCCAGTCAAAGGTTGTAATGCATTCTATTCCCCAGACTGCAAAAACCACCACAAATTGTCAGATCTAACACAACAATGGTTTCATTTATTCTCCTAAAGTTCTTGCTAATTAAATTTCTCAGCCAAACGTTGACTGTATTGTCATAAAGAATTAGATGCACTTGGATACATTGTCAGAATTAGTACTGTGTGAGTGGCAGTTTGAGTTGAGAAACTTGTTTACTGGAAAAATGAAGATGAAACGATCACATTGTAAGTCAAGTCACTTCAGATATGTTTGCAATTTTTAAAACTTTTTAAAACACAGGCATCCGGTGTAGAATTTGGCCTGTACTTATTGTGAACTGCTCTTTCCTATCATGTTTACAGCAAATACTCACGAAATATTGTTATTCACAATCAAAGTTAATGGAAGACCTACCAGAAGTAATGTAAGAAGTAAAGCTGAAAATTCATTTGTATGTTGGATATAAATAGGGCTGTTCTTAAATTGTTCTTCAAAGATTTGTGCCTCTCTCCCCTTTTGCTTTCTCACTTGTTCTGGATATATCTAGTAATGAGCCAAAACAAGAGACAATGGGCCAAATGGCCTCCCTGTTTGCTGTAACCTTCCATGGTTCTGCAGAATCTTCTGTTATTGGAAAAGGGACTCAGTGCTTACCCAATCTCTATTTCCCCATGTAGCAAGGCTGCCCTGTACCTGCCAATGAGGAAGAGCCATCACCAGTTAGAATAATTGAGCCATGATTAAACCGATAAGGTATATCCAATAGCAATAATTTGAATCAGAGTGCTGGCTGATGTCCTCAGCCTAATATGTCTGATATTAGTTTTTAATTTGCATCTACCAACTTGTCTCAAGAATAGAAAATGCTGGAAAAACTCAGGAGGTCTGACAGCATCTGTGGAGAGAGAAACAGAGTTAATGTTTTGAGTCTGTATGACTCTCCTTCAAAGAAGAGTCATACAGACTCAAAATGTTAACTCTGTGGGCGGAATTTTACATCCCGGTCGAGCTTCCCGGTGGCATTGCATACTTGCGCGATATTTCAGTTGGCGGGAGCATGTGGGAGTCGGCTGCACACCCGCCAACAACTAAGAGGCCCTATTCAGGCCATTGAAGTTTCAATTAACGTAGATTTTTGTCTACCTGTCCAATGTCACGGTCGGTAGGTGGGTGAATCAGCCAGGCAGCCTTTGCATTTTTGAAGAAACCTCATCCAAGATGAGGTTTCCAATATTAATTATTCTTTTAAAATAAAAACATTTGGGGAGAATTTTTATTACCTATGTGTTCAGGTGAGCGAGTCCTGTGTGGGGACATTTTTTTTTCAGAATTTCATGTTCCTTATTTTTGGATTTAAAATTCTTCAGCTCCCTGAGGCAGCTTTCTGTCTTCAGGGAGCTTTCATTGTGCGCTCCCCCTGCGCTGATGTCAGTGCTTGCCCTCCTCTGGCCCCCAACCCAGCAGCACTGACCTTTTCAGCGCGCCTTTCACGTGGCTGGCTGTTAATTGGCCAGCCAGCGTGAAATCAGGGTCGGGGGCCAATCGCGGAGGGTGGCCTGTTTCCTGGCTACTCCTGGGCCCACCCACCGTGCCTGCCCGCCGACCTGAAAATCCTACCCTGCTTCTCTCCACTGATGTTGTCAGACCTGCTGAGCTTTTCCTGCGTTTTCTGGTTCTATTTCAGATTTCCAGCATCCGCAGTATTTTGTTACTACCAGCCTGTCTTACCTTACTCCCCTTGATCCTACCTGCAACTTAGTGCTAATCCCTCTCACATACAAGTTGCGTACTTTTTTCCTTTCCCTCTCTAGAACAGGTAACATCAAGAAATCATTGGGAAGGTAAAAAGAAAGGCATTGCGTTTAACATACAAAACTGCAAAGAGGAATATTTGAGGGGAATGGAGGTGAGGTGAAGGCTCAGACTTTCAAGGCAGCTGTAACCAAATTTATATGGAGGGTGAGCTTAGTAATTCCCATTTTTATATTATATATTGTCAGAAGGTAGGGTATTGGTTTTAAGCTGCTGTTTCACAGATTGCTAAATACCTGAAAGAGTAGAAACATTGACAGAAAGCGGAGCACAAGCTAAAAATCAATACATATTCCTCTTTGCAGTTTTGTATGCTAAACGCAATGCCTTTCTTTTTACTTTCCCCATGATTTCTTGGTTGAAGAAGTTCTGTTCATCTCTGCGACAAGATTTCCGTATCTCTCTTTTGCCTTGTTCACCTTCATTGCTTTCCATTTCTCTCCTGGTGTTTGACAAGGTGTTTAATAAAACCCACTTTCACAGCCATATCTCCTTCCTCAGTGACTGTCTCCATCTCCGACTTACCCCACGTGGATTTCAACTGAAATTCCACCCTTCATGTTTCGAACCCACCCAGGATTACAGGTATCTCCAGGACATAAAACGTTTCTCGGACTGCTGTTCCCATCACATTCTGAGGTCCGCACTCAGTGCCATGCGCTGCCATATGAACACACTCGACCTCTCCCTCCAGCAGCACCGCCGTACCCTTTTTCAAAGCAGCGCGTGCCCCCAGTTTCATTTTATTCTTCATCCCATCCGATGCCTCAACAAGAAACTTTTTCTCTTTCTCTCAAGTGCTAAGGAACGCAAGCTCCAACAACTCATCGACACCAACACCCATCTAGGACCCTCCACCCCTGCCTGTCCCTCCGTCCCCACCCCATCTTCCAAACCCAGTCCCAGCTGTGTATTCACTATACCCCCTGACCTTCCCCTCTCTGACACTAAACATTCAGTGCTTAGCAAAGGACTTAGTTTCATACCCTTACGCCCTCACCTCAGTGAATTTCGAGCTCAGCATGATGCTGAACTCTTCTTCCGCCGTCTTCGTCTCCGGGCTCACTTCTTTGGGCAGGATTCCTCTCCCTGTTCAACGGATCCTTTTACCCACCTCCAATATTCTCCCTCCACCTGGACCCCTCCCTCTGGATTCTTACCTTCTCTTGATCTTTTCATTGAGAACTATCGGCGCGACATTAGTCGTCTCAATTTCTCTGCTCCTCTCACCCATTCTAATCTCTCTCTCTCTGAACTTACTGCACTCCATTCTCTCAGGTCCAACCCTGACATTGTCATCAAACCCGCTGACAAGGGTGGTGCTGTTGTTGTCTGGCGCACTGACCTCTACCTCGCGGAGGCTGAGCGTCAACTCGCAGACACTTCCTCCTACCTCTCCCTGGACCACGACCCCACCACTGAACATCAAGCCATTGTTTCCAGGACTGTCACTGACCTCATCTCCTCTGGGGATCTTCCTCCCACAGCTTCCAACCTGATAGTAGCCTAACCTCGGACAGCCCGCTTCTACCTCCTACCCAAAATCCACAAACAGAACTGTCCCGGTAGACCGATCGTGTCAGCTTGCTCCTGCCCCACGGAACTCATTTCTCATTATCTTGACTCCCTTCTCTCTCCCCTTGTCCAGTCCCTTCCCACCTACATCCGTGATTCCTCTGACACCTTACGTCACATCAACAATTTCCAGTTCCCTGGCCCCAACCGCTTCCTCTTCACCGTGGACATCCAATCCCTCTACACCTCCATCCCCCACCAGGATGGTCTGAAGGCCCTTAGCTTCTTCCTCGAACAGAGTCCAGAACAATCTCCATCCACCACTACTCTCCTCCGTCTGGCTGAACTTGTTCTCACACTGAACAATTTCTCCTTCAACTCCTCTCACTTCCTCCAAATAAAAGGTGTGGCTATGGGTACCCGCATAGGCCTCAGCTATGCCTGTCTCTTTATGGGGTATGTGGAACATTCCTTGTTCCAGTCCTACTCTGGCCCGCTTCCACAACTCTTTCTCCGGTACATCGATGATTACTTCGGTGCTGCTTCATGCTCTCAACGGGACTTGGACAAATTTATTAATTTTGCTTCCAATCCCCACCCCTCCATCATTTTCACATGGTCCATCTCTGACACTTCCCTTCCCTTCCTTGACCTCTCTGTCTCAATCTCTGGTGATAGACTGTCCACCAATATCCATTACAAGCCTACCGACTCCCACAGCTACCTCGACTACAGCTCCTCACACCCCGCTTCCTGTAAGGACTCCATCCCATTCTCTCAGTTCCTTTGCCTCCGTCGCATCTGTTCCGATGATGCTACCTTCAAAAACAGTTCCTCTGACATGTCCTCCTTCTTCCTTAACCGAGGTTTTCCACCCACGGTTGTTGACAGGGCCCTCAACCGTATCCGGCCCATCTCCCGCGCATCCGCCCTCACGCCTTCTCCTCCCTCCTAGAAACATGATAGGGTCCCCCTTGTCCTCACTTATCACCCCACCAGCCTCCGCATTCAAAGGATCATCCTCCGCCATTTCCGCCAATTCCAGCATGATGCCACCACCAAACACATCTTCCTTTCACCCCCTCTGTCGGCATTCCGTAGGGATCGTTCCCTCCGGGACACCCTGGTCCACTCCTCCATCACCCCCTACTCCTCAAACCCCACCTATGGCACCTCCCCATGCCCACACAAAAGATGTAACACCTGCCCCTTCACTTCCTCTCTCCTCACCGTCCAAGGGCCCAAACACTCCTTTCAAGTGAAGCAGCATTTCACTTGCATTTCCCCCAACTTAGTCTATTGTATTTGTTGCTCCCAATGCGGTCTCCTCTACATTGGAGAGACCAAACGTAATCTGGGCGACCGCTTTGCAGAACACCTGCGGTCTGTCCGCAAGAATGACCCAAACCTCCCTGTCGCTTGCCATTTTAACACTCCACCCTGCTCTCTCGCCCACATGTCGGTCCTTGGCTTGCTGCATTGTTCCAGTGAAGCCCAACGCAAACTGGAGGAACAGCACCTCATCTTCCGACTAGGCACTTTACAGACTTCCGGACTGAATATTGAATTCAACAACTTTAGGTCTTGAACTCCCTCCTCCATCCCCACCCCTTTTCTGTTTCTTCCCCCTTCCTTTTGTTTTTTCCAATAATTTATATAGATTTTTCTTTTCCCACCTATTTCCATTATTTTTAAATACTTTTAAATCTTTTATGCTCCCCCCACCCCCACTAGAGCTATACCTTGAGTGCCCTACCACCCATTCTTAATTAGCACATTTGTTTAGATAATATCACCAACTTCAACACCTCTGTGTTCTTTTGTTCTTTTGTCTGTGACATCTTTTGATGATCTGCTCCTATCACTGCTTGCTTGTCCCTACAACCACACCACCCCCCTCCACTTCATCCCCCCCCCACCCCCCCCCCCCAACCCACCCCCCCCACACCTTAAACCAGCTTATATTTCACCCCTCTCCCTGGATTCACCTAGTTCTGTTGAAGGGTCATGAGGACTCAAAGCATCAACTCTTTTCTTCTCCGCCGATGCTGCCAGACCTGCTGAGTTTTTCCAGGTAATTCTGTTTTTGCTAAAAATCAATAGATCCTCAATGTGCAAGACAGCAGTATCCCCAGAGACACATTTTCTAAATTACTAGTTTCTAGTATTTTCCTCACATGTCTATTTAAATTGTTTTCAAGTAGCACAGATGCCAGTAGGTTATTATATATTATAATCAAAGAAAAACACAATTTTACTTGGAGGATCGTGAAGTTTAGCTATTGCTTCATCAAGCTAAAAAAAAAATAGCTATCATGCAGTTTCATCCATTGAATATTAAATGTTGAATGTTAAACAAATAAGGTATACGCTGTATAAACACCAATAGTATTGTTTAAACTCCCACAACAACAAAACATCACCAGCTGTTGTTCAGTAGCAGCATTTGAGTCAGAAGGTTGAAGCCCCACCCCAGACTCTCAAGTACAAAATCTAGACTGAATCTGTGCCAGTACTGAGGGAGTGCTGCACTATTTCCAGTACTGCCTTTTGAGTAAGATGTTAAACAAAGTCTGTCTCTCAAAAGGAAGAAGGCAGTTCTTCCCAGTACTTTCTTTATATTCGTTCATGGCATGTGGGTGTTTTGGCTAGACCAGCATTTATTGCCCATCCCTAATTTCCCTTGAGAAGATAGTGGTGAGCTGCCTTCTTGAACCGCTGCAACCTAGGCGTGTAGGAACACCCACAGTGCTGTTAGAAAGGGAGTTACAGGGTTTTGACCCAGTGACAGTGAAGGAATACCTATATGGTTCCATGTCAGGATGGGTGATTGGCCTGGAGGGGAACTTGCAGGTGGTCGTGTTACCATTTATCTGCTGCCCTTGTTCTTCTAGGTGGTAGAAGGCATAGGTTTGGAAGGTGCTGTCAAAGGAGCCTTAGTGAGTTGCTGCAGTGCATCTTATAGATTGTAAACACTGCTGCCACTGTGCGTCAGTGGTGGAGTGAGTGAATTTTGAAGGTGGTGGATGGGGTGCCAATCAAATGCTTTGTGCTGGATGATGCTGAGCTTCTTGAGTGTTGTAGGAACTGCAGTCGTCCAGGAAAGTGGAGATATTCCATCACTTATGCCTTTTATATGGTGGACAGGCTTTGGGAAGTCAGGAGGTGAGTGAGTCTCCACAGAATCCTCAGCCTCTGACCTGCTAGCCACAGTACTTTTATATGGCTGCTCCAGTTCAGTTTCCGGTCAATAGTAATCCACAGGATGAGCATTGTGGGAGATTCAGCAATGGTAAGGACATTGAATGTCAAATATGCTGATGATATTTATTGCTCTATCAACATCACTACAAAAAGACTATCTAGCCATCATCAGGCGGCACCTTGTTGGCCCTTGTTCTTCAATAATTGACTAATTGGTTGCTACGTTGCCTATGTTACAACAGTGACTACACTTCAAAACATACTTCATTGGATGTAAAGCACTTTAGAATCCCTGAGGTAGTGAAAGGTGCTTTATAAATACAAGCTTTTCTATTAATTAGCTCACATGGGAAATAGTTACAACCTCCATTTGTCAACTGCTGAACCTAAACTGCATCATCTCCTGTGCATTTTGGAGTATTTAAATTTTAGAAAAGAGCAAATGTTGAAAGATAAAATTCATTATCCTCTCTGATGACGTGCTTGAACTATGGTTCTAGGAACTTATCAGGGACAGCAGAGGAAGTTTGAGGAAATGCTGGTTGAGGGATAAATATTTTCCAGGACACTGGGAAGATCTGCTTTGCTAATCTTCAAAATAGTGCCACAGGATTATTTAGGTTCATTAGATGGTTCACATCTAATTAGAAAGACAGTGCCTCTTACAGTGGGGGAATGATAGGATTGTGTTTACTGGACTAGCAACCTAGAGGACTAGATTAATGATCCTCAAAACATGAATTCAAATCCCACCATGCCAGTTGGGAAATCTAAAATCAGTTAATAAATGTGGAGTAAAAAACTAATATCAGTGATGATGAAGCTATTGGATTATCATTAAAAACTCATCTCATTCACTAATGTCCTTTGGGGAAGGGAATTTACTGTCCTTACCAGTCTGGCCTACATATGACTCCAGACCTACAGCAGTGGGGTTGACTCTTAACTGGCCCCTGAAATGATCTAGCAGGCCATTCAGTTAAGGGCAGTTAGGAATAGGCAATTACTGCTGGCCTATCTACTCATGTCCACATCCAATGAATGAAAAGCAATACTATAAAACAGAATGTAAATGAGTCCCTTTCATTCTTAACTTTAACCCTTTATGTAACCACATAATAACCACATGAAACTATGACATTACCAAGCTTGATAACATTACCAAGCTTAGATTCAATGCCATTTCTCTGTCAACTAAAATAGTGTCAAACATTCATCCACTAATCTCACCAATTGGTAGGTTCTACCTGGCTCTGTTTAGATAAACATGCCATTTAGCAAAAACCCTGTTCCTTACTTGGAGGGGCCCATGACAGCTCGGTGCTCTCTCCCACCATTGCAACCAGAGGCCCCGCTACACACTTCCCTGCTTGAGAGTTGCCATCCCGGCAACTAGACATATTATACAGTGACTGTTTACTGAGCACTTTATTAGCAGGTTCAATTGAGCTATGAAGGCTAGCCTATTCGAGTTCATACTGGTGGCAGCATTCCCTTCGTGCTTCAATGATCTCGGCAAATGGTACAGGTTGGGATGATATTCAGCATTTGCTCGAGATGACGTTCTCAGCCCCTCTTCGGAACTCGCACTTTCAATAGCACCCAGTCTTTGTGATGGTTCATCCACCTAGGGGTCTAGATCAGCCATGTCTCCAGGCACTGTATGATCTGCAGCACTGGTTGTTCCACTTGTAGCCTCCATGTCAGACATCTCGGTATCTCCTTCTGGTACCAGAGTTGGCCTCCGCACACTGGATGCAGCTCCAGAATCCCCAACACACACATTGCAGGATTCCCCATTGCTATCCGACTTCCCTTCACTCAGGCCACCAGTAGCTGCTACTTCAGGCTTGACGATGCCGTTTCGTGGGCTGCTTGTCTCCACGTCATCCACCAGGCATTTGACTGTGAGCAACTCCCCTCTGAGAATGGTCTTCTGAGGTTGCCCTCCAACTACAGGTTCAACATCATGGGTATGACCACCAGTATCGAGCCGCTTCCCTGCTTTGGGAAAAGTACACTCCTCACAGTTCCAGCAATATTGGCAAGCATTCCTGGCCAGCAACATCACTTTCTTGTCAGTGCAGCTGTCTTCTCCGACACTAGGTGTCCCACCTGATCATGAACTGTGGTCAACACTTGACACTTGAGACTGTTGAGCTGGAAGAATTGCTTCAACTGTCTCCCATTGTCAAGAACCAGCTGATAAAGAACTCCACCCTCCTCCCTGATTCTCTTCCAGGACCTCAACAGTTTCTGTGTCTGTTTGGTCTCCCTCATCAGATGGCACCAGGTTGGTGGATATTGGGCCTTCCGGTAGTGACGTTGTCTTCCGATGTCTGCATTGACCAGCTGAACTTACCCGAGGTCGTCTTTTGAGTTGGTTGGCAAAGGTGAAGCTGTACCTGCCTCTACCCCACTAGCTCAGGTTTGGATCTCCCTCACAAGCACATCAGTGATACTTTGGCGACTCTCTACCTGAGTTGCACAGATGGTTGGGGTGGGAACACTGCCATTTGCTTGAGGCATGGGCATGGGATCAGCTGTAATGCTCTCTGGATTGGCATGAGTGGGTCGCCTTCCTCGTGCAGCCTTATGGCTGAGGGCCTCAGTGTTTCTATGTCCTTTGCCAGGCCTGTAACTTGCCTGGTGAAGAACGAGGAATGGAGTTTCTGCATTCATTCATGGATGTGGGCATCGCTGGCGAGGCCAGCATCTATTGCCCGCCCCTAATTGCCCTTGAGAAGGTGGTGGTGAGCTGCCTTTTTGAACAGTTGCAGTCCACGTGACATAGGTCTAGTGCTGTTAGGGAGGGAGTTGCAGGATTTTGACCCAGCGACTGTGAAGGAACAGCGATATATTCCCAAATTGCGCTGGATGGGGTCGCTATGCCTAATGTCTGTGGTGGTTGTGGTGGTTCAGGACAGTCTTTTTGGAAATGCCCAACCCTGTTACAACTCCAGCACCTCTTTGGAGTGCCCCTTGGACGTGTTTGGTCATGAGCATTACTGTAAAGATAGGACAGCAAGGATTGGATTTGTACTGGCTGTGCAGCAATCTGTTTCACCTGCCTCTTTAACCTGAGGCCTACATCCCCATCCATGCTGACAGTCACCTCTCTGATGTTGGCCTCTTTCTTGGTCTTAGGAGTCCAGTCTTTCCCCATGATCCGGATGATGCCATCTTGCACTTCAAATAAAGACAATCAGGGATGATAACTGTTGTCTGTTCAGCTACCTCTGGATGCCTTCATCCTTCACCGCTTCAGCTAGGTGATTTTTCGGCTGCATATCCCTGGTCAACTTGAAGGAGGGACCCAGGAGGAATATGCAGTTAAACAACTTCACCAGCTCCAGGTATACGGAGACCATTTCCTCTCCTTTGTCTTGCTGGTGCCCATAAAGCCTCTGTTGCAGCTGTGTCAGGCTCGTACTGCCCCCCAAAACCCATGCCAGGACTTCAAGGATCCGCCACGACTTCTTTGAACATGTGCACCTCTCCCCGGTATTTCCCAGTGAGCTTTCCCGCACAGATATTCCTCATGAACACCACCTGTTCCCTCTCGTTGAAGCCCCTGGATGCCATGACCAGTTGTTCGTCTTCGATCCAGTCCTCGGCTGCCGGGTCATTAGACGTCTCCAGTCTTCCCCCAAATCTGTCCAGCTTCCTACCCATTGGCAGGTAGAATACTCATGACAGGATATTCCATCCTTCCCCTGCTACGTTAAAGGATAGCAGACTGGAAGCCGCTTTCTGGTCACTACTTCGACTCTCAGCTTCATCCTGTGAAGCCTGTGTCTCCACTAAAGCTGCAGCTACTTCATCCTCCCTTGCTGACAGGGCCAGTTTCAGTTCTTTTGTCACCCACTCCATCTCGGCTAGGCACCTATCCATTTATCTGCCATGATTCAATGCCTGTGCGGTGGAAACCCATTCCTGACACCAAAATATTATCTGCAATTTAAGCGCACAGACTGCATGGGGATTAAAAAAAAAACAAGGTTCCTTTATTCCACTGGCATCAAAATTGTATAAACTCTTAAAGGAAAGCATAACTTCAGGAAACAATCTATTTACAGAGCATTTTCACCGCTGATGCTCCAGCTCTCTGTCCCACTTGTGGCCTCAGCTCCTCAATACAGTGACTCTCTAGGTTTGTTCTGCTGTCCAGCTCCTGGCTGCAGTCTTGCTCCCCTCTCTCTCTATGCTTCTCAGTCTCAGGGGTGCTGCCAGTCAGTCTGGCTAGGTCTCCAACTCCCTTTCCTAGATCCTTAGCCATGCTCAAGGGCTTCAACCTGCCCTAGTCTTGTGCCACTCTGCCATTCACAAATCCTAAACATGTCCTTGCTGCTTTTTCCCTCACCTCATGGCATCTGGCCCTATCCCTCAGCTTGTCAAAGGCCCTGCTCCCTGCAGAGAGGGGTTCACAGGGGCCGACAGTTCCCCTGCTCAGGGCTCTCCCCCACCATCGCCACCTGCTGCCAGAGGCCCTGCTATATTATTAAATAGGTTCAAGAAGCAACAAGAGATGTTTCTGGAGAGAAAAGGGATTGATAGATGTGTGAGAAGCCAAGTAATTTGGTTTGATCTATGAAGAAGAGACAAGCTTTCAAAAAATGGTGAAAAACATCCTTCAGAGAACTGATGGATTGAATTAGTACATTCTATGCTGAGACATTCTTTGATTCTATTCCAGTTCCTAAAGGCAATGTGCCACTAAAATTGAGTATAATTTAATCAAATTAAAAACGTCACTTTCCCGTGTTTTGCTGTACCTTTTCAAAGTGGGAGGAAAAATTGAACCGTAATTCTGTTTATCAATTAATTTATCACTGACTGCCAAGACTCAGCTACACAACAAAGTAAGTTAACTCATTAAATTAGCCACAAAAACAGCTAGGTTTTAGAAATCTTTCTACGGTTTTGTTAACTATTAAACCACATTCTCTACATCAACTAAAAAAAAAAGTACTTCCAGAGAATCCTGTTCAACATTGCTAGCAAACAGAACATCTCAAGGATATTTTGCTGTCACTTCATGTGTTTTTGAACAGCTGTTTTTCCTAGCAGACTGAAATTGCAGACTGACGGTCTGTTAAATATAATCCTCCAAACCACATGACTGAGCAGCAGGGCGGTGAAACATCTGTCAACCCCTGGAATAAAACCAAGGACAGACAGGTAATTATGGAGCATGTAAGCCCTTGAACGTGACTTTTAAAGTCTTACCTCAGCCTTGGTACCTGAAGGAGCATAGATGTCATTGCAGAGCTGGAGACTCATCTGTTTATGCACAATAAGATGATTGTTTACAAATTGCATCAAACAACAACTGGTTCAGGACACTAACCTCACAGTTGGGGAAACTCTTACTTCAGCTAGAATGCTAAAGAGGTTCCAGCATCAACATGCTTTAAGGAAAGACACTATTATCGGCACAGTGGTGCAGCAGCGTCACTACTATTACCTGTACTGGACTGCAGTCAAAGGTTGTACTGTATTCTATTCCCTAGGACCACTGCAAATTTCCAGATCAAATGTTATTATGGCATGAGAAGTGGCTCAGTTTGCAGCGTCCCTGCCTCTAAGTCACATGGTTGCCAGTTCAAGTTCTGCTCCAGGTCTTGAGCGCAGAAATTAAGGCTGACATCCCAGTGCAGTACTGAGCAAGTGCTGCATTATGGGAGATGTCGTCATTCAGATGAGATGTTAAACCAAGGCCCCCTTGGCCCTCTAAGGTGGATGTAAAAGGCCACATAGTACTATTTTGAAGAGGTTAAGGAGAAATATCCCCAGTGTCCTGGGCATTACAAAAATAGATTATCACATTGCTGTTTGTGGGAACTTGCTCTGCGCAAATTGACTGCTGCATTTTCTACATGACATTATATCTGTAAATGTATCACATATTCATGTTCAATTTCTGACCTTTGATTAGCGGAACTTAGAAGTGAAAAAAAATATCAGCCAGATTTCCTCCTCCAGTTGCTATCAAGTAACTCTTCCGGAAGTTGTTTGGCCTAAATTTCAAGTTTGACTTGCGCACCAGGTCGGCGGAAGCGGAAGCGGAAGTGGATGTGAAGGTAAGATATCAGGTGGGACACTCTAATACCCAGGGATGGCAAGAGGAGGCCACTGCACCTGACCAAACAACTTGGGAGGAGATGGTAGCCGGTGTCAGCGGCCACGATGCTGTGCGGCGCGCATGGGTGCAGTGTCACAAAAGGGTCAATGATCTGTTGTGCTCGGCAAGGGCAAGTACCAAGTTGGCATGGATCGGTGTGGAGAAGTGTTAAGGTCTGGCTGTCCCCCACCCCAGAGGTCAGGGGTGTTAGGGTCTGAGTGCCAACTGTCACTGACACTGGCGCCAGCCAAGGGGGTGAGCCCTGGCTGCCTGGCCTGAGTGCCTTGCGGTTCGAGGACCATGACTCAGATGTGCCCTGCGAGGTGTCCCAGAGTGTTGGGTTTGCCAGGCTGCTATGGTGCTGCAGGTAGAGAGTGTCAATGCTCCCCTGTCATTTCAGGAGAAGATATGCCACAAGACCAACGAAAGAAATAAGACAGGCAGAGGCCCCCCAAACCTCCTCATTCTGACGAGGGATGAGATGGATATCTTGGAGTTGGAGTGCCGCCACCCACCCTCGGTCAGCTGGTCATGAAGAGGCAGGGATCTCTGACGAAAGTAAGAGTGCAGTGCACAGGGGTGAGAGTGTCAGATTGTGCAAACATTCTTGTGTAGTCTCGTCATTAATGGGAGCCTCAAGCCTGGATTCCCCATTAATCATTGAAAGACGATGGCACCATGATGCAGATCTCCATTATCTCACCAGGGTGCCTGGCATGCACAGTGACAGCGTAATGACTTAAACAAATGCCAGCTCACCCACAAACGCAGAACCCTGAAGAGCCACCCTTGACGCCGTAAGACCACTGGGTTTTAGATGTACCTGCGTCACACCCCCTGTCTGCACCAAGCACCAGCAGTGGGCATTAGATCATCAGCTAGAATGTCGGTGCATAGAGGTGAGGGCACTTCACACTCGCTTGAGGAGCAGGCAGAGGCAGAGAGTGCCCAGCGCACCAGCAGTCGGTGGACTGCTGGAGACCAGGACGATGCTCAGTCGACGGTTAATGATGAGCCTCTGGAGTCATCCATGAGGTGGCAGATGCCGGATGTCCAGCGCGATATGTGGGAGGATCTGGCGGAGATCCATGAGGGTATGTGTGCCATGGTCTCTGTTGTGGAGAAGTCCATGTGGAGCATGAGCATGGTGGGTATTGCTTCCCCAAAAGGTTCAGGTATCGGAAGCACATCTTCAGAAGACCTATGGTCCTCTCTATCACTGCCCTTGTGGAGGTATGACTCCTATTATAACACTGCTCTGCCTCTATTCTTGAGTGGCTGAGAGGCGTCATAAGCCACCTTTTCAACGGATTGTTCTTGTCATCCAGTAGCCATCCATCCAGTCAAGCTGGAGCACTGAACAGCCTTGGCACCTGGGAGTGTCTGAGGATGTATGCACTATGGTAGCTGCCAGGGTAGCTTGCACAGACTTGCAGAATCTGCATCCTGTGGTCACACATTATCTGGACTTTCATGGAGTGGAATCCTTTCTTGTTGACGAAGGTACCCGGCTGAGCTGCTGGTGCCTTGGTGGCCACAGGTGGGCAGCCGATTGCACCCTGGACGTGGGGGAACCCAACAATCACTGCAAAGCCTCTGGCTCGCTCAGCCTGGCTGATCTTGTCTATACGGAAAAGAGTAAAAGTCAATACCCGCCCAAACAGGGCATCAGTCACCAGTTTCTCACAACTGTGGACAGCAGATTGGAAGACTCCACACAGATTCCCCCATTGACCCCTGGAAAGAGCCGGAGGCATAGAAGTTGAGGGCCACTGTGACCTTCAGAGCCACTGACATGGGGTGTCCACCCATACAGTTGGAGGTGATCTCAGGCCCAAAAATCTGACAAATGGAGGTCACAGTCTCCCTGGAGAGATGGAACCTCCTTCAGCATTGCACCTCAGACTTGTTGAGGTAGCAGCATTGCTGCCTGTAAACCCTGGCAGCAGGATAGTGGGGTCTTCTGCAGCCCCTTCTGCCTTGGACTACCTGCTGGCCCTGCACCCCTTGTGCCTGTGCCTCTCCTCCCACAGGTCACTCCCCTGGAATCTGAATAGGGACACCTGGCCTCCTCTCCCTTCTGCCCCTCTCTTCTTCCTCAGAGGAGATGCCACCAGCGGAGAGCACAATCCAAGTTAGCAGGGTAACAGAAGGCTATCTAGTGCCAGGAAGACCCCACACAGTCAAAATCCTCCAGGGGCCTTGGAGACACCAATGAGACCTGAAATGAAGCCTAGAAATGCAAAGACTGAAGCTCAGAACTGAGATGGAGCTGTCAAGCTCAAATAAGCAACCAGCAGCAAACTATCTCCTAAACTCCTCACAACTCGCAATGGCGATGCTGCTGACCCTTTGTATCCCGCCCTTGGGTGAGGTTTTGTTAAAAGTGGGCTGCCCACCTCCCTGTTTTGCCCGTGCGACGAGCGCAAAATCGTACGGGCAACGTAAAATCGGGATCAATTGCATTTTTAAGGGCCTTAAGTGACCTTTGAATCGTTGGCTGGCACGGCTCTGACACCCGTGCGTGCCCCCCCTGACCTGACGATTGCTCGCGTGTGGGATGACATCGGGACGTTCACCTGACATCACCTTGCGCTATTTCACATCTGTTCGGGTCAAGCACGCACCCTTCCGTGAGGTGTAAAATTCTGGCCTGTGTGTGTGTGTGTGTGGACATCAGGAGAGAACAACTTCCAGAGTTGAAAGGCCCACATAAACTCCAGGCTCACGCATGTGGCCACGTGGGTAAAGTATTGGAAGCTGTTAGCATGCGTAGAACTGTAGTCTAGCAAAAGTCTGCTCCTCTACTTGTGGAGTGAAAATTATTTAAGAACGACTGCAACTCTAACACTTCACAGCTCACTGAAGCCCTAAGAAGCAGCTTGCAAACTGCTGGCACAATTCTGTTCCCCACTGTGCCTATTAAAACAGGGGAAACTTTGGGCCCAATTGTCCCAGATTTGCATTAAGTGCGGTAGCAGGCATGAAAAAAAGATGTTTTACCCGCTGGTCGCAATGATGGGTTGTCCCTTTCCCACCTCCTAAATTAAGCAGTCACGGGAAACACACCAGATCACCAGCGAGTGGCCTCCGGTTGGCCCACCATGCCGTTACCTCACGCTGGATGCCATATTTAAACTGCAACCATATGCTCAATACTTGCAGCGCAGGACTGCTCCAGTGAAGACTTGGCACCAAAAGCCAGGAAGAGTGCAGCCCCCCACCCGTCCCCCTGCCGATTCAGTGACACATCCCTGGGACACCTTCTGGACACCATGGAGGCCCTACCCCCACTCTTGCTGCAGGAAGCCCATCGGTCTCACCATTCCGGCTTGGGAGGCAGTGACAGAGGTGACAGTGCCAATGCTGCACACAAGAGGTCGGCCATCCAGTGCAGAAAACAGATGAATGATCTCTTCTGTGCTGCCAGGGTAAGTCAACCATCTCATCAACCTCAACTCACCCACTCACAAGCCCATCACACATTCACTGGCATCTCACTCACTGCCATCTCAAGGAACATCACCACGCAATCTCTCTCACACACACACACACTCACATCTCCATCTGGTCTCATCTCCTCTGGAGACTGCCTCCTCATCCCATCAATGTGTCCACTCAGCACAGACGCATGCCTGGCATCCTTCTCATTTGGCCTGGCATGTGCCTTGCTCACACTCTCTCCATCTGCCTTTGTGCAGGACACGATTGTGCCCAATCAATGGAAGTCCGAGACAGGGGGTGGAGTGCCAAACGTCAAGGTCCTCACCCCACTCACGAGTCGCATGCGGAGCTGGCCAAAGAGGATGTCGACCATTCCTTCGGCAACAGTGAGATCAGCAGCGAGCACCCACATGAGGATCCTGCACTACATGATCCCTCTCTCAACCCTACTTTGGATCCACTGTTCTGTATTCAACGCAGCTGCCAAGCACAAATAATCTCCTCTTTCTGTCTTAGGCACATCTGAAAAGTCACCCTCAGGCAAACTTGAGCCCGATCCCAGTGCCGACTGTACCTCGCATAATACCCTGAGGGCAACACCATTGAAGACCCATCACAGCGTTCACCCACACCTTCCATCAGCGCAATGACACACACCTCTGTGGGGCCGAGATGTAGAGCAGCCTCGGGAGCACAATTTGGTGAGCACAGCACACAACCTGGTCCAAAGCAGGTGGAGGCAGGGACAGCCTTTGACACCAGCACTCGGAGGACTGATGGAGGCAAGGAATCTGTGGAGTCCGAGTCAGATGATGAGCCTCTGGAGTCGGTCCTCAATCAGTTGGTGGAGCAGGAAAGACAATCATGGGAACATCGGGAAGCGATGTCTGGTCCACTCCTCAGATTGCAAGGGATAACGGAGGAGTCCGTCAGCCTTCAGTCTGAGGCGATAGCACTGACATGCCAATGCATCGAGGTCAACACTGGCAGGATGGCGGGCACCACAGAGATTTTGGTCCAGGACATTGGTCCTGCACTGCTGTGCAGGCTAACTTCCTCTGCTGATGCCATAGCTGGCCTCCACCAGTGCGAGGGGGGGTGTGGGGCAGTGTGATCTCCAGATACACCTTCTCCTCAAGAAGGCAGTCAGGGGCCAACAGGCACCCACAGGGAGGACCACCAGCAACTTGACACCCCGGGGCCATCACCAGGTGACTCCGGGAATATCCGGCCACTCCAAGCCCCCTCTCCCTGTGACCCCCCATCTCTTCAGCATCTGTGATCGGTGACTCTGTGCCCCTGAAGGGGGACAGGTACTGAAGGTTGACAAAGGATCAGGTACGTTTAAAGTTTCATGGCTGCGTCTCCATGGTACGACCCTGATCACAGAATGCAAGCAAGCTTCTCTCAGCCAGACAGGAGTCAGGCATTCACAGAGGCAATGTGAAGATCTATGGAGTGTCCTCACTGCATGTTGTCATCATCCTCCTGGAATCTAGCGACTATTAGAGCTTCCACTGAGTTTCCATGACATGAGTCTGAGCACTGAGGGTATGTGCACTGCCATCAGCCACACAGGAGTCAAACATTCACAGATGCAAGATGAGGATATCAGGACTCATTGTATCTCGTCATCATCCTCCATGAATCTTATGGCTGTGAGGGCCCCCCGAGTATGCCTGCCTTGTCTGGACAGTGTGATGGCCTCATAGCTGGCATCCTCATCTTCGAGGACCTCATCATAATCACCCCCTTCGATGTCCATCTCATTAGAGGAGACATGCAGCTCTTCCGCCTCCTCCTCAGCTAGATCTTCTCCCTCCCTTGCAGCATCAGGCTATGTAGCGCACAGCAAGCTATTATGATGCACAACACCCTCTGGGGTCTGTATTGCAGTTCTCCACTGGACCTGCCTAGGCACCGGAACCTCATTTTCTAACTGCCTATTGTTTACTCCATCAAAGCCCAGATCACAGCATGAGCGTCGTTATACCATCGATCTGCTGCAGTCCAGATGGGCATCATCAGCCACATCCTCTGTGGGTAGCCCTTGTCCATAAGGAGCCAACCCTGCAGCCTATGTGGACCCTGGAAGATATCAGGAGACTGAGACCTGCTGAGAATGTAGGTGTCATGGCCGCTGGGAATTGTGCAAAGACCTGAACGATGCATTTATGGTGGTCACACACCAGCTGAGCATTCAACGAGTAGAAGCCTTTGTCATTGGTGTAGTTGACTGCTTTTCGCCAAGGAGATCTAAGTGCCACATGAGTGCAGTTGATGACACTCTGTACCTGTGGAAAGCCTGAGATCTGTGCATATCCCAGAGCTCTTGCTTCCTGGCTTTCCTGATCCCAGGTGAAATGCACAAAGTTCTGTGCCTTTGTGACCTCCTGGATTGACGTGTGCGTGGAGGCTTGCGAGACCCCACATAGGTCACCCGTGGAACCCTGGAAGGAGCCACTGGCGTAAAAATTGAGTGCCCCGGTCACTTTCACAGCCACTGGCAGTGGATGCCCTCAATGTCCCTGTGGCATCAAATCCTGCAGCAGGTGGCAGATGTGACCGATCAGTTCCCTAGACTTGCGCAGTCTTCAGCGACACTGGGTCTCAGTCATCTGTAGGAACGACAAGCGTCGTCTATAGATCCTGGGCCTAGCAAAGCACCTATGAGCGACAGCTCTCTGTGTATCTTCAGCTGTTTGCGCAACAGGCCCTGTTGCCCCTTCACCTTGAGGGGGGTTCTCCTCCCTTTGCTGAGCCAGGCGCCTCCTCTGCTCTCTTCTTCTTTTTCTCTGCTCTCTGTGAGCCATGAGGCATATCACTAAATCATCAGCCTCCATGATCCTGATGTTGTTCTCCTGCAGGATCAAAGAGATGTATGTGTTAGCATATCTTACCTATGAACCTCTCTTGGTTAAGTCTGAACGGCTCTTCACACCTGCAGGAAAGTACTGGCCACTACTTGGATGGCCAGTGTTTAGTCCGCTTCATGGCTGTCCGAAACCCCACCATCCTCCGCCCCACTCCACTTGACTGATTAGTGGCAGCTTCGGCCAATGGACTGTAAGCTATACTCTCATCTCTGGCGCAGACATTCTCCTAACCTACACTGCAAGGCTGCACTGTTAGTTTGAACCATGAGGGATACCGGTCCAAACCTTAATAAAGGCATTGCAAGGGGCTCTGAGCACCTCCACCAGTTCCCCTCGATGTTCACCTCACCATTTGCACACCTTTTAAAGGAGTTGTGTACCACGCTGTCCTGAAGTCACGCTGACATGGGTGGTAAATTTGACATGGGGGAATGATTCCAGCGAACAGGGCTTATTATTAGATGTTAAAGTATTGAAATTAGGTTCCCGACATGCGGCAGCAGGAAAGATGGCTGGTCTTTGATGGGTGGAGCAGACGATGGCAAACTAGCTTCACGGCTGTGTAAAACTGATTTTATGGCCTTGTCGCCATATTGTCCGCTCACGCCCGCCATGATACCTGCCACCAACCGGACCGGATGATTCCACCCTTTGTCTTTCTTAACCATTACTTTATATGTATGCCTTCAGCATGCAATAATACCATTCACAACCTTTTTAAATTCGATATGTCCTTTGAAGCTAACTGTGTTACTGTAAATTGAGAGCTTTATTTTATAATTGAAGTTTATTCTGATGCTGCCATTGTGATTCCATTGCAGTGTGTGATACTCATAAAATGGTACAGAGACTTTGTTTGCATAATTTTGATTTGAATTAACGAACAATTTAAACAGCAATTTTAAATTGAACGATAATCTGTATTATGAAAAATAAATTCTTAAAAAATGAATTAGCTATACTATTTGTATTGGAAACGTTTAAACTGAGGGGACGAATGACCTATTCCGGCTCTTAATTCGTATGTTCTATTATTACAACAGTGCTGACACTTCAAAAATTACTCATTAGGCATAAAGTAATTTGAGGCATCCAGTGGTCATGAAAAGTGCTATATAAACGCAAGTCTTTCTTTCTTTCATTTCTCATAAACAAGAGACAGCAATATGTCTGATAATTTACTTCATTTATTATTGGCAAAACATTAATCTTAAACACTTTAAGCAACAATACAGAGTAGCAACCATGTCCAAAACTCACAGGAGTGGATTTAATGAAGCTGTTCAAAGCACCAGATTTTGGAGATAGAACAAGGCTTTTGTCTTTCTTCCAAATTATTAAATACATGGCATCTCTTTTGTGCTATTTTCCTGTTGTGTGCAAACCTACCTGATGACCACCCAGTTCCTAAAACCAGAGATGAGAAGCCGCATACCTTTTCATGCCAGACTAATACTTCCCTTCTATATTATTACTATTTATCTTATTACTTCCTATCATTGCTTCTCACAAGTCATGGATCTCTTATAAACCATCCTTTCTTGTCCTTCTCACAGGAGCCCATTACCTTTCATATTGTTCACTCATTACATCACCCCTTGCCCTGGGTGTGATGAGAATCTTCTGCTCTCAACAGCACCTTTGAGGGGGAATTTCAACCTTTTTAAGAACATGATTTAAGCCACTACATCACTGTTTCATCTTATCAGAGACAAAATATCATGGAAAAAATCTTGATATTCTTACATCTGGTCTCCATGACAGCAAACTAATCACATTGGTTAGGCTTCTCTTGCTAAATAGCCTATCTTTCTCTATGTTCTCATCTAAAGGTAAAAATCTAAGAACCAAGATTTTAATGAAGTGGATGGCACAGTAAGTTTACACAGTGTCCTTTCACCTTTGGGATTTGGACTAGGATTCAATGAATGTCACCATCCACTGCTAGCTGTAGAAAGAGTGAGATGAGTTTTGGAACTCTCTAAGTATTTCCTGCTGAGCGTGAGTGCACACCAGGTATTGCCCATAACCTCGCTCCGGGATATCAGACATTTCAGTTAAAAAATAAAGCAGGGGAGTTGAATGGGGAAACGAGCAGGGGGACTGGGAGAAGAAGGCAGAGGGAAGAGAAGCTAGGGGAGGGCTGAGGGATAGAGGAGTGAGAGAAAGCAGGGAAGAGGAGGGAGCAGAAAGGGGAAGGAGGGATAAGAGGGCAGGAAGGGGAAGGGAGGAACAGAATGGAAAAAGGGGGAGTGGAGAAAGCAGGGAAAATGGGAAGGGATACATGTGAGGGTGAAGTGTACATAACTGGGAGGGTGGGGGGCAAGGGGAGGGCAGAAGTGGAGTGTGCCTTTGTCATTATCTGCCAAGTTGTTCTATTTAAAAGCAGTTAGATGAAATGCGTCTGTGAAGGGTTGATGGATCAGGCGGCTGTCAGGACGGAGTCACACACAGACAGTAACGGGGGGCAGGGATATGCACACGTTGGCTGGAGCAGAAGGGAACAACATCACAATGGGCAGATGCATTGTTGACGATGGGGTACAGTTGGAGGAGGCATTAGACAGTGGAGTATGTAAGGCAGAGAGTGTGGGTGGCCAGGCACAAAGTGAAGGTTGCTAACTTTCATTGGTTACTGGAGGTTTCATCATATGACCTCCTTCCTACAACACCCACCCCCATTCACCCCTGCCATCTGAAAGTCTATCCTTGCCCCAGCCCACCATCCAACATCAATTAGATAGCAAATAGACTGGTCTTTACCTGATTGGATGATGTCCAACTGTCAGTCAAGCAGCCTTTTTTTTAATCACATCTCCAATATTTTGAAAATTAACAAATGTTCAGAGAAAATGGGGAGGAAAAGAAACACACAGTTTTTTTTTTAACATCTCTATGCCACTTCTTCTGAGTTTGTTCATAGCTATGTCCCAAAGGCTAACCTTTAAAACCTGGAGACTCCAGGAAACTCTTGGAAACTTGGCAACATTACAAGAGATACTGGCCATATTGAAAAATCGATGTCCATATGGGACACTTGCCTTTATCAATCGAGGCATAGATTACAAAAGTAGGAAGGTCATGTTGGAGTTGTATAGAACCTTGGTGAGGGGCTGGAGTGCTGTGTGCAGTTCTGGTCGCCACATTATAGGAAGGATGTGATTGCACTGGAGGGGGTGCAGAGGAGATTCACCAGGATGTTGCCTGGGATGAAACGTTTATCTTATGAAGAGAGGTTGTTTTCATTGGAGCAGAGAAGACTGAGCGGTGACCTGATCGCGGTGTACAAGATTATGAGGGGCATGGACAGGGTGGATAGGGAGCAGCTGTTCCCCTTAGTTAAAGGGTCAGTCACAAGAGGGCATAAGTTCAAGGTGAGGGGGCAGGAGGTTTAGGGGGGATGTGAGGAAAAATTTTTTTCCCAGAGGGTGGTGACGGTCTGGAATGCGCTGCCTGGGAGGATGGTGGTGGCAGGTTGCCTCACATCCTTTAAAAAGTACCTGGATGAGCACTTGGCACGTCATAACATTCAAGGCTATGGGCCAAATGCTGGTAAATGGGATTAGGTAGGTAGGTCAGGTGTTTCTCACGTATTGGTGCAGACTCAATGGGCCAAAGGGCCTCTTCTTCACTGTGTGATTCTGTGATATTGGGTGCTGGGGCTTACTGCTGTTAAAATAATAACATCACCAGTGATTTTTCACCTGATGTATATGCAGATATCTGAGCTGAAGCAATTCCTTCAACTGTTGAGTGGCTGAACTTAAAGAACCCTATAGCAAGAAACCATAATACCATGGCAAATTAATTTGTGTTAAATTCAAATCATTGGGAGCCTGGAGCTTGGTTTCATACTTGTTTGCTTGACTTCTTGGTAAGAAACCTTACTAAATAACCTGAAAAAGGCTAATGTTCTGCTTAAAATCCTTAGTATGGTGGGTTACTTGATCAAAGAGACTATTAGTAAATCTGTTCTTGAAGACTAGTAGGCTGTAAAGATCAGATGAGAAATACATTTGGGAACAAGGCAATTATTTCTAGAAAAAAATGCAGTGAAAGTGAAGACACAAGAGAATTCACAATAATGTTTCTGAATCTGCTGGAACACCAGCACTTGTAAGACTGATTCGCAATTAGGTCAACAGGAATAAGATAGATTTCAATATGATGGCACAAAACGTGAAATAAAATTCAAAGCTAGGTCTTTATTTTATCAAGTGCTTCTAGTAAAAACCTGCAAAGCTTAAAAGTCACCTATGGGAGTTGAGAATGGCCACATACAGAATACAATAGGTTTTTGACCATTCAGACATCTGCTGGTCAGAAATAAATCAACACATGTAATTTGGATGTCAGCCTTAGGCTTGGATACTGAGTTTGAAATTGATATGTGCACTCCGTCATTAGAAAGTGGATTAACTACTATGCCTAATCTGTAAATGGAAAGGTGCCAATAACAAATAACAAAGTATGAAGTCTGAAGGACAACTGATAGAGAGTTTTTACAGCAAAACATTGAGCTCTTCTGTCATCTCCGCTTTCGCATCCTCTTCTTTGGCCAGGAATCTTTCCCACACACAGCAAACACTTTCACCCCTCAGAATTCTCATTTCACTTGGACCCTGCCCTGTGGACTCTTACTCTCTCTAGAACTTTTCATTGAGAATAGCCAGCATGACACTGGCCATCTCGATTTCTCTGCTCCAGTCATTCACTCTTACCTACCTCGCTCTGAAGTTGCGACACTCTGTTTTCTCAGATCCAATTCTGAAATTGTCATTAAACCTGCCTACAAGGGTGCTGCTGTTGTTTGGCTGAACACCAACTCTCTAACACCTCCTCCTACTTCACCCTAGACACCATGAACAAACATCAAGCCATTGTTTCTAAGACTGTCAATGAGTTCTCCTTCTCTTGAGATCTCCCCTCTACAGCATTGTAGTTCCTGTCAACCCTGCATGGCTCGCTTCTACTTCCTTAAGATCCAAACAGGACTGCCCTGGTAAATCCATTGTCCCAATCTCTTTTTGCCCCTAATTCCTTCCTATCCCGTAGAATCATGGGATTAGAGAATGATTAAAACACAGCAGGGGGCCGTTTGACTCCTCTTGTCCATGTCAGGTCTCTACAAGAACAATAGTGTTAGGAAATAGAGGTGTTTTAGGAAGTTATATTTGTATGTGTGTGTGTTAGGAATAAGGTATATATTTAAGTTTCAGTTCAGTTTATATTTTTTTCTATTTATGGGTTAAAAGGTGAAACCTGTGATCTAGTTTCATTTTTGAGCGGAGACAACAAGTCTAAGGCTTTGTTTGCATGCCTGCATTCTAAAGAGATTTTACGACTTTTGAAGGGAAGCTAAAACAAACATAAGGTTAAAAAAACTGTGCTGTTGCCTAGCAACAGGGTTCCAGACAGAGAGACCCATAGAGATAGAGAAAACTAAAAAAGCAGTTTCAGTTCAATTGAAGCCAGGATTCCAGAGAGGCTGGACAGCAGAGGGAAAGATAGCAAGTCCCAAACTAAAGTTGAAGCCAACTGCCAGGAGAAGCTGGACACAGAAGAAGGAACTGCAGGAGCAGGTTACAGAAACTAAAGAAGAAAGTCCCCAAATCCAGGAGAGTGGAACAGGGAAGGTGCCAAGAGGACAGTTATGTCAAAGGAAAATGACAGGAACCTGGAAAAGGGTCCTGTTAAGTGAAGTTAAGAGTGAGGGGCAGGGAGGAAGGCTTCAAGCTTCAAGTTTAAAGGGAAGAAAGCTGCAGGAAGCAGACTTAAAGCAAAAATGTCTTGTGAGAAACCAGAAGGTCCAAGGAGACAACCAAAGGTCTGTAACTCTTTACTATGGGCATGTGAAGCAATGGTGTTCGATTGGCATGACTAAGTCAGTGAGAGAGTGTGTGTGGAAGAAAATGAATGCATGTGGCGATTCAGGGGAGAGGAACATTAGAATGAGAGTTTGAAACCCTGGAGGTGGACTCTCATAGAAGGCATCTGAGAGGAAGTGCTGTTTGGGAGAAGATTCCAGAGTGGGTTCTTGGAGAGTGGAGATTGGAAACTCTCGTGTGAAAGACAGAGTTCAATGAGACTGGTTGGCTCACAGTGTGACAAGCTTCTGGGGGAAGTTGATGAGAGGTTCATAGCAACTGTTTGGAGGGCATCTGTCACTTGGTTTCAGAGTGTGGTGTGTTTGACCACATGTCACATATTGATTTACACGGACTTTGTAATTAATGTGAACAATAGAGTATAATTTGTGTTATCCTTACAAACCTGTTTATGTCTGTGAAGATATAGTTGTGGGTGAAGGAACATTGTAATATGGTTCATCTTTTCTTGTTTAATATATGTTTTATTCTTTTGTTAAAAGTTTATCAGCTGACTCCTGTGACTCTGTTCAGTAGCCACCCTCCACGCACCTAAACAAAAAATTAAAGTTAGGATCTATCAAGACGGCTTCCACCCTGGGATCATACTTGTCATACATAGGCTGGGATCATAACAAGAGCTAGTCTCACATCCACGCCTTTCCCCCAAAGCCCTGCAAATTTTTCCTCTTCAGATAATTATCTAATTCCCTTTAGAAATGATTGAATATGCCTCCAACACACTCTCAGACGTTGCATTCCAGATCCTCTAACCTCATGCTGTGTAAAAATGTTTTCCTTTTTGATTCTTTTGCATTTGCCTTAAATCAGTGTCCTCTGGTTCTCGATCCTTTGCCAATGGGAACAATTTCTCCCTCTCTATCCTGTCTGGACGTCTCATGATTCTATCAAATCTCCTCTCAGCCTCCTCTTCCCTGAGGAGAACAGCCCCCTTCTCCAATCTATCCACATAAATGAAGTCCCTCATCCTTGAAATCATCCTCGTATATTTTTTCTGCACCTTCACTAATACCTTCACCTCCTTCCTAAAATGTGGTGCTCAGAATTGGATACAATCCTCTAGTTGAAACTGAACCAGTGTTTTATAAAGGTCACCTTTATAACATCCTTGCTTTAGCATTCTGTGCTCCTATTTATAAAGCCCAAGATCCTGCATGCCATACTAACCATTTTCTCAACCTGCCCTGCCACCTTCAACAATTTGAAACATAGAAAATAGAAGCAGGAGTAGGTAATTCGGCCCTTCAAGCCTGCCCCGCCATTCAATATGATCTTGGCTGATCGTCTATCTCAATGACATACTCCCGCTCTCTCCCTATATCCTTTCACACCTTTCAAATCTAGAAATCTATTTCCTTCTTAAATCTATTGAGTGACTTGGCAAGTATATCCTCTCTTAGGTAAGGAGACCAAAACTGCACACAGTCCTCCAGGTGTGATCTCACCAAGGCCCTGTACAACTGTAGTAAGACATCCTTGCTCCTTTCAAGTCCTCTCGCAATGAAGGCCAACATACCATTTGCTTTCTTAACTGCTTGCTGCACCTGCATGATTGCTTTCAGTGATTGGTGTACAAGGGCACCCAGGTCCCTTTGTACATCAACATTTCCCAATCTATCACCATTTAAATAATACTCCGCCTTTCTGTTTTTCCTACCAAAGTGGATAACTTCACATTTATCCACATTATACTGCATCTGCCATGTATTTGCCCACTCACTCAACTTGACTAAATTGCCTAAGCCTCTTAATATCATCCTCACCATTCACATTCCCACCTAGTTTTGTGCATCAGCAAACTTGGAAATATTACATTTGGTTCCCTCATCCAAATCATTGATATATATTGTGAATAGCTGGGGCCCAAGCGCTGATCCCTGCAATACCCCATTAGTCATTGCCTGCCATTCATTCATTTCCTGTATGATAACCAATTCTCAATCCATGCCAATACATTACCCCCATTCCCACACTTTAACTTTGCACATTAACCTCTTATGTGGGACTTTATCAAAAGCTTTCTGAAAATCCAAATACACCACATCCACTGGTTTTCCCTTATCTATTCTGCTAGTTACATCCTCAAAACACTCTAGCAGGTTTGTGAAACATGATTTCCCTTTCATAAATCCATGTTGACTTTGTCTAATCCAGTTGAGATTTTCTAAGTTTCCTGTTATCACATCCTTTATAATGGACTCTAGACATTGTGCACATTTATCCCCAGATCCCTGTGTTCCTGCACTCCATTTACAATTGTAACCTTTATTTTATATTGCCTCTCCCTATTCTTCCTACCAAAATGTATTACTTCACATTTCCCTGCATTAAATTTCATCTGCCATTGTTGGGTTCCCTCCATAGACAGTGGGTGTCTTACTCGAGTAAGAGATCTAGCTGGAGACAAAGATTAAGATTACAGAACAGGACAGAGCTACAGCTCCTCTCTTATACTGTTCTCATTCATCTCTTGCTGAGTGTCACCATTATGACAGCTCCTTACACAGATCCTCAGCAGTTATTATTGGTGTCAGAGTTAACCCTTTACATTTGCCCCCAGGTTAAATTCTTGAGACAGTAGATTTAGATGAGAAAAGATGGGAGGAGGCTTGTATGGTGCATAAACACCGGCATGGCCTGTTTCTGTGCTGTGTATCCTATGTGTGTAATCTGTGTAATAAAAATATCATCGCCTCAGCTCCAGTGAAGAATGTTCCAACCAATCCTAATGGAGCTGGAGTAGAATCTTCGGCTTGGCGAGCAAGGGAGGAGTCCGCCTGCCGAGACATAAAATAACGCAGTGACATCGGGCGTACGTCCCAACATCACCACGCGTCATTTAGATTTTCAGTTCAGTGGACGCACAGCCAAGTCAGCTGCATGTCCGCCGAACTGTCAAGGGCCGACTACGGCCATTTTAAAAAGCCAATAAAACAATTATCTGAGCTGCCCGTTCAAGATTAAGGTTGACGGGGGGCAGGCGAAGAGCCCAGGCGGCTTTCGCATTTTTCATGGAACCTCATCCACGGGTGGGATGAGGTTTCATGAACGTTTTAAAAGAGTTTGAAAGACTTTTGATAAAATTAATGGACACATCCCAGCTCATGTAACAGTTTCACATGAGGGGGGCGTGTCCTTAAAATTATTTTTTTTACCTTTATTCAATGTTTTATGAGTGAAAGTAATCTCCCTGAGGCACCTCTGTGAGAGGGGAGATTTCTGAGCTCTTTCACGCACATACGTGTAAAATGGCGGTGCCCAGCCACCCCCGCACCCACACAACTCCCCCAACAGGGAGAAAATTCTCCCCCTGGTATTTAAAAAGGAACAACTGGGCAAGGCAGTAACTTTTTAAATTACATCACAGATTCTTCCTGTCACATTATTCCACCAAATTTTCCATTCCTTCTCATGGTCATTTTTCTCACCTATTACTGAGTAAGCGAGTTTTTTTGCATTGTTTGTCTCCACTGGCTTAGTGATCCTGTCCAAAACAGACTTTCCATCCTCGTCCTTCTTGACTTGTCTGCAGCCTTTGACGTGGTTGATCACGCCATCCTCCTCCACCCTCATCCAGCTGGGTAGGCTATCACTTGCCTCGGGCCCTAATCTCTAGATCTCCCCCTCTAAAACTTTCTGGCTCACTGTCTCTCTTTCCTCCTTTAAGATGCTCTTTAAAACCTACCCTTCAACCAAGCTTTTGGTCATCTGCCTAATAGCTCCTTATGTGGATTGCGAAGCACCTTGGGGCATGTTATTATGTTGTAGGTGCTATGTTAATACAAGTTGTTGTTGTTGTTGTTGAGTGACATTGAGATACAGTGCAGTTTGATTTCTGACAAGGGTGTGCATGGCCTGCTGTGCTGATGAGTGCTTGATGGATAAGGCAATGCAGAAAGGGATTGATCAGCGAGGTGATGTGTGCCTGGTAACTAAAATAAGATAACCATGTTAGGTATCTGACCTGGATCGCATAGCCAACAGTTGCTGGGGAATGGTTTGAATGCTACTGGCAGCTGACAAGTCCTGTCATTGGAAATGTTCGCTTCCACCTGGCTGTTAGGTAAGATTTTGACCTAAAGGGTGAAATAAACAAGAAAGTAGCATTTGGAGCTGACTAGAGTCGCAAAACAGCTCAAAACACTATATTGTATTTTTTAAAATGCCCTGGTGACAAGCCTGATGAGGAACTGCGATCAGTTCATTTCAAAACTGCTGCTTCCTCTGGTCCAGAGCTCCAGGAAACTCATTGTTTGAAATGACAATTCAGGGTAATCAAGTTGCAGGGATATTGGTTCTGAACTGTGCATCAGCATAACATATTCCCCAAGAGCCCATGATAGATTATCAAAATTCCTGCTTCTCTAGTAACTCCATTGAGTAACCATGGGAACAGGAGTGGGAAGGAAAACTGAACATTGCCCTGAAACTGATGGCATTGACACATGTCCTACAGTTTTTAGTGAAAAGCAACGCTAATGCAATCTGATTGCCGGACAGAGGAAGAATTCCTCAGCCCAGGATTTTAAAAGTAATTTGATTCAAGTACATGAAAAGAGGGCACATTAGAAAATTGGATTCTGTAAGGATCAAAAAGATTTTTGCCATACTCGTACAACCAATCTGTCCACCATTATATAGCAATGGTTCTGCAAATCTGCTGGCTTAGCTCAACAAACAGTATACGATGTTACTATATACAAGAATAGCCAGAGATGGGTGTATGTCATAAAAACGCTGCAGTCCACATTCAGATTGCTTCACATTTCAGCATGGGAAATCTATAGGGCTTTTCCAAGTTGGAAATGCTTCCAGATTTATTTGGTGGATGAATGTGCAGTGTGACACAACAGCATGACCAAGGTCTAATGGTGGCACCAAAGACATGGGGCAGAATTTTACAGCCCCATCACAACGGGGCCGCAAAATGCGATGAGCCGTTCAAACGTCCATTGACTTCGGCGGGACCAGAGTACCCATTGGTGGGAGGGGCCGTGAAATTCCGCCCATGGTTACTGTTGAACTTAGATGGTTGGGGCTGATGCGGTGTGATAACCAAATGCAAAAACACGCAGGAACTTATTCTGATGCAAAGTTGCTTGTGAAAAGGAAGAAAAGGAGCAATGAGATGAATAGGATCGGTCAACATCTCTGAACGCATTGTTGTCAAGGGCAGTGTTAGCTTTAGCAGTAAGCAGGCAAGCTGCTACTTCGCAGCAAGCAAATAGTACACAGACTTCACAAATGGCTTTGCGGAATTAGCATCATTAACTTTCCACTGACAGAAAGCTTCACTAAGGGAATATCACCTTCAGTGTTGCCATAAGAATTCCACTGAAGATTTTTTTTATCCTTATGTTTTGCTGGCATCCTGCCTTCAAGAAAATAAAGATTGATAAACAGGGCCCTGACTGTAGAATGTTGTAGAGGTGAACACACATCTACTAGCATATTTTCAGACCTCCAAGGGTAAAAGAAAACAGCTGCCACCAACTCACAATATATATTAAGGAATTAAGAATCTCTTTCCAGTTAAGAGAGGCTTAGTGCACTGTCATGGATTGCAGCTGGTTTTGAGTGTAATTACTACAGGTTTGGTGAGGAGGAGAGTGAAGTGCTCTTTTCTTGCTCTTTCCTTTCTCTATCTTTCTCGGCCTCCAGGAGACCAGGAGTTGAAAAGCTGCATGAGAGGGCTGAGTTTGAGAAATATCCAAGGATGACATCACAGGAGAAACATAAAGTCATTGGTTGGTGAGAAACTGATGTCAGGGAGGGTCTTTAAGTAACTAAAAATAAGGAAAGTGCAATATTTCTAAAAGAAGTAGCTACTTAGATCTAAGTAAGAATCGCAAGCAATAGGAAAGTAAAGTCAAGTCAAGGCCAGGTAAAATAAAGTAGTATAAGTGAACCAAAGTGAAATAAAGTTAACGTAAGGGAAGTCAGTTGAAGCCATGGCAGGACAGCTCGGTCGTGTGGAATGTGTATCCTGTAATATGTGGGAAGTTGTCAATGCTACCTGTGTCCTTGATGACCCAGATTTACAGAAAGTACCACCACCTACGGAAATGTGCGCTCCAGGTTTCGGAGCCCGAGCAGTGGCTGGAGTCACAGTGGTGCATCTGCAAGGCTGAGAGCTACGTGTATAGCGCATTGAGTATGGTCACACCCCAGCTTAGGAGCCTGGAGGCAGAAAGGGAATGCATGATTGCCAAGAGAACTGGGCAGAACTAGTGCAGGAATACCCTGGGAGTATGCTCATCAATCTATTTTCCGCTTTCATACTTGTGAGGGTGTTGGTTCCTCGGAGTAGTGCAGTCAGAGCAAAGTTTGTAGCACTACAAGGGGCTCTGCTATACAGCACAGGAATATAAATACAAGGAGTATAGCAAATAAAGCCAATGAACTAAGATAGACACTTGGCAGCATGATATCATCACTATAACGGAAACGTGGATTGCTGAGGAGTAAAAATGGATATAGAATTTTCAGGCAGGATAGAGAGGGGGATAAAAAGTGGGGGCCTAGCATTATTGGTTAAAGAATCAATTACAGCTGTGAGGAGGGATGATGTATTAAATGAAGCATTAAATAAGGTTATATGGGTTGAGCTCAGAAATAAAAAAGGGGCAGTCACAATGCTAGGAGTGTACTATAGACCCCCAAAGGAAAGGAGTTAAAAGAGCAAATATGCAGACAAATTTCTGAATGCAAAAAGATTAGGGCAGTAATAGTTGGAGACTTCAACTGCCCTAATATCAAATGGAATATGAAAAGTATGAAGGGCACAGAGGGCACAAAATTCTTGAACTGCATTCAAGAGACCTTTTTTAGCCAGCATGTAACAAGACCAATGAGAGGGGCACAATTCTAGATTTAGTCTTAGGAAATGAAGCTGGGCAAGTTGATGAAGTAGGAGTGGGGGACCATTTTGAAGATAGTGACCACAATGTAGTTAGATTTAACATCACTATGGAAAAGGACAAAGATAGAATAGGGCTGAAAGTTCTAAACTGGGGGAAGACAAATGTAACAAAGCTGAGACGTGACCTGTTGAAACTGGACTGGAGGCAGCTACTAGAAGAGAAAACAGTGTCAAATCAGTGGGAAGCATTCAAAAGAGAGATTGTGCAACCATAGTGCAGCCATGTCCCCACAAAGAAAAAGGGTGGTACTGCCAAACCTAGAGCCCCCTGGCTATCCAGAAGCATACAGGGTAAGATAAATCAGAAAAAGAAAGCTTATGACAGTCACAAAAAGATAAATACTGTAGAAAGCCCAGAGAAGTATGGAAAATACAGGGGTGAAGTAAAAAAGGAAATTAGGAAATCAAAGAGAGGATACAAAAACATATCGGCAGGTAAAATCAAAGAAAACCCAAAGACGTTTTACCAGTCCTTTAAAAGCAAGGGAATAACTAAGGAAAGGGTGGGGCCTATCAGAAAAGTATGTGGTAACTTATGCATTGATGCTGAAGATGTGGACAGGGTTCTCAATGAGTACTTTGGCTCTCTGTCTCTGTCTTCAATAAGGAGAGGGATGGTGCAGACATTCTAGTTCAAGAGGAGTGTGAATTATTAGATAGAATAAGCATAATGAGAGAGGAAGTACTGGAGGGACTGGAATCCTTGAAGGTGGATAAATCACCAGAGCCAGGTGGATTGTATCCCAGGCAGGTAAAGGAAGCCAGAGAGGAAATAATGGGTGCTCTGAGGATCATTTTCTAATCCTCACTAGATACAGGCATAGTACCAGTGGACTGGGGTCTGCAAACATTGTACCATTATTTAAAAAGGTAGTACAGAGCTTGAGTATTGCTGGAAAAAGAGACATGTCAAAGTTTTTGGCTTGCACTCATCAGGACACTTCGCAAGAATACCAAGATAAGGTATAACTGTAAGTGAAGAGATTTCTGATTGGTTGGCAAGTAGCCTCTGATTGGTAGTGGTGCTACCATGGAGAATGCATTACTGATGGTCACTGACAGTTAACTGCCAAGCATTGTTTGAAATTTAAACTAGGCAGCTTGACCATTGTCAACAATGCTTGGCAGTTAACTGTCAGCCACCATCAGTAGTGCATTCTCCATGGCAATACCTCTACCAATCAGAGTCCACTTGCCAAATAATCAGCATTCTCTTCAGATACAGTATAAATTGGTGTTTTCCCTTTATATTGGTATTCTTGCGGTGCCCTGATGAGTGCAAGATGAAAAGCTTTCACATGTCTCTTTTTTTCAGCAATATTTTTAAATGGTGCAAGAAAAAGGCCAGAAGATTATAGGCTTGTCAGTCTGACTTTGGTGATCTGCAAATTATTGGAGTCAACCCTGAGAGACAGGATAAATTGTCACTTTAGAAAGGCACGGATTGATCAGGAATAGTCCGTGTGGTTTTGTTAGGGGAAGACCATGTCTTACTAACTTAATAGAATTATTTGAGGAGGCAACAAGGATGATTGATGAGGGTAGTGCAGTGGACGTGTCTATATGGATTTTAAGTAGGTATTTGACAAGGTCCCACATGGCAGACTGGTCAGAAAAGTGAAATCCCATGGGATACAGGGAAAGGTGATAAGTTGGATCAAAAATTGGCTCAGTGACAGGAAACAAAGGATAATAGTCAATGGGTATCTTTCCGAATGGAAAGCAGTTTCCAGTGGCATTCCAAAGGGCTCAGTGTTTGTTGTATATGTTAATGTTTTGGACTTAAATATGGGAGGCATGATATGAAAATTTGGAGATGACACAAAAATTGACTGTGTAGTTGATAATGAAGAGGATAGCTGTTGTCTCCAGAATTATATCAATGGTTTGGTTGAGTGCGTGGAGAAGTGGCAGATGTAATTCAAGCTGGAAAATTGTGTGGTAATGCATTTGGGGAGGGCAAACAAAGCAAAGAAATGTTCAATAATTGGGAGGATATTGAGAGGTGTTGACCTTGGGGTGCATGTCCACAGGTCCCTGAAGGTGGGGGGCAGGTGGAAAAAAGAAAGCAAACGGAATGCTTTCCTTTATTGGATGAGGTATTTAATACAAAAGCAGGGATGCAATGATGGAACTGTATAAAACTCTGGATAGGACACAGCTGGAATTTTGTGTACAGTTCTGGCCACCACATTACAGGGAGAACATAATTACTCTGGGGTGAGTGCAGAGGAGATTTACAAGAATGTTCCAGGGCTTAAAATTGCAGCTATGAGGAAAGATTGGATAGGTTAGGGTTGCTTTCTTTAGAACGGAGGAGGCTAAGGGCTGACTTAATTGAGGCATACAAAATTATGAGGGGCCTAGTTAAGGTAGACAGGAAAGACCTGTTTCCCTTAGCTGAGGGGTCGATTACTCGGGGGCATAGATTTAAGGTGATTGGTAGAAGGGTTAAATGGGACATGAGGAAAACCTTTTTCACCCAGAGGGTGATAGGCATCTGGAATTCACTTTGTGACTTGGTGGTTGAGGCTGAAATGCTCAACTCATTTAAAAGATACCTGGATCTGCACCTGAAGTGCTGTAACCTGCAAGGCTACAGACCAGGTGCTGGAAAGTGGGATTAAAATAAGTGGCTAGTTTCTTTTTTCCCTCTTTTTTGGCCGATGCAGCCACGATGGGCTGAATGGCCTCTTTCTGTGCCATAAATTTTCTACGGCTTTATGGTTAAGAGATGAAAGACTCTTTTTTCAAGTAAATAACACACAGACTGTTTATAGCCACATTTTCTAAATATAGTATGGGAAAAATTGCACAGTTATTTAATCATACATTATTACATAGCTTTTATAGCACAGAAACAGGCCTTTCGGCCCAACCAGTCCATGCCAGTGTTTATTTTTTCACAAAAGCTTCTTCACACCCTATTTCATCTAATCCCATCAGGATGACCTTCGATAACAGATATTGAAAGCAATTGTTTTAGCAATTGTAGAAGTTGGGAACTGAGGAACAGAAATTGCTAGAACTTCGCAGCTGGTGAACAAAGGAGCATGGTTCTGGAAATACTCAACAAGTCAGGCAGCATCTGTGGAGAGAGTGAAACAGTTAACAGACTGGATTTAAAAGGCTGCTGTGATCCCTGCACCCCCGGCTAATGATTTAGTGGAGGGAGCCCAACCTCACTCTGTACAGCCACCCAGCAGCCTTTTTATGGCCCACTGGCCATTGGTTGGCTTGAGGTGGGACCGCTACCCCTCAGGAACAGGAAGTGCTGCCCATACTGCTGCCAACTCGCTCCTACCGGCAGCGCCACCGGGAGTGGTGGCCACTGCTGGTGCTTCAGGGAGGCCAACAGGAAAGCGAGCTGTGCTGGAGCCAGGACCAACAGTACATTTGGGGGCTTAAGCTGGGACAGGCTGGCAGTCCCTGGCAAGGAGGAGTGGATAAGGGAGCTTGGGTGCCAGGAGAGAAAGGCCAAGGGGAAAGGGGATCATTGGGAGGGCCCTTCCTGTTAAGGAGTTTCCAAACCCTGCCCAATACCACCCCACGCAGGGAAAGCTGACATGCTGGATGCTTGAATGGGCCTCTCCCACTGCCAATTAAATTCTTCAAGCAAGTAACAAACTATGGCTTAAAGTAAGACATAAGTTTTGTTGGTCTTAAAAAATATATACAAGTTTGACTGATGTGAATAAATTACATCTTAACCTTTATCTTAGGCAATGCAATAAGAATGCCTTTCTTACGGTGAGAGTGAAATTAAATTCATAAAAATGTGAAAAATGATGTTGAGCCTTGAGTATAATAATTTTTCTCATAATACAGTTTAACCCAGCAATGCGTCAATATCAGTGCAAATTCTAGTGCGTTAGTGTAGTTTCCATTTCTTTCTAAATGTTTGATTGTATATCACTGGCTAAGCAACCTATATTTTAATTGTTTTCACATCGATTGGGACACCAGCCTCCTGCCTGCATTACTCCTGCTCTGTGACCTCAACCAGGTGCAGGAACTGCCTTGTAATTTTTGACTGTTTTGATTGATATCACAGAATGAAAAGAAAAACTGAAATCAAAGAAAAATGGCAGCATGTCTGCATAAAAATTGTGCAATGAAGATATTTCTATTAGGTGAAAGATAACAGCAGTGGTATAACTACACCACATGGGCCATAGCCATTCGAGAAAGCAGCTCACCATTGCCTTCTCAAAGGTGTCACGATGATGGGAAGCTGTGACTGAGCGAGATCTACCTATAACTTCACCAGCTAACCACAGACATATGGAACTGCTTGAAGAAGACCTGAAAAAATAATTCAAGAAGAAACACTCATTAAAAGAAAGCTACCATGAGTCACCTGATGTATGATACTGTATGTTCACCAATTCTCTGGAAAGTTTCTATATTAATTGCACTGCAGACCTGTTGCATGGAATATCAAACCTTGGGGGTGGTGTGAAGGTCTGCTTCAAACAGGGACTCCCTTAAAAGAAGGTACTAAAAATGCAAAAATGCTGGACTTTGATCAGCTGTAATCCTATCAAGACAGTGGAAACTGTTAACCAGCCAGAGACTCATCAGACATTCAAAACCCACTGTGGAGGACAAAATAACCCCATCTCCTATTTATTTCTATCTTGAAAGTTGTCAAAGGTTTTGGAGATGGAAATATCAAAAAATGAGATTATTTGGTCTGCAACAATGAATGCAAGAAGCTAAAAGGGTGTCTTCAACAAAGTGTGAACCTGAATATCAAGTCAACTCCAGAATTCTACAGTAAACTAATTAACTTCAAATGGTCGCAATGTTCCAGAATGTACGCTTCAAAGACAAGCAAAAGAATTAATCATATATTATTTTAACTTTTTATCGGGGTCTGACTTTTTATTTCTGATATCTGTGTGTGTTTGTCATCACAACTTTATTTTTTTCCCCACAGTTTTACTAATGAATAAACTTACTCTTTACTTGACTCAAGAAAACCTGGTTTGATTGGCTCCTTATTAACAAATAAATACAATTGGATTAGAAAAGGCATTTGTGGGGAAAATAAATTTTAAAACCTTTGTTGTGATCAACCAAGGCAGCTGAATAGGAGGGGAACCAGCTCACTCCTCCCCAGCCGGTTGTAACATAATCAATTAGGGATGGGCAACAAATACCTTGCTAGAGATGCCCACATCTGATGAATGAAGAAAACAATTGGGACAACACAGAAAGAGGACACTGGGCTCATCATGCCGTTACCTGTTGTGTCAAACAGCTAGCCAATCAGTCCCACTTTCTTGCTCTTTTCTCATAACGCTGCAAACTCTTCCTTTTCAAATTGAAAATTTTAAAAGTTACCAATGGATCTGCTTCCACCATCCTTTCAGGCAGTGCATTCCAGATCAGAGAATTTCAACAGCATCCAGCCCTTCGTGTCTGCAGCAGCTCTCCAAATGAACATTACTCTGATAACAACTCACCACACAATAAAAAAATGTTTCCTCATGTTGCCTCTGGTGATCTTTAATCTGTGTCCTCTGGTTACCGAACTTCCTACCAATTAAACCAGCTTCTTCCTACGTGCTCTATCAAAATGCCTCATAATTTTGAACACATTAAGTATCCTCTTAAACTCCTCATCTCTAAGAAAAACAATCCCAATTTCTGCAGTCTCTCCACATAAATTAAGTCCCTCATCCCTGTTAGTAAATTGAGGAAATCTCCTCTACACCCTCTCCAATACCTTGACATCCTTCCTAAAGCATAGTGCCCTGAATTGGAAACAATACTCCAGCTACATGGTCTTTATTATGTGAAAAATAAATTGGAATCATACAAAACAGAAGGAGGCTATTCAGCCATTGTGTCTTTGCTGCCTAATTTAAAGAACTATCAAATTAGTCACTCTTGCCAGCTTTCAAGAAATAAAAGCACACTGAAAATGCTCTTTCTTTTCCATATTAGTAGAGTTAAATGATGAAAAGAAATTGAAATGTTGTTATGACCACGGATCATAGCCTTGAATTACTTACGGATATATTAAGCTTTTAAGTGACACACGTGTTTTTAAAATAAGGACATACAAGCAAAATCTGGTTAAGATTGTAAAGTAACCACTTGCTGGAAAATTCCTATATGGCTTACACTTGATCAACCAGTCCAGGGAATGGAATGTTGCACCTAAAAAGGTGTCAAGGCCTACTTCAGATAACGACACTTCAAAGGAAAAGATGCAATGTAAAAAGTGAACCGTAATTTCCTGTGGTTGTGGAGATAATGAAGGTTGATTACTTTCTCAGCAGAAACCATCTCCTGTGAGTTATATCCCAGACTGTGGATATGATGTCAGTTGAAAGAAAGCAGTTTTTGGACGAAAGACATGTTTGTTTTTTTCCCTTCCAAGAATACACAAGAAAAGGAGTTGAAAGCCAACTACAACCCTGGCCTCTGTATGTTAGTTTTGGTGTTCCAGGCCTGTGGTGTGATGGTGTTCTGTGAAGGTCACAGCTGAAGAACATCAACTAGGCATTCCTGCATTTGCATGTAAAAAGGCCCTCTCTTATTGCTGGAGGCAAATCACAAATCAGCAAAACCACAGTTGAAAAGGAAACATGACAATTCCTTTCAGCTAAGCTGCAGAACCAAGAATCTCCAAACCCACTGCTCAGCTGCCAAAGTCAGCTCTACCAGAATCACCCAATATAACAGCCACAATGTTTCGCCATCTACTCCTCATGGACAACCCAAAGACTGATTCATATATTTTTTTTAACTTTTATTTCTGGGCTCAATACTCATTTCTAATCTGTGTGTATGTGTGTTGTGTTTTTATTATTTTTTTCTCATGCTTTAGTAATGGATAAACTCACTCTTTCTTTGACTCAAGAGAGCTTAGATAAATTGGCTCCTTTTAAAACATAAATACATTTGGACTGGGAATAGTTATCCATGAGGGAAGGGATCCTTTTTAAATTAACCTTTGTTGTGACCAACTGAGGGGGTTGAATAAAGGAGAGGAGCCAGTTCATCCCTCCTCATCTGGGACCATAACAAATTGGGAGGAACCTTGCCCGGGGACCGGTCATAACAAAATGTTTACAATGGCTAGAACTGAATTATTTTTTACTTTATAAAAACCCAAAGTAAGAAATCACAGTCGAGTAACCTTATAAAATCTTCATAATGTATTGAGTATTATAGAAAACTTATGAAGAAATCTTCCACAGCAACTAGCTAGCTGAAAAACAAATGACTGGCCTATCATCTCTACTAAGGACATGTCTGTAGCACAGACAAACATTCCTGATAAATTGGATCTCATGACCTATCCATGAACCAAGGGCTGAATTTTACATGCCCCATCAGGTGTGATTCCCACAGTGGGGGGCACATAGAATGGGGTGGGCACCCATTCTGCCATCTTTCCACCCACCCCCAAGCTCATCTCCATAATACCGGTTGGGGTGGGGGGGGGGGGCAGCAAAATCGGCAGCCCGCCTACCATATTAAAATCACCAATTAAGGGTCAATTAGGCTTGTTATCAAACCTACTGACCCTAATAACATGCCTCCCACGCCACGATACATTTGGTGTGGGCAGCAGAGTAGGAGTGGGCTGCTTCCGGGGCCATGTCTTCTTTGAGGCAGTCGTGGGCTGGAAGCACTGAGAGCTGTGCTCGTGGCTGGACTTTAAGTATAACGCCCAGCATGCTGAAGTGGCGAGGTAATGGTGTGGCGGGCGAATAAGAGCCCGCCCGCCGTGGGAATGTCGTGTTTCCCGGGAATGTTTAATTAATGCAGCGGGTTTGGGACGATACAGCTTGAAAAGCCGCCATTGTGGCCAGCAATGTTACCGTACTTAGTGCAAATCTGGACGATTCTGCCCCAACACTCACTCTGCGCCATCAGTTCATTCACCCTCTGGGACCAGTAAACTGTCCTCACTTGTCCTGAGTCATATAATTTTCCAGTCTATTTAGCTTATGCATCATATTGAAACTGTTGCTTCTTAATAAACTTCACTATTAGCACATGTGCTCGACCCCCTTTTTTGGTAATTTCTGAGTCCTGAGCTCAAATCTTACACCACACAAATATGGTTCAAGGTATACTTGAAGACCTCGATAAGGACACTAGAATGATGTGTGACCTTATATATCCCAAATATACGGTGTAGAAATCAGGAGTGGGAATCATCATTGGCAGCAAGGGCTGTTTGCTCTTCCACCCATTCTGAATTACAAGCACTTCTTTCATGACCCACTTTTAAGTCCCAAGACCATTTAATGTATTACAAACCATCATGAATAATGAACCTATTGCCTTTGCTACCTTTCCAGTGCTTTATACGTCAATATCTGTGTTAGTTGAAGAGTCGTTTAGGACTTCCTCCAGTTATAAGAGATTGATTTCTACTGCTGATGTTCAGTAGCAAGCAATAAAAACATAAAACCAGTTAACTGTATGATCCAGCACGTATCGTAACCACCAGAACAGGTCTGATTTTATGCAAAAGCTGCTATTATTAGAAAGAAAAGAGAAATACTTGTATTTATACAGTAATTTTCATGACTTTAGAACACCTCCAAAGCACTTTGCAGCAATGAAATGCTTTTTGAGGTGTAGTTACCGTTGCAATGTAGGAAATTCAGAAGCCAATTTGCACACAGCAAAGGTTCCAGAAACAGCAATGTGATAACGATCAGATAATCTGCTCTTAAGTGATGTTGGTTGACGGTTCCATGTTGCATAAATTTCCGTTATATCCTATTGCATTGGAGAACTGAGCACTTTTCTTTGTTATTCTTGACCTTCTTCCAATAGCCACTTAAAAACCAGTCTCTTCAACATGGCTTTTGATTATCCTCACTCACCCTTGGTTTAGTTGGCAGTATTCTTGCCTCAGAGTCAGATGGTTGTGCGTCAAGTCCCAATCCAAGATTTGAATGCAAAATACTGGGCTGACACTCCGGTGCAGTTTTGAGGGAATGCTGCAGTGTTGTAGGTCTGTCTTTAGGATGAGGCCTTAAACTGAGGCCCCGACTACCCCCTTAATTTGACGGAAGATATCCCAGGGCACTATTTAAGAAGAGCAGAGGAGTTTTCCCTGGTGTCCTGTCCAATGTTTATCCCTCAATTAACCTCACTGAAACAGGTTATCAGGTCATTATCACACTGCTGTTTGTGGCAGCATGCTGTGCACAATTACCACATTTCCTATATTACAACAGTAACTACACTTCAGAAATACTTCCTTGCTCTAAAGCACTTTGGGACATCCTGAGGTTGTGAAAGGTGCTATATAAATGCAAGTCTTTCTACCTTTGCTTGATGTCTTCTTCTGGCCCTTGGAAACTTCTCTGCTAGGTTCACAAGATATTTACTGATCAAGAAGACCATTCAACCCATATTAGTTCATCCATCCTATTCCACCACTGGAGGAGATAATTGTTTCTTAAATGCATCAATCTGGAAGCTCATTAAAAGTGTTGATCACCTTTGCATCAAGAAGAGCCAGTTGATATCAGTCCTAAAGTTACCTTTTATTTGTTTGAATAATGTCTCCTTGTCCTAGTCCCCCAATTTAATTTATAGCCAATTTTCTCAGGTGATGGCTTAGTGGTATTGTCACTGGACTAGTAATCCAGAGACCAGGGTAATACTCTGGCGACTGGGATTCAAACACCACCACAGGAAATAGTGGAATTTGAATTCAGTAAAAATCTGGAATTAAAAGCCTAATGATGGCCATGAAACCATTGTCGATTGTTGTAAAAACCCACCTGGTTCACTAATGTCCATTAGGGAAGGAAATCTGCTGTCCTTCCCTGGTCTGGCTTATATGTGACTCCAGAACCACAGCAATGTGGTTGACTCTTAAATGCCTTCTGAACAAGGGCAATGAGGAATGGGCAATAAATGCTGACCTGGCCAGTGGCACCCACATCCCATAAGTAATAATAAAAAAATCTATTGATCAGAAATAGTAATAATGCAAAAGTTTGCTCATTCAAGAATGAGTTAAGAAAGCAGTGATCTAATTGGATACAGCCCCTCACTATACTGTTTTGAATTACAAACTAGTGAGCATACACTCATTAGATAGGAACTTGGATTGAAAGAAATAAATACCTACATTTATAAAGCACCTTTCACAACCTCAGGACATCCCGAAGCACTTTACAGTCAATGACATATTTGTGAATGTTGGAATGCAGGAAATGGGGCAGCCAATTTGAACACAGCTAAGTGAAAATGATCAGATTATATGTTTGAGTGATGGTGCTTACAGGATAAATACTGGCCAGGACACTGGGGAGAGCTCCCCTCTGCTTCCTCGAATTGTAACGTGGGATCTTTAACCTCTACCTGAGAGAGCAGACGGGGCCTTCTGAATGGCAAATAAGATTTGTACCAAATAGGTACCAGGAATTCTCCATCTTAAACAAAAAAAAAGCCCCAATCAACACAAATGTCAGATAAATTGAAGTGCCTAAGAGAAAAATCAATTGATTTTCATAAGGGAAGAGTATCAAGGTAAATGGAGATAAGGCAGGTAAGTGGGATAAAGGAACATTCAATTTAGATCTAATTAAATGACAAAATGGGTTTAGGGGATTGAATGTTCTTATTCTGTTCCCTTACAATTGGATTCCATCTTTTATTAGGTATGGCTTTTCTATTGTGTGCCAGGACATTAACCTCACTTTTTGACAATGGAATACATATTTAATGCCAAACTTGCAGCTTTTTATATTTTGATGGAAACACAACCTGTCCAGATTTTTGAAGGCCAATGGGGCCAGTACCAGATGCAGCTGGGCCCAAAATATTCTGCCAGTGGCTGCCATGCTAGCATCATCCTTCCTCCTAGCCATTTTTGAGTGGGCGAGGTCAGGGGTGGAACGGGTAACTAAGTGAGGTAATTAAGGACCTTATTAAGACTCCTCTCTCTTTTCCAGTCAGCACACTGTGGCCAAAAATACTTCCACAATCATAGCCTGGGGAGCTGTGGCTGTTTTTAAATCATTTTTTTCAACCTTGTTTCAGGAGGTACTTCCATTATGAGGCGGCATCTCTCTTTCTCTCTCTCTCTTTCTCTCTCTCTCTCTGCAGAAATCAGCAGCTCCCATCTTGGACAGGAGGGCTGCGGGTGTGTCTTTGCTGAAGGGCCTCCTCCTGGCTTTCCAGCTTCGGGAGCCTGCCTGTCATCCTTCATTGGATATCAAGCACGTTCTCGACCACTAATTGGCCAGCTCGTCAAAAATCGTGTTGGGTGACTATTCCCAATGCAATGTGGAATTGGGAGCCGCACTTACTCCTGATGTCGGGGTCCCAGCCCCAAACTGAAAATCCAGCCCATTGTTTTTATAATTCCGGCACAGCCATTTCCGAAAGCTTTCTCGATGCCAAATTATATGGTCGGCTGCACAATGTGCAGTGTTTTTTACACTAAGATACAAATAATATGCAATGTTTAACAAGGAACATATAAAACTAGGAATTTAAGTATGCTTATGTTCATTAAAAATAATGTTTAGTTTGGAAACTTCAATCAAGTTACAGCCGACAATGTGAATAAGTAGCACATATCTATAGTGCAGTTAGTTCATTCTCAAGAAACATTTATCCAAATCTTCTCCTATGACTTTACCTTTTTACATTTCAAATTTGAGTTTATAAGCAGCCATTTTGAAGCTATGTAATCAATGCTGCACTTCCAGTTATAAAAAAAGTTTGGCACCGATAACGATAATATAGGTTCATATAATGCCAAAGTAAATGAAACATTCTGTGGATTGCAAGGGAGTAAATAGAATTGATTTGGTGTTTGGTTCCAGTGATATTCGAGTACACGTTTCCTTTTATCTAACATTGATGGGATAGATGTAAGGAAGACATTTCCACTTGTGGGGTAGAATAAAACTAGAGGCCATAAATATAGAATGGTTACAAATAAATCTCATAGGGAATTCAGGAGAAATTTCTTTACACAGAGAATTGGTTAGTATATGGAGCTCACTACCCGAAGGAGTAGTTGAGGAATAGCATAGATGCATTTAAGTGGAGGCTAAGTAAGTATATGGGGCAGGAAGGAATTAAAGGTTGTGTTGAAAGAATTAGATGAAGTAGGGTGGGAGAAGGCTCCTGTGGAGCACAAACAACAGCATGGATCAGATGGGCTGAATAGCCTGTTTCTGTGCTGTAAATTCTATGTAATTCTGCATATACGTAGAGGATGAACCTCCCTCACTTACCCTCTCAATGAAGAACACACAACTCTAAAAGGATTTTGTAAAATAAATAATTCCAAATAGAGGGAAAAAAGCTATCCACTAGCCATTATCTCCCAAGTTCTGAGGTTCTGCTCTGAAGAGAGTTGTTTCTGTCTCTTCCTCCCTCTTCAACTTGTGGGAAAATATTTTTGGGTTTTAATTTTTCTGTCTCCGGCTCCTCCAATCATTGGTTCCCTCTCTCCCATTCTTGCTGCTCCTCCAACCATATAGGCTCTGTCTCTGGAGGAACAGCAAGAGTGGGAGTGAGGGAATCTGTGATTGGAGGAGCTGGAGCAGCCAGCATTGGAGAGACAGATTCTGTGTTTGGAGCAGTAGCTCCTCACAAAATTTATCCCTCCCATGCTTGCTGCTCCTCCATACACAACTCTTCATTATTTTCCCACTCACAACAAGACACTTGCCCCTGCAACTGTTCAGCCCTGTTTGGACTTTGGTGGAGCCATAATGTATGTGATGACCTTTCTTGAATTTTTCACCTCTGTCTTTGCTTTTACATGGACTACTTGTGACATTTCAAGGGCAAATTTGTCTGCCACCCCCATGTATTTTGAACCCTAGGACAATGACTGGGCCATTCCTTGCCACCAGTGCAAGTATATCTTTGAAAGGAAACTCATGTGGAGCATAAGCACCAGCATGGACCAATCGTGCTCAATAGCCTGTGCCTGATGTAACTGTTATGTCCATCAGGCATCTTTTTAAGATGGTTCCTATATTCTCTTTTGCTGCCTGCTGTGCTAATTTCCCTGCATCCCACAAACGATTGAGCAGTTTCCATCAGAAATACCTGCTGAGAATGTCAGCCTGCTGTTCTTTAACTTCTGCTCTGTACGGAACAAATACATGAAATAAGAGATTTGGAAACTGTGCCTGATACAGGACATTTAGAGAGACTTATTCATGTGTACAGTTGGTCAATCTTTCTTCCAATTTGACTATTTCTTTGATGTTTAGCTCTGGGCATTCAGTAATTAATTGTAAAAAATAGTGGTGAGTATTTCCACAAGATATAACTGGAAGCTAGATAGCTGTTAAAAACTAAAATAGTTTTCAATGGCAATTTATCTGAGGTCCATTATAGAAGCACTTTACTTGCACTAAGAACATAAGAAACAGAAACAGGAGTGGGCCTGCTGTGCCATCCATGGCTGATTTTATCTTGGCCTTAACTCCACTTTCCAGCCTGGAAACCCCATAACACTTGAATCACTTTTAGATCAAAAATCTAACTCAGCCTTGGGTCGGCGTCACAGCTCTCTGGCGTGGAGAATTCCAAAGATATACTTGCACTGGTGGCAAGGAATGGACCAGTCATTGTCCTAGGCAAGTACTACATCTTGCTCATTATCCTGTCAGTTATATAACAGTGTGGCTTCCATCAAGTCCTTTTTTTTTGTCTCATACTACTGTCTGATACAGCATATCAGCTAGCTGCGGCAATTTGAGATTTATACAACATGCTGTCCCCATTTTCTCCTCAGTTCTGGGACAGAAAAAGTGTTTCAATTAATCACGGAAACAGCTCCTCCCTGAAGTTATCACCTTCATCTGTCTTACTTTGCCATGGAAAGTGGGTCAACTGCAGCTGTAGGGCTAAATTTGGCAGCGTACCCTTGAATTGTGCTGCATTTGGACAAAAGAAAAATGTTCTCTCAATGCCCAGTGAAACATAGTGCTGCTCTATAATTGGAAGGCTCAGGTGAAAGAGTAAAATTAGATTCCTTGGGGAAATGTGACTGTCATCTGGAATGAGAATGAGAGCTGTGGGTTTCTGTGACATTAGGGACACAAGAGTGTGATTGCTTGGAAAGATGGGCGAGTGTGGGTCAAGGGCAGGGAAATGGAATTTCCTCCATGGCTGAACTTACCCACAGAAATCGAATTTTCTGTAAAATAAAATATATTTCTCCACAGCTTTAAGATCAACACCAGGGCTTTGAATCTGTACAAAAGAGATTCAGTTATTTGTAAATATAAAGCTAGTTGTTTCATATAAAAGTAGGCATATAGCCTTGGTTTTACAACCAGTATATTGTTCATTTGGCTCTAAGGCCCATGTTGAGTTCTCCAATTTATCGTGAAATTGTTTCGAAACACATCACAATAAGGGGAACAACAATGATGGGCTGAAATGCACATAATCACATACTACTGAACTTTATCTATTTTGGAGACTTTGTCTAAAGAAATTAATCTCTTATTGTGCAGAGTATCTGATTAATAGAATCATACACTTCAGGCTCAGTACTATTCGGTTTATTCCAATTCTTCCCCAACTTCAACCCCCCACTTTCCCGTTAGCTCTGCAATTGTTTAAACCCCAAGGAAGAGCCTGTGGGGGATAAAACATATAAAAAAGAGAAACATAACCAATGCAGCTACTTTCAGTTTTAACAGAGGCAGATTTGGTGGTGGCGGGGAGAGGGGAAGTGTGGGGTACTGATTAACTCCTTCCCCAGAAGCTAGATGGTCATTAAAATATTTTAATGAGGCTTCATTCTTCAGATTTTATCTCTCTTCCAGATTCCATGTTGACTGGATAGGTATCTAGGGGCTCGAGAAAGCTGGGAGATGAAGGGAGGTGCGAAAAGCTGGATGGAATAGGCAAATGCCTTTCCAGCACTGCTTGTGGCCCAGGAGGAGCAGGAGTACTTACCCCTCCCTGCACCTCAAGTTTACCTGTTCCCATTCTCACAATCAGACCCTGCAATTGGATCCCTGACACCAGCTGTTGGGAAAATGCAGGAAACTATTATTAAGGGAATCTTAATATTGCACTTAGAAAATTGTAGTTTGATCAGACACAGTAAACATGTCAAACAAAAGGGCAATCATATTTGATAAATTTATTTGAGTTTTTTGAGGGTGTAACTTGTAAAGTAGAGAAAGAGGAGCCAGTAGATGTAATATTCCAAAAGATGACAATAAGGTGCCATGCAAAAACTTATTGTGCAAGATAAGGGCTCATGGAGATGGAGGGTAATATATTAGCATGAATGGAAGATGGTTAACAGACAGGAAGCAGGGAGTTTGGGCATTTTCAAATTGGCAAGCAGTGACTAATGGAGTGCTGCAAGGATCAGTGCAGGGGACTCAGTTATTTACAATCTACATTAATGACTTAGACAAAAAGACTTACTCCTGCTCCTATTCCTTATCTCTTATGTTCCTAACCCACCTACTGGCCCTATCCCACCTGAGGTTTATCAAAATTGATAGGACTTGTGAGCAACCTGTAATTCTAGGTTTCATAGTCACTAAACGTTTCCCCACTCACCCCATTCCCTATTGCCATTAGTGGGGCCATTGTAACTTTCCTCACTAACCTCTGCTCTTGGTCCTCTTGACCCCATCACTACAATAACCTGCCCATGGCACCTGCTCCTCCACCACACAAACCCTGTGCATTATTTTCTAGTGAACATAATGGATTCTCCCAGGTTGTTGCCAACAAAGCTTCAACCGAGAACTAGAAAGTGCACGAGGATGAAGAATTGACTCATCTCTGCTATGCATTTCCCTATGGATGTATCGTTGAGTTTAGGAACTGCATGTTGGAGTAATCACACCTGCTGCAGGGCATCACTGCATCAATTTGTTTTACCAAATTGTCTTTCAAAATGTTTGTGCATTTACACTTCTAAATACTGTTAGATTCCTTGTCAACACCTATCAGAATGATTAAAATGGCATCGACAGCCTCCTTAATTCTGAATTACTAATATCAGCCTGGTGGAACATATGTGAGCTCCACAATGTAACTACTTTCTGATCACATCTTTAATTTGTTCCTTTAACAAGTTGAAATATAAAGCTGTTAATTTAAATGTCACTCCTCTGCTTCAATAAGTGTTATTTGGTATGTACTAGCACAACTGGCTTCATTTGTACAATTAAGAATGACAGAAGCCTGGAACAGTTTAATGGTTAAATCACACCCACATTAAAAAGGAAATTAGGTCATGTGATTTGCTGATAAAATTTGAGTAAATCTCAGTCATATTTTATGCACACAAACCTATCATTAAAATCATGGCACAGAAGGGTGCCATTTGCTCCATCATGCCTGTGCTGGCCCTTTAACAGAGCTAACAAATTAATTGCTCTCCATCTGCTCTTTCCCCAAAGCCCTGCAACTTTTCCACTTCAAGTATTTATCCGATACCCCCTTGAAATTTACAAGTGAATCTCCTTTCAGGTAATGAATTCCAGTGTAACACCACGCTTATGGCATTTTCTCAGACTTAGTGTGTTGAACAGATAATTGAACATCACACACTAGCCAGCAGAATTACTGTATATGTAAATGGACTGCATGAAGCACAGGCTGCTGAAAATCTTTCTGATAATGGCTTGTTACCAACGTTATGTAAGGAGTTTCAACGGGATTGTTAAGAGCACAGGGCCAGTCCGCCAAGAGTGAACCAACTTCAGGGAGAACGAAAGAGAGTCACAGCAGTCACTGGCGCTCTAGGATGCCAGGTAAAGACAGGATTGACAATACAATCTACCACTGAACTGCCCAGGATCTCATCTGAAGAGTGGCCATGTTGGAGGAGATACGGCAAAGGCAGCTAAAATCCATGAAACTAAAGTTAAAAAATGGTCCATGTTTTGAGAGGTGGGAAAGGGGAAAGCCATTAATCCAAAAATGCATTCCGCGCCACTGGGAAATGCCAATGTATATTTTAGCAACCCTTCTGAATTGTAAATATACTTAACAACTCTTTGCATATAGAATATACAAGTATATATAGAAATACACAATATATGCAAATATTTAAATATACTGAAAAAGGGTGAGGCTGAAAGTGGAGTGGTAGAAAATGATGGTCTATGAGTCTAGGAGAAGTACAAGAGCAAAATAGCAAAGTGATGGCACAACACAAGGAGGAAAGGTGGCGATAAATTACAGGAAAATATCTCCGTATATCTACCTAGAACTTAAACTAGAACAGATAATTAGTTTATTTTTTTAATCAGCTAAATTGATTAGTACATAAATTTTAATTAATTAAATCATTATGATCTTGATGGAGACCAGTAAGGTGTTTATTATTTTTAGAATCTGAGAACCCAGGTATTGACTGAAAGAATAAAGCCACTATGTTCACTGTCTAAAACAAAAGAATTTTACTATACCAAAATCAAAGAAAATGAATAAGAACAATTACACTCTATCTTAATGAGTCAATTAGGTTAAAGATATTAAAAGTACAAAGAAAGCAGTTACTTATACTCTAAACTGAACTTCTTAACTCAACTTTCCTTCTCTACCCATTGACTTGGACACCAAAAGTCTCAAGTCAGGTATTTGTCAGAAATTGGAAGATTAACCATTTGGTCTGAATACTGTTTCAAAGATTGAGATTTCTTGCACCTTCCACTTACTTCCAGCAAGTTTTTTCTTTCAAATTGCCTCCAGCCATCCCACAGTTGCTGACTCTCAGTTCAACACAGATGCCGCTAGCATCATAAACGTTCAGAGTTCTCCTGATTCAACCGTTCTTTAACTCAGGACACATGCATCTAGGAACTCTCTTCTCAGCTTGGCTATCCAAAGGTCAAACTCACTGTTAGTAGAGACCTTCAGTTATCAAGTTTTGCAATCCTTTTAGCTAGCACACAGAATTTTAACCGAAATTCTACTTAAAATAGATGCTCATTGCTCTGGCTTGTTCTAAGTTGAAACCTGCTTAAAAACAAAACCACTCCCCAGGAATACAATCTCCCCTGCAATTAACTTATTGTTGAGCCTTTTCCTATTATATATTTCCCAGGCAGCTTGGTCACATGATCATTTACTGGAAGCAAGTTACCTTTTATAAGAAATCACATTCCACAGAAACCTAATTCTTAAAGGGGCCATCACCCTGATAAAAAAAATATAGTTTTTTTTTCCCCAGAAGCAGATGGGCCATCACAAAATAATGAAACAAGATTATATCGTAATTGAAGTGCGGATAGTGTGCCACAATGGCAGCATGCAGGATATTGTGGAGAGCCTCACAATTCCAGATAATCATATCTGCAATAAGCACCCACATCTTGAGGAACTTCAGCTTAGAGTTCTGATGAAGAGTCATACGGACTCGAAACATTAACTGTATTCCTCTTTGCAGATGCTGTCAGACCTGCTGAGTTTTTCCAGCTTTTTTTGTTTTTGTTTCGGCTTAGAGTTGTTGAGTTAGAGTTTGAGGTGCCAATATTTTGGGGCTATCAGGGAGTGGGGAGAGTTATGTGGACACTTTTATACTGGAGGCAGCCCTGGTGAGATTGTGGTACATAAATAAAAATAATGGCCAACAGGTCAGGCAGCATCTGTGAGGAAAGAAACAGAGCTCACGTTTCAGGTGGATGACCTTTCATAGACCTGAAAGGCCATCGTCCTAACATGTTAGGGTTGTAACTAGCAGAGTGGATAAGGAGGAACCAATGGATATAATGTATTTGGATGTTGATAAGGTGTCGACAAGCGGTTATCACACAAATTAGGGTCCTTGGGTTTGAGGATAAGATATTAGCCTGGACTGTGGATCGATTATGGACAGAAAACAGTGGGCAGAATTTTCCATTTGGTCTGTGGGGGGGCAGAGCTGATGTGCCGGAATGTAAAATGACGCGCGATGATGTCAGACATACATCCCGATGTCATCGCGCTGTCTCACGATATTTCATTCGGTGGGCGTGCGCCAGAGTCAGCAGCCTTTACGTTTTTTAGGAAACCTCATCCACAAGCAGGATGAGATTTCCTAAAGCTAATAATGATTGTATGAAAACTTTTTCTGAAAAATAAAAAGTCACATGAAGGGACTGTTTAATTACATTTTTATTGCTTTTATTTATTTTTTTAAAAAGCGTTTCAATCTCCCTGAGGCAGCTCCGTGCCCCTGGGAGATTGAAGTGCTCTTTCGCACGCATACATGAAAGAGCGCTGGACCCGATTCTCCCTCCTCCCCCCACCCTCACATGTAGCGCTAGGCTCTGCCGCTCGCTTGTTATGCTGGGCGGGCTTTAATTGGCCTGCCCACGTAAAAAAGCGGTGCAGAGCCGATTGCGGGCAGCAGTCAGGTTCCTGACCTCCCCCACCCGCTCCCACCGAACCCGCCCAATCAATGAAAGATCCTGGCCAGTGTGCAGGAATAAACAGATCATTTTCAGGTTGGTGGTTCTGGCATACTGCAAGGATCAGTGCTGGTGCCTCAGTTAATTACAATATATTAATGATTTAGAGGAGGGACTTTGAGTGATGTATCCAAGTTTGCTGATGATCCAAAGCTAGGTAGGAAAGTAAACTGTGAGTTGAGTGAAAAGAGACTGCAAAATAACTTAGGCAGATTAAGTGAGCGGGAAAGAATGTGACAGGTGGAGTATAATGTGTGGAATAAATTATTCACTTTGGAGGGAAAATAGAAAAACAGAATATTTTTAGAGATGAGAGGCTGGCAAATGTATCCAGAGATCTGCATGTCCCTGCACATGAATCACAGAAAGTTAACATGTAGGTAAAGCAAACAATTAGGAAGCAAATGGAATGTTAGCCTTTATTAAAAAGGGATTGGAGTATATAAGAATGAAGAAGTCTTACTGCAATTATATATGGCCTTGGTGCAGCTGGAGTACTGTGTACAGTTTGCTCTCCTTATCTTACTCCTTAACGTCTGTTAGAGAGAGCGCAATGAATGGGCATTAGATTGGCTCCTGGGATGTTTCTTCTGGTTGGGGAATCTAGAACTAGGGGTCGCAATCTCAGAATAAAGAATCATCCGTTTAGGACTGAGATGAGGAGAAATTTCTTCATTCAAATATTTGGGACTCTCTACTGCAGAGATTTGTGGATGTTCAGTCATTGAGTATATTCAAGGTTGACTGTGTTCTCAGGGAGCTAAGGACACGGCATAATGCAGGAAGGTGGAGTTGAGGTAAAAAAATCATAAATGTATTTAATGGAGGAATAGGTTTGGCAGATTGAATGGTCTACTTCTGCTTCTATTCCTTATGTTCCTGTTAACCCGCGTTTGAATCCCAATGTAATGTTTGGAACTGAAATCCACTAACCACAGGAATGGTGACCATGAAACTATCAGATTGTCATAAAAACCCATCTGGTTCACTAACTTCCTTTAGGGTGGGAAATCAGCCATCCTTACCCAGCCTGGCCTACATGTGAATCCAGACCTACAGCAATGTAGTTGACTCTTAAATACCCCCAAAATGGCCTAGCAAGCCATTCAGTGGCTATAGAAAAGTTGGATAAGAATAAAATCAGATGGACCATCTACCACTGAGCACCAGAAATGACAAAGACACAATCTGTCCAATCACCCCTGCAAAGTCCTCATCACTAAAACCTGGGGACTTGTGCAAAAATTGGGAGAGCTTCCCCACAGACCAGTCAACAACAGTCTGACATTGTCATGCTCAATGACAATGCCCAAAATTCCTCTATCCGCATCCCTGGGTATGTCCTGTCCCACATCAGGACAGGTCCACCACATTTGGTGGCACATCACTATACAGTCGGGACAAAGTGACCATGGGAGTCCTCAACATTGACTCCAGACCCCATGAAGATTCCTGGCATCAGGTCAAACATGGGCAAGGAAACCTTCTGCTAATTACAATATACTGCCTTCCCTCAGCAGATGAATCAATGCTCCTCCATGTTATACACAACGTAGAAGAAGCATTGAGGATAGCAAAGGCACAGAATGTACTCTAGTGGGGGACTCCAATATCCATCACCAAGAGTGGCTCAGTAGCACCACCACTGACTGGTTGAGGCCTGATGGACATGCACTGTGGCAGGTGATGTAGGGCCAAAAAGAGGGAAAAACCTACTTGACCTTGTCCTAACCAATCTACCTGTTGCAGGTGCATCTGCCCATGACAGTATTTGTGGGAGTGACAACTGTACAGAACTTTGGAGACACACTCCATAATGCAATACCACTGAGTGAGATGAGATAGATTCAGAACAGATCTGGCAGCTCAAAACTGGGGATCCTTGAAGAGCTAACAGCCAGTAGGAGCAGCAGAATTGTTTTCAACCACAACCTGTAACCTCATGGTCGGCATATCTCCCACTCTACCATTACCATTAAGCCAAGGGATCAACCCTGGTTCAATGAAGAGTGCAGGAGGATATGCCAGGATCAAAAACAAGCATACCTAAACCTGTCAACCTGATGAAGCTACAACTCAGGAATACATGCATACCATAGACACCGACTAGTGTTCCCACAACCAATGTATCCAATCAAAACTCTGCAGTCCTGCCACATCCAGTTGTGAATGGTGCTGGACAATTAAACAACCAACTGAAGGTGAAGGTTCCACAAACATCACCATCCTCAATGTTGGGGTAGCCCAACACATCAGACAAAAGACAAGGCTGAAGCATTTGTCACCATCTTCAGCCAGAAATGCCCAGCGGATGATTCATCTCAGCATCCTCCTGAGATCCCAGCATCACAGATGCCAATCTTCAGCCAATTCAATTCACTCCAAGTGATATTGAGAAGATGCTGAAGGCACCGGATTCATCAAAGGCTCTGGCCATGGCAACATCCTGTCTGTAGAACTGAAGACAAGTACTCTAGAACTGACTGTGCCAAGCCAAGCTGTTCCAGTACAACTACAACATTGGCATCTACTGGACAATGTGGAAATTTGCCCAAGTATGTCCTGTTTACAAAAAGCTGGACAAATCCAATTAGCCAATTACTGTCCCATCAGCCTCCTTTTGATCATAAGCAAGATGATGGAAGGCATTGTCGACAGTCCGTTGAAGTGGCACTTAGTCAGCAATAACCTACTCACTGATGCTCAGTTTGGGTTCCACCAGGACCACTGGGCTCCAAGCCTCATTACAGCCTTGGCCCAATCATGGACAACAGAATTGAATTCCAGGGGTGGAATGAGCGTAAGTGCCCTTGAATCAATGCAGCCGTTAACTGAGTGTAGTATCAAGGCACCTTAGCAAAATTGAAGCCAATGGGAATCAGGAAGAAAACTCCCTGCTGGTTGGAGTCAAACCTAGCACAAAGGAAGATGGTTGTAGTTATTGAAGGCCAACAGTCTCAGTTCCAGGACATCACTACAGGAGTTCCTCAGGGTAATGTCCTAGGCCCAAACATCAGCTGCTTCATCACTGACCTTTCCTTCAACATAAGGTCAGCAGTGGGGATGTTCGCTGATCATTGCACAATGTTGAAAATCATTCATCACTCCTCAGGCACTGAAGCAGTCTGTGTCCATGTACAGCAAGACCTGGACAACATTCAGACTGGGCTGATCAATGGCAAGTGATATTTACACCACACAAATACTAAGCAATGGCCATCTCCAACAAGGGAGAATTGACCATCTCCCCGTAATAGACATTTAACCATCAATATCCTGGGGCTACCATTCACCAGAAACTGAGCTGGACTAGCCATATAAATAGTGTGGCGACAAGAGCAGGTCAGAGGCTGAGAATCCTGCAATGAGTAACCCACCTCCTGACTCCCCAAAGCCTGTCCACCACCTACAAAGCACAAGTCATGAGTGTGATGGAATTACCCTTCCCTGACTGGATGAGTGCAGCACCAACAACCAAGGAGCACTACACCATCCAGGATAAAGCAGCCCGCACTCCCTCCACCACAGGATACAGTGGCAGCAGTATTTACACTCTTAAAAAAAGCACCGCAACAACTCACCAATTGTCTTTTGACTGCACCTTCCAAACCAACAACTTCTACCACCTAGAAGAACAAAGGCAACAGATGTGTGGGCACACCACCACCTGCAGGTTCCCTCCAATACACACAATGTGTTGAGTTGGAAATATATCACTGTTCCTTCAGTGTCGCTGGGTCACAATCTTCAAACTCCCTCCCTAACAGCACTGTGGGTACACCTATGCCACCCAGACCGCAGTGAGTCAGGGAGGCAGGGAACCACCACTTTCTGAAGGCCAATTAGGGATGGGAAACAAATGCTGGTCCTGCCAGTGATACTCACGTGTGAAAAAATATAAAAAGAAACATTGTTTATTTTCAATTAACCGATGAGCCTAGAACACCTCACCTAGAGGGAGAAACCTCAACTCCATCCCTTATTTCCTCATTAAAGTCATCCAGCCTCACCCCGTTAGTTAATTACAGAGTATAATGTTAAGTCAAAACTTTGGTAAAATCTAAAAGATTTTTTTTTGCCTCCGATGGAGAAAAGGTCACAGCTGAATAGCTGTGATGGGAAATGGGATGGTGGACCCTGTGCCATGGCTGCAATTACTCCATCATTATCCCAGCCCACAGGACAGTGCGTGGCTTACTGACCTGGCTAGCTGCTAAGCTGCCTCAACAGAAGACAGTAGCAAAAAAAAACTTCAACATTAAATGTTTCTATCAAAATGCACAACGATTCTCTTTGCCAGTACTTCCATGCATAAATAAAATAACAGCGTCCAAGGAATTGATATTGGAAATCTTGTGACTGGCATTAAAAATCTCTTGTTACAGCCACTCTTTAGATGTATCATTACTGCAAGACACCATGTAATTCAAGTCTGTCAATAACACATGGAACCATTTTCATTGCATTAAGCAGACTGTTCCATAATCAATTTTTAATTATGAAACTAATGATATATAATAGCTATCTTCTTGATAAGATGAAGTGTTGCAATAGCCAAGGCTTTCTCAGAAGTGATAGCAGCTCTTAGTACTACTTGAATATTGCTGAAAAAAGATATTTTGTCTAAGCTTTCCGTCTTGCCATCATCAGGACCATCACAAGAATACCAAAATCAGGGGAAGCAACAACTTTATACTGTATGAGAAGAGAGTGCTGATTGGTTGGCAAGTGGGCTTGGATTGGTAGAGACATTGCCATGGAGAATGCACCAGTTAATGGTGACTGACAGTTAACTGCCAAGCATTGTTTGAAATTTAAACCAGGCAGCTAGACTCTGATTGATCAAGGCATTGCCCTGGGGAATAAACCAGCGAATGGTTATCACTTATTTTGTTTAGCTGAAACAGGCGCAATATGTGTACATGTTCTTTCTGTCTGCAAAAAACAGGGCCCTGTGTGTGTAACTTCCAGTACATGCAAATGCACCACACTATGAGCCCAACTAATAATCTTAAATTGGTTGTCAGTGTCATTTTTAGCACATTGAGGATTATTTAGCAAATTCTGTCCAATCATGGAATCATATCTAATGTTGGACACTAATATTGGACACTGTGTTTTGAGTTTTGCAAGCATGGGCTGGCTGGGTATGGTTTGTACCCTGCCCATTACAAACAGCGGACATGCTGTTTGATACAATCCACCAGTCCTTGAGACATATGGCCTACATACCTAGCTTCACAGTGGCCCTGAAATTCATATACCACATTACTCATTTGTGTGATAGGCAAAATGCCTTTCTGGCTTGACAGCAGCATCCTGTTAATGGCGAATACCACTCGTGTTGCTACTGCATAGTAGCAGCGTGAAACAGCTAGCTTCACCTGTTGCTCAAATCTTTGAGATGCCTTGTCCTTCCAGGGTAATCTGAGGTAGACTGGGTACTTTTCAGGGCCGAAAGTGATGGCCTTAGGCCCAATCATGAGTTTGCGTGATATACTGCGTGAAATGATCTGATCAGGGCAGGATGTCTTTGATGCACCCTATTTCAGCATCAAGCTTGCATGGTGAGCAAATGGCTCAGGCCCTATTTACAAGGTTGCCAATAAGAATCCCAACCCATGACCAGTGAAGGTAGGCTTGGGGCAGCCTATGGTAGAGAACCCCCAGGCAGAATTCTCAACAAGCATGTCAAGGAAAGGGAGTTCATTTGATTGCTCCATTTCAAAGGTGAATTTGAGTGCAGGATGGAGCCCATTAAGACATTCAAGAAAATGATTACATGCGGCTACGGATTTAAATATAGCAAACGTATCACCCACATATCAGAAATATGCAAGTGGTAGGAGGTTAGGCGTCATTCCATTGAATACGCGTTTCTCATGGGACCCAAAAAAGATGTTTGCGTGAGCTGGGACTAGAGGGGATCCTATGGCAACACCATCTATTTGGGGATACTTGGTGTCTTTAAAGCTGAACTCAACTGCACAAGTTGCCGAGTTCATAAGCTCAATGACTACTGATTCACGCAATGATGATGGATCTGGGTCACCATGATATAATGCTGCACAAATATCTATGGCTTCTTTAAGATGAAAAGTGTCAATAAAATGTTTCTTTTTCAGCAATACTCAAATTCCGTACTACCAAACAGCTATTAGTATTACTTGGTAAATGCTAAGAATTTCTTCGTCTGGTACATGTATGATCAGTAAGTTCGCAGATGACATGAAAATTGCTGGTGTCGTAAATAGTGAGGTGGAAAGCCTTAGATTACAGGACAATATAGATGGGTTGGTAAGATGGGCAGAGCAGTGGCAAATGGAATTTAATCCTGAGAAGTGTGAGGTGATACATTTTGGGAGGACTAATACAACAAGGGAATACACAATTTATGGTAGGACCCTAGGATGTACAGAGGACCAGAGGGACCTTGGTGTACATGTCCATAGATCCCTCAAGGCAGCAGCATAGGTAGATAAGGTGGTTAAGAAGGTATATGGGATACTTGCCTTTATTAGCCGAGGCATAGAATATAAGAACAGGGAAGTTATGTTGCAGGTGTACAAAATGTTAGTTAGGCCACAGCTGGAGTACTGTGTGCAGTTCTGGTCACCACACTATAGGGAAGGATTGTACTGGAGAAGGTGCAGAGGGGATTCACCAAGATGTTGCCTGGGCTGGAGAGATTCGGCTATGAAGAGAGACTGGATAGGCTAGGGTTGTTTTTCTTAGGGCAGAGAAGGCTGAAGGGGGACCTGATAGAGGTATACAAAATTATGAGGGACATACATAAGGTAGATAGGAAGAAACTTTTCCCCTTAGCGGAGGTGCCAATAACCAGGGGGTATAGATTTAAGGTAAAGGCCAGGGTGTTTAGAGGGGATTTGAGAAAAAATCTTATCACACAGAGGGTGGTTGGAATCTGGAACGCACAGCCTGAGGGGGTGGTAGAGGCAGGGACCCTCACAACATTTAAGAAGCATTCAGATAAGCACTTGAAATGCCACAGCACACAGGGTTAGAGACCAAGTGCTGGAAAGTGGTATTAGAATAGATAGTGCTTGATGGCTGGCATGGACACGATGGGCCGAAAGGCCTGTTTCTGTCCCGTATAACTCTATGACTCTATGACATCTGCTGGTGACACATTGAAGTGCAGCTCGTTACAAATACTCAGGGAGACAAACTTTCTTGTAACTAAAGCATGTATGAATGAGGTTCCACACTCCCTGACTGCCTCAATGTCCTGGGCAGTGTGTGGGGTCAGCGCATGATGAGTTAAAAAAAGCTTTCTGTCGAGCATGGGATTGTAAACTATGCTTTGTGTAAGGAGACTTAAGGCAAGGATATCTCTGCAGATAAGGGAGTGATGAAATGTGTGAATGTTGTTCAACCATGTCTGTGATGGTCTGGAATGTATCAGCTCAGTCACCTGAGTTTATGGGGAATTGAACCGAGTTACAGAGAGCAACATAGCCACTGTAGTAAGTTGATTGGGAGATTAAGAAGTGCTAAGTGTACTATGCTAAGACTATGGATGTTACTTTGCTGTATGCATCCTTACTTTTGGGGGGTGGGGGTTGGTTGTTAGGGGTGGTGGTTAACTCAGTTGGCTTTATGGCTAGCGTGCACCAACAGCACAGGTTTGATTCCTGTTCTGGCTGAGGTAAGCTTGGGATCTGTTTCCTCGCCCCCGAGAGTGGAAAGCAACTGCAAAGCACTGACAAAAACTGCCATGTAAAGAGCTCAGGATGAAATGCCAGTAGACAATGCGCCAAGGACCTGCCATTAGGCAGGGCACACATGAATGGATAAATGAATTAATTCTTACTTCACTATAGTTTATTAATGCTATGCGCGGAATGTGATTCTTAAAGATAAAAATAGTATATAAGCATAAGTGAGTGACTGTATGGTTGTACTCATATGGAAATCATGAGAATGAAGTCTCATTGAAGACCTGATCCTGCATTGTTACAATTGTGTGCGCGCATGTACTCTTTTATTTAAAGTTAGCAAGATGGATCCAATAAGAAAGTAGTCCAACAAAGCACAGATTTCTTTAGCATCCCAAGGTTATTGAAAATCATAGATTAGTACATTCCCACTTATGCGTCACACAAGTATCTTCGCTCTTTCGCAAATCTCACTTTTTTCTTTGCTATTCTAGAACAGCTAGAACCAAAACCTGTTGACGTGGCCTTCAATACCTACCATCATGGTCCAGGCTTCCAACAGGCAAAACCTGACCATTAACAAAATTCCTTGATCAGAACTTAAAACATTGTTGTCAGAATTAGTATGGCTGCCCAAAAGTTGAAATTCAGGTTTTTGAAGAAGCTTGTGCTTCATGAGCTGAATAGTGATTCCAGGCTGCAATTGGATATCCCCAATCAACAGTATTAAATCATAGATTGCCAATAATGTGCAAATGCTCTGTTCATAAATATAGAAGGATACATCTTGCCTCCTGGATGCGGGGAAGATGTTACCATCAGTAGGAGAGACTAAGATCTGAGGGCACAGCCTCAGAGTAAAGGGAAGACCTTTTAGAACAGAGATGAGGAGAAACTTCTTCAGCCGGAGAGTAGTGTATCTATGGAATTCATTGCCACAGAAGGCTGTGGAGGCCAGGTCATTGAGTGTATTTAAGACCGAGATAGATAGGTTCTTGATTGTTAAGGGGATCAAAGGTTACGGGGAGAAGGCGGGAGAATGGGGTTGAGAATGGGGTTGAATGGTGGAGCAGACCTGATGGGCTGAATGGCCTAATTTCTGCTCCTATGTCTTATGGTCTTATGATCATGGAATTTTTTCTATAAAATGTAACTTTCAAAATGTTGAATTGTTTTATCTTACTGTGTTAACGCATTTCACTCTATTTTCCGGAATTTTCTGACCCGGTTGGTGTTGGGAGTCATGACAGGCTTGGGGGTGGTGGGAGAAAAATGGCAAGAAGGCCAAAAATTGGTTTCACGCCATCGTGAAATCAGTTTGCGATCATCTGCTCCAACTGTCAATGGTGGGCTGCGTTTCCCACTGCCGCACATCGGGAACCTAATTTCAATACTTTAGCACCTCATTATAGGTCCTGCTCACCAGAATCATGCCCCACACACTGGATCATTTGGGCGCGTTGGCGCAGTTGCACACAGACATGTTTCACAATCTGCACCTGGAGAGCTGCACTTCATTCGGGACTTTGAGGTTTGTTTGCCTACCTTGTTTCAGGCAGCGCTCGCAGTCATCAGCGCCAGGCTTCACAGACAGCACCACATCACTTTTAACAGGGCTCACTGGTCTACCTACCAGACCAGCTGTAAGGAGGCTTTTCAATGGCTTGCCTTGGGAAGAGTAAGAAGTGGCTTCAGGCAAGGGAAGAGGCTGCAGGGCGAGGGCTGTACTGGGGAAGGGATGTTTCCCAGGGTGTGTCTGGGGGCACATGTTGATCTGTGATGTGAGGGTGTGTGTCAGAGAATGAGTGGTGGTGTCCCTTGAGATGGCAGTGAGTGAGATGCGAGGGAATGTGTGATGGGGCTGTAAGTATGTGATTTTAGAGTGATAAGATATTTGCCTTACCCTGGCAGCGCAGATGAGATCATTCGTCTGTTTTCTGTACTGGATGGCCGACATCTTGTGTACAGCATTGGCACTCGGCCACGCCAAGCTGGAGTGGGGAGACTGATGGGTTCCTGTGGCTAGAGTGGGGGTAGAGGACATTGCAGCGGGTCCCCACGATATCCAGAAGGAGTTCCTAGGATGTGTCACTGAATCGGGGAACCACACTCTTCTTGGCTTGTGGAGCTATGTCTTCACCGGAATAGTCCTGGGCTGCAAGTATGTTACATGCGTCTACAGTTTAAATATGGTGCCCTACATGAGGAAGCGGCGAGGGAACACCATGGCACGTTTCCTGTTGCTGCATCATTAATGAGCCAGGAATGGGACAGTACGATGTGAAAACCCACCATTGCGGCCGGCGGGTAAAACAACATTTTGGCCAGATGCTACCACACTTAGTGAAAATCTGAGACGATTCCGCCCTGTGCATTTTTGTAAAGGTTGGACATGGCCGGAGAGCTGAACTGAAGGTCAGGATGGAAGAAGTTTATGCAACAAACACTGTGCTCAATGTCCGGAGTATATTTTACACAGAAATATATTTCTATATCCATTTTCACTGCAGCAGACCCAACAGATGCCTGATCTTGTCCATGACATCAGGGGAAGCAACATGTGTTAATGCAAGTTTATACTTACTGTCCCTGTGATGAGGAAGTACCTCTTGTATCCTCTCCAAGCTACTGTGGTGAAGGGTTATTGAACTGATTCTACTTGTGTCCCAAGGACTGCTTATAGAATGGTATTGCTTGAAGTCTGCCTGTATTTTTGTTCCTACATGTGTATTGCAAGTTAATTTTACATCAAATCTCTCAGGCAAAATCAATAGCATCCAGTTCCAGCAGTATTAAAACATCAGCATTCCCACATAGGTACAATAATACTGGATCCAATTATATTAGGACAGTATTTACTGTAGCCATTGAGTGAACGGTGCCTGCTGTTTGTAGACTTGCTCTTGCCTGTTTAATTTCCATGAGATTTTACACTGGAAGTTGCTTTATGTGGAAGCTGGAAACAGTGTGGCACCCTCTCTGCAGGGCATCTGGGACCGGTGTTTACAGGACAAACAACGGTGACCCCCTTAACTAATCTGATTGAAGTATTGTAAAGTGAAGAGTGCAGGGTCTGAACTGGGAAACGTAAGTTAGAATAGTGAATTGAATGACAAATTAGGTACCTAAATCAAAATAGAGAGAAGGAAAGAAAGATGGGATTAAGCAAGCGAGAGAAGTGAGAAAAAGTAAAAAGATGCAATTTTTAAAATCTCCAACAAGTAGAAGCTGAAGGAATGAGACTCCACACTTGTAATAGTTAATTTTCACTGTCAAAGAGGTTGTCTAGCAGTAATTGACACTTATTACAAAGTAGATTTCCATTTATGCATTACACAAGCATCTTCACCACTGGAACAAGCTCACCCTGCACCTGTAACACACTGGGGGCTAGTTAAATTGGTTGAGTATGGGACTTATGCCCCTCTGTGGGAGGAAGTCCCGCCCCCAGGAGCTGCCAGCCAATCAGTTTGGCATGCAGCTCCAGCAGTCCCAGCAGCACCAGAGCTCATTACAAAGGGTTCTTAGATGGAAACGGACATGCTGTAACTTCCTGTGGTGCATTTAGTCCATGTCTGCCATCCAAGTACAGGAACTTCATGTAGTTCAATGGTGAGTTAGACATTAGATGCCATTTTCATGAAGCTAATGAGAGTGGTACATTTCCAGCAGTAACTTCTGGATTATCCTGTTTAATTGTGCATTTGCTGTCACCTGAAATTGCTGTGTAATTTGTGCACAAGTCAGGACAAGCACTATTAACCTCAGCATTAGTTTAATAATACATTCTGGCCGGTTGTTATGATTATGCTTTGATAAAAGAATGTCACAGCAAACGATTACTTCTTAAAAACCAGATGGACTAGTGGCGATATTAAAAAAAAAGGTGCTTCTGTGATCCTGCATCTAATGTTCAATTTGTGATTGATGTTTGATTCTGTGGGTCTGTTTACTGGTGATGCTTACTGTGCTTGACTGGTTAAGCCTGGGTGTGGACTCAGAGAAAAATAAACAAACTACAGAAGTTGCTTGAAGCAAAAAGCTGTAAGCATGGAGCCGACATTTTTTTAAAAAACTCCTGTAAATAATGGTCCTACACACATAGAGGGCTGTGTTTTATTGGGGGTAGGCTGTTTGTGGCACCTCCCCGCCTCCAGAAAGAAAGTTGGCCAGAAGCCAACACGACCGGAACAAGCCAGCCCCCTGCAGCCCTAACATGCTGGTGGGTGGGCTAAATTGGTTGAACGTAGGTCTTCCACCCCTCAGTGGGGGGAAGTCCCGCCCTCAGGAGCTGCCAGGCAATCTGATTGACCGGTGGCTCCACCAGTGCCAGAGCTCAAGGGCTGCCAGTACTGCAGGAAGGAGGACAAAGAAGATCAAGGCTGCTCCAGAAAGGAAAGCCCCTGAGCTTTAAGGTGCAGAGGGATCCGAGAGCCCAGGGTGGGGAGTGGGCTTTGGAGGACAGGTGATGCAGAAGGAAGGGTGGTGACATCTTGGGGGCGCTGCACCCAATTAGTACAGGGCACCCTCTGAATGAGGTGTTCCCACCCCCTTCCTGCCCTTTTCATCTCGGGCTTAAGAAAAAGCCTGCCCACACCAGCCAGTGTATGGCATGGGCAGTGTTTTATTCAGCTCAATAGGCTTGCTAACAAGACTAATTGACCTTTAATTATTTATTTACATATGGCGGCTGGTCTGCTGATCTTGGTGCACACCCACCTAGCGTATTATGGGGGTCAGCTCGGGGGCGGGCTGAAAGGCACGTAAAACTTGATAGGGACATAAAATCCAGCCCAGAAACTGGTGTGTCATCCCTGCATAGCTCCAAGGTATAAAGTACTACTGGCCTGTAGACAGCCATGATCATAGGAACCATGAGTTGCAGTACTGGGGCTACAATGTTGTAGATTCCATTCTTGTCAGCTTTCCCCACTCAGGAGAATAGCATTAGCCCTATAATTGAACCTCAGAACTCCTCCAGCAAAGAAAAATATGAAGAGAGCATTTTATATTGCAATGCCTTATGTATTAGTCATGGCTCAGTAGGTAGCACTCTTGCACCTGAGTCAGAAGGTTGTAAGGTCAAGTCCTGCTCGGGACTTGAGGCAAAAAGATCTTGCTGACGTTCCACTGGAGTGTGGTGCTGTTGTTCAGGGAAGATATTAAACTAAGACCCTGTGTGAGCTCTCAGTGGACATAAAAGATTCCATGGCACAATTTTGAGGAAGTAGGGGAGATATCCCTGGTGTCCTGGCAATATTTATCCCTCAATCAACAGCACAAAAAAAAAAAGATTATCTGGTCATTATCACATTGAAGTTTTGGCGAACTAGCTGTGTGCAATTAGTAACTACGTTTCCTACATTCCAACAGTGACTGCACACCAAAGGTTGGGTGAATGCAGTGAGATGTCATGGACTCTATATGAATGCAAACCTTTCTTTTTCCCCTCTTTGATTGAGAGCAGCACCAGTTAGGGAAATGAAATGGATTAATGATTCCATCCAAAGACACCATCAAAATAGACAAAGTTAAGTTGGAATGGCTCAACACTGAAGATAAAGTGTGAAAATACTGCAGATACTGGAAATCTGAAATAAAAGCAGAAAATGCTAGAAATTCTCAACAGGTCAACCAACATCTGTGGAGAGAGAAACAGATTTCACTTTTCAGACTGGTTATTTAAAAAAGATTTTAAAAGAGTAGGTTTGTTAAAGGTCAGCCCTTACTGTTGTTATTTGATGGCACTATTAATGACACTTTCCATCACTTTACTGATGATCGGGAAGCTGATAGGACACCAAACACCAACTCTCTGGTTAGATTTTCCTGACTTTTTGTTTGTAGGACATACTTGAACTTTTTTTTCACATTGATGAATAGAGATCAAGTGCTTTAGTTGCATTGGAATAGCTTGGCATGGGGATGACTAATTCTAGCACATAGGGTTTCAGGGGTGTCAGGGCTTCGCTGTGGCCAGTACACAGCTACCTAATGCCATGTGATGTGAACCAAATTGACTGAACATTGACTTCTATGATGTTTGGGATTTCTAGATGAAGCAGAGAGGGATTTACCATTTGCCACTTCGGACTTGCTAAATCTGTTCTTAACTTAATGTGTTAATAATGCCATGGTACACAACATGGAGTGTCTTCACTGTGAAGACAAGACTTAATCCAAACGAAGAGCAGACAATAGTCACTCTTGTCAATGCCACCAGGGGCAGTGTATCTCCAGTGGATAGGTTAGCGAGGGTCAGATCAAACAGGTTACTCTCTCATGTTTTTACTTCCACCGCTAGACGCAGAGTCTGCCATTTGTGGAGCTACCAAATCACCCTTGATGGTACACTTTGTCATTTTCCACCCAGCATACATTCCTCCAAATGGTGTAACTGCATACTAGGAGTATAACTTAGTCAGTTGAGAGATGCTGGTATTTTTCCTTAACCTGAAGGCCTATGACTTCATGGAGTCTAGAGTCAATATTAAGGACTCTCAGGGCTAAGTGCTCCCTGAACGATCCAAAGAACCTCAAAGTCAAGGGATTCCTTCTTGTGTACAGTTACTATTCTGTAGGGAAAGGCAGCAGCCAGATTTTACACAGCAAGATTCCACAATCAACAATAAGATAAAGCAGCGGTAGACCTGCATTGTAGTGGCATTGGCTATGAGATGGATGTTGGTCTGGACAAACTGGGCAAACTCTCATACTCTTCTTTGAACAATTCTGTGGAATATTTTACATCCACTTGAACAGGGAGATATGGCCTCCATTTAACTTGACACCTAAAAGCTGATACCTCCTCTGTACTGCAATGATGTGTCAACCTCCATAGTGTTCTCAAGTGGCACTCGAACCCACAACCATATGAATTAGGTGGTGAAGACCTAGCAGCTGAACTGCAGTGTAACAATCCTAACTGTCTGCTAACTGTCCCATCAAAACTCACCCCTCATATTTACCTTTAATGGGGAGGCGATGGCATAGTGGTATTATCACTGGACTTGTATTCTAGATACTCAGTGTAATGCCCTGGGAACCTGGGTTCAAATCCCACCACAGCAGATGGTGAGATTTGAATTCAATAAAAATCTGATGATGCCCAAGAAATGATTGTTGTTAAAAACCCATTTGGTTCACTTAATGCTCTTTAGGGAAGAAATCTGGCATCTTTACCTGGTCTGGCCTAATTGTGACTCCAGACCCAAAGCAATGTGGTTGACTCTTCAATACTATCTGAACAAGGGCAATTAAGACATCCTAGGGCAATGACACCCACATCCCATGAATAAAAAAATCCTGACTCACTCATTATTGCATCTAGCTACATACCTCCAGTTCCAGATAGCACATTATTCCAACTGATTAATATTTTACAAAGTCTCATATGATAAGGTGTTATCTGTTCATGCCTGCTATCATATAAACGGTAAAATCTTCGGAAAATTGGGAATGCAATTTATGACTGAATTTCTTTGAACTACATTAATTATTGTTAAATTATTTTACATTTTTAAATGCAAAGCTCAATATAACTTGGCCAAACTATGAAGTAGAAAGGAACTGAAGATTTGATCTTCCCATGCACAGATCATCAAAAAGCTGAATAGTTTACAATCTGTTACGTGCTGAAGCTTTGGAGGAAGATTACACAAAAGCAGTTTCAATTATCTCTGGCTGTACCCCTTCACTGGTTTCATCGTATAAAATGTATCACCACTCTTCAAAAATAACAGGAATGTTTCTAAGATGCAGTATTCAATTGCTTCCTGCAAATATAAAACTTATGAAAATGGAAAGATGTTAGGAAATAGAGATAGTTCAAATAAGTTATATTTGTATTGGTGGGTGGTAGGAATGAGTTTCAGTTTTAAAGTTTAAGTTTGATTTGTATTTCTGTATTATTATGTTAAGAAAAGGTCAAGTTGAGTTTTTGTTTCACTTCAAAAGCATTTTTAATGAGTGTTTTACGACTCTAAGAGAAGGAAACAAACACAAGAGCAGAAAAAACTGTGCTCTTGCCTAGCAACAGGGCTCCGGAGAGGCAGGTCCCACACACACACACACACACACACACACACACACACACACACACACACACACACACACACACACACACACACACACACACACACACACAGAAAAACTAAAGAAACAGCAGTTTTGAGTTCAGCTGCCAGGCATTAGCACCCCAGAAGAGGCAGATAGCCAGTCCCAAGCTAAAGCTGGTTGAAAATCACTGCCACAGAGAGATTGGAGCAAAGGGGAGAGATAGCAAGTCCCAAGTTAAAGAAGAAAGTCCCCAAATACAGGGGAGTGGAACAGGAGAGTGTCCCAAGAAGATCTTCTAGTCAAAGGAAGGACAGGAACCTGGAAAAGGTCCTGTTAAGTGGATTTAAGAGTAAGAAACAGAAAAAGGCTCCAAGCTTCAAGCTTAAAGAGATAAAGGCTTGTGAGAAGCCAGAATGCCCAAAGAGACAACTGAAAGTCTGTAACTCTTTGCTATGGGCATGTGAAGCAGTGGTATACTGGTGACAGCTGAGTCACTGAGAGACAATGCATGGAGGAAAGTTTGACCATATGTGGTGACCCAGGGGAGAGGAACATCAGAAGGAGGGTTTGAAACCCTGGAGATGAACCCTTGCGGAAGGCGTCTGTGAGAGAGCGTCAGTTTGGGAGAAGATTCCAAGGTGAGTTCTTGGAGAGTGGAGATTGGAAACCCTCTTGTGAAAGACGGAGTTCAGTTGGATCAGTGTGACAAGCGTCTGGGGGAAGTTGAGGAGAGATACACAGCATCTGTTTGGGTGGCATCTGTCATTTGGTTTCAGGAGGTTGTGTGGCTGACCACAGGTCACCAATTGTTTACATGGATTGTGTACTTACTGTGAACATTAGAGAATAAGATAATTTTTGTAACTTGTGCTATCCTTACAAACCTGTATATATCTGCAAAGGTGTAGTTGTGGGTGAAGGAGTATTGTAAGATAGTTCATCTTTTTTTGTTAAATAAACGTTTTATTCTTTTGTTTGTTAAAAGTCTGCTGGCTGACTCTGGTGACTCTGTTAGGACCTGTCAAGCCGGGTTCCACCCTGGGATCAGGCTTGTTCAGGGGTAACATCAGCTGGGATCATAAGAACACAAACTAAACCAGTAGCTGGTGAAAACTCGTAACTGGGCTGCACCAACTGCCCACATCGCCTGCATCACAGGGATAACCACGTCGACGCTGAGTGTGTACAGTGGGTTTTGTTGCAATTTGAATCATTCATTTACCAATGTAAAGCTCAACACTGAAATGAGGGGCAACCTCTTCACTCAAAGGGTTGTGAGTCCTTGGCATTCTCCACACCAGATGGTTGTGGATGCTCCATTGCTGAATATATTTAAGGCTGAGATAGACAGATTTTTGGCCTCTCAGGGAATCAAGGGGTATGGGGAGTGGGCAGTTAAATTGGAGTTGAGACAGAAGATCAGCCATGATAGTATTGAATGAGGGAGCAGACTTGTGGGGCCAGCTGGTCTACTCCTGCTCCTATTTCTTATGCTCCTATGTTCTTATGGCACAAGAAGAAGATAAAAAGATGCCAAACTTATCTGACTACATATGATTAAGATCACTTATTTTTGGTTTCTCATTTGAAAAAATGTGACTGGAATCACAGAATGTGGCTCTTAAAAATACCCATATAAATCACAGAATCCTGTGCAACAAAAACAGAACTTGATTTTCTCCGTCACTGTAAATCAATGTCCCTGGCCTCAGTTTGAGTCAGGTATAAAAAGGATTCTCATACATTTTGATACAGTATAAGAGTATTCATTTTACCTTTCATACATTGTAATCTTCCAGAATGTCATTGAGATATTGAACTTTGCATTTTGTAGCAGGTCCAAAATGGAGGCTGTACCTCAGCGACTTTAGAAAGCTCTAGTTAGGCCACCGAGTTCTGGTCACCACACTTTAGGAACGATGTGAAGGTCCTTGAGAGGGGGTAGAAGAGATTTACCAGAATCGATCCAGAGATGAGGGATTTTAGCTAGAAGGTTAGGTTGGAGAATCCTTGGATTTTTTTTTTATTTATTCATTGAGGGGATGTGGGCATCACTGACAAGGCCAGCATTTATTGCCCAGAGGACATGTAAGAGTTGTGGGTCTGGAGTCACATGTAGGCAGATTTCCTTCCTTAAAGGGCACTAGTGAACCAGATGGGTGTCTAAGACAATCAACAATGGTTTTGTGGTCATTAATCAGCCTTCTAATTCCAGATTTTTATTGAATTAAAATTTCACCATCTGGCAGGTCCCCAGAGAATTACCCTCAGTGTCTAGTGACAATACCACTATGCCACCACCTCCCCATTTGATAGAAGTGTTCAAGATTATGACAAAGTAAAGCTGTTCCCAAGATCTGACGCTACAGGGACAAGGGGGCACAGATTTAAGGTTTTGGGCAAAAGATTCAAGAGGGTGTGAGGAAGAACTTTTCTATGCAACGATTAGTAATGTCCTGGAACTTGCTGCTTAGCAGGGCGATGGAAGTGGAGACAATCAATGATTTCAATAGGAAATTGGATAGGCATTTGATTGAAATAAACTTGCAAAACTGTGGATTTAGATCGGGAAAATGGGACTGACTGGATTGCCCTACAGAGAGCCAGCATGGTCTTGATGGGCCCAGTGGCTTCCTTCAGCACCACTATGATCTATGACTTGGGTTCCACTCTGACCCAGTCTGACAAAGCACAAGATTCCTTGCCTGTTGATTGAAAGATTTGTATGAAGAACATGTTTGGTCAGGCTTCAACAGCTAAGGGACTCACAAGTTTCGATGTGTATACACATAAGTCATTGAAGATGGCAGGGCATGTTGAGAGAGCAGTTAAAATAAACCATATAGTTTCTTAGGCTTTACTAATAGCGGCATTGAGTTACAAGAGTAAGGTGGTCATGTTCAATTTCTATAAGACACTAATTAGGTCTCATCTGGAGTACTCTGTCCAGTTCTGGGTGCCATAATTGAGGAAGGATGTGAAGGAATTGGAGAGAGCACAGAGGAGATTCACAAGAATGATTCCAGGGATGAAGAACTGTAACATTGAGGAGAGATTGGAGAGATTGGGACCATTTTCCTTGCAGAAAGGAAAGCTGAGAGGAGACTTAATAGAAGTATTCAAGATCCTGAGGGGTATGAACAGGGTAAATAGCGAGAAACTGTTCCCATTCAAGAGAGCATCAAGAACTAGGGGGCACAGATTCAAAATAATTGGCAAAAGGAGTAATAGCAATGTGAAGAAAAAAAATTTTCACCCAGAGGGTGGTTGGAGTCTGGAATGAACTTCCTGAGGGGGTTGTGCAGGCAGGTTCAATCGAGGTATGCAAAACGCATTGGATTCTCTCTGAAAAGAAAGAATGTGCAAGGTTACAGGGATGAGGCAGGGAGTGGGACTAGGTAGAATACTCTTCCAGAGAGATAGTGCAGACTCGATGAGCTGAATAGCCTCCTCCTACACTGCAAAGATCCTATGAGTTCTCAAGTGCTTAATCTCATAAAAACAAACAATTTTCTATTCATCCCCACATCAAAGACAGCTAACCCTTTAATAGGCTCTATCAGACTGTGAACTCAGAGCCTTCCATCCTCACTTCCGGTGAGATAATTATAGCTTTTGTATACCAGGCAAGCATTCGTAAACAACTTTAAAACTGCTAAAACAGAGATTTTTCTTAACTCTCACTGATAACTGCAGCCTGACTTGTTTTTCATTTTTAAAGGGCTTAAATAACTTCAGAACATGACAGTCAAACAGACCTATTTTCCCTTCAAGGGCCTTTACATCTTCGTGACTCCCACACAGCAGGTTATGTCCCTTCCAGCAGCCAAAATGGGGTCTGTTTGAACTCAGCACTGAGTTCAAATGGCCCTGCTGAGTTCAGCTGTCCCTCATGTATGAATCACGCCCCACCCCCTTTCCCCTATCGGCAAAAAATTGGATCTGTTGGAAATGGGGACAGGATTATCACACTCAGGTGCTGCCCATCATTTTGGAAGATCTGTGGAGAAACCTTAGTATTTTCTGCAACCAGAGACAAACTGGTCCCCAATGAAACTAGCAAACCTTAATAATGTCATAAAGTTTGTGAAGATGAACAGAAATAGAATGATCCGGTTTACGGAAACAAAGATTTAAACCAAAGAAACTCAGTGAGATCCTGGCTAAATCGAATCCTGAACCTAAGCTTGCACTCAGCTCTCCCTTTCACACTTCTGTTATTAGTGTTAGGTAGGAAAAGAAATGAAAAACTCATATTCATATAGCGCCACTCACAACACCACAAAGAACTTTACAGCCAATGCAGTATTTTTTTGAAATGTGGTCACTCTTAGAAAACAGCATCCTCTTTGTATACTGTTACTCTACATTTATATAACATAAAGCTCCTAGTCCTTTGAAAGAACCCACATCATAATCATTTTCTAGTGGAAAAAAATTAACACACTGGGTGCTACCTACATTTGACATTATCAAACAGTTCCCAGGTTTATCCCACAAACACAGACTTGGGAAACATTCATGAACATCATCCATTCTTCCTAATAGCTTCCTCGAGATCAGTTAGGGTGTAGGTATGCAATTGTAATGTTTTTGTTTAACACTGATACTGCAGCCTAAATATCCAAGCTGACACTGATGTGAAGTGCAGTGAGTCTCACTGAAGCAGCTGCCACATGTCCCTTTCCTTTTGGAGTCTCCGTTATACAATTTTACCATCAGTGCTAAGACTAAAACCCTTCACTCAGGCACTAAAATTGTAGTGTAAATGGGAACATAGGACCAGGAGGAGCCCATTCAGCCTCTTAATCCTGTTCCACCATTCAATTTGATCATGGATGACCTGTATCCTAACTCCATTTACCTGCATTGGTTATGTAACTTTTATTATCCTTGTCCAACAAAACTCCCTCAATCTCAGTTTTGAAATTTTCATTGATCTTCATCTACCACAACTTTTGGGGAAGAGAGTTCCATATTTTCACTATCCTTTGTCTGAAGAAATGCTTCCTGAACTGCCTAGCTGTATTTTTAAGGCTATTCCACCTTGTTTAGGATGCCCCACCTGGAGAATTAGATACTATTTACCTTATCAATTCCTTAGATTGTCTTAAACTAATCAATTAGATCACACTTTAATTTTCTGTATTTATAGGAATACAAGCCTAGTCTATGCAATCTGTCCTTATTTGAACTTTAGTCTCAGTATCATTCTAGTGAACCTGTCCTGCAACCCCTCCAAGGCCAATATATCTTTCCTGATGTGTGGTGCCAGCCCTGAGCACAGTTCTCTAAATCGGCTCTAACAGGTATTATGACACAGCCAATGATAAAAGCTGAGTTGTTCAAATCCCAGAGGGAAACTTGAAACAACTGTCATAACCCATTTTTGCAATTTGTATGTTTCGAGATGCAGGCTTTGAATTCAGCCACCGAGTCTCAAGAGGTTTTAATACAATTAAATGAAACATTTATTAATTAGTATAGTGTAAGCACATACATATGTCTACAAATTACTGTGATAATAACTTCTAAAAAAGTCCCCTAATTAATCTGGCTCTCAGTTACACCCATTAAGGCAACCATAAAACACATAGGGGAGAATTTTCTCCCTGTCGGGCTGGCTGGTCAGGAGCGGGTGTGGGCAGGCATGGAGACAATCGCTGCCTGCGATCAGCTCCATACCACCACTTTATGTAGGTAGGCTAATTAAGGCCGGTAGCGCTCCCTGTGTGGGCGGGGGGAAGATGGAGAGTCGGAACCTGCGTGAATTTATGCGAAAGAGCGCAGAAACCTCCATGAGGCACAGAGCTGCCTCAGGGAGATAAAGGACACATTGAGAATTTCTAACAAATAAAGTTAAAAATTATTTACACATGTCCCCTTGTGTGACACTGTCACATGAGCTGGGACACATTTATGAATTGTGTAAAAAAATATCTATTAATTTGATAAAACCTCCAGGAAACCTCATCCCGCCCGTGGATGAAGATCCATGAAAAACGCGAAGGCTGCTTGAGCTCTTCGTCTGCCTGCCAACCTTAAGGCTGGACGGGCAGCCCTGTCAATTATCTAAATTAGTCTCCCAATGGCCTTAACAGGCCTTTGGCAGTGCGGGCATGGGCGCGCACCCACCAATCGATAGATCGGAATGAGGCGCGGTGATGTCGGGACACATGCCCAACGTCACCGTCTGTCATTTTACACACCAGGCCCAGCCCCACATGTCAACATGAAAATTCTGGCCATAGATTTAAACGGACTCCTGGCCAAGCACACGCTGGATGGTCAAATTCAAAATGAGTTTCTTTCAGCTCTGGGTCCTTGCAGACAGCAGCTTGATGCTTACAGGCCGGAGGCTTTAGACCTTAGAATCCCTCTACCTTTTGCCTACAGCCTTTTCTTCCTTTATGTATATTTTCCTCTTTGAATGCAACTTCTCATTGTATCACTAGGTTTTTTGGAGCTTTACCGCTTCTAACAATAAAACCCTTTCATAACACCGATTTTATCAGTAAGCTTTGAAAAAAGTAAACACATTGTTTGGCCTCTTCTGGCTAGGTGTAATATTTCACCCATTCTTTTGAATGTTTCATTTAAAAATGCAAATTGCCCCCTTTATACTTCACCTGGTAATTTACCTAATTAACATTTCAAAGCAACTTCTCTTCTATACATCAAAGTCTCTGGACCAGCTGGCTTTAATCCAATCAAGACACAGACACACACACACACACACATAGGCACAGACACTACTAGAACTCTATTTCAAAGTAATTTCCAATGAGATTATAGACATTCTTAAATCTTCCTGACACTAGGTCTTGATATAGCTTGAACATCACTTCCACCGCTTTCAATTCCAGCACCTTTGAGGTAAAGGCTTTTGAATTATTTTTTGTACCTATTCACGTGTCACAGAACCACAGAACTGTCACAGTTCACAATGAGGCTATTCAGTCCGTCATGATTGAGTTTTTCGAGGAAGTGACAAAGATGAGTGACGATGGAAGGGCAGTGGATGTTATATACATGGATTTCAGTAAGGCCTTTGACAAGGTCCCTCATGACAGACTGGTACAGAAGGTAAAGTCGCATGGGATCAGAGGTGAGCTAGCAAGATGGATACAGAATTGGCTTGGTCATAGAAGACAGAGGGTAGCAGTGGAAGGGTGCTTTTCTGAATGGAGAGCTGTGACTAGTGGAGTTCCACAGGGATCAGTGCTGGGACCTTTGCTGTTTGTAGTATACATAAATGATTTGGAGGAAAATGTAACTGGGCTAATTAGTAAGTTTGCAGACGACACTAAGGTTGGAGGAGTTGCAGATAGTGAAGAGGATTGTCAAAGGATACAATGGGAAAAAGATCGGTTGGAGACTTGGGCAGAGAAATGGCAGATGGAGTTTAATCTGGACAAATGCGAAGTAATGCATTTTGGAAGGTCTAATACAGGCAGGAATTATACAGTGTTGACGTTTCGAGTCCTCATGACCCTTCGACAGAACTTCCGCCAATGCTGCCAGACCTGCTGAGTTTTTCCAGGTAATTCTGTTTTTGTTTTGGATTTCCAGCATCCGCAGTTTTTTTGTTTTTATCTCTAGGAATTATACAGTAAATGGCAGAACCCTTAAGTGCATTGACGGGCAGAGGGATCTAGATGTACCGGTCCACAGGTCACTGAAAGTGGCAACACAGGTGGATAAGGTAGTCAGGAAGGCATATGGCATGCTTGCCTTCATTGGCAGGGGTATTGAGTATAAAAGCTGGGAAGTCATGCTGCAGCTGTATAGAACCTTAGTTAGGCCACACTTGGAATATTACGTGCAATTCTGGTCGCCACATTACCAGAAGGATATGGAGGCATTGGCGAGGGTGCAGAGGAGGTTTACCAGGATGCTGCCTTGTCTGGAAGTTATTAGCTATGAGGAGAGGTTAGAGAAAATCGGATTGATCTCACTAGAGCGACGGAGATTGAGGGGCGACTTGATAGAAGTTTACAAAATTATGAGTGGCATGGACAGAGTAGATAGTCAGAAGCTTTTTCCCAGGGTGGAAGAGTCAATTACTAGGGGACATAGATTTAAGGTGAGAGGATAAAACTATAGAGGAGATGTGCGGGGCAAGTTTTTTATGCAGAGGGTATTGAGTGTCTGGAATTCACTGCCAGAGGAGGTGGTGGAAGCAGGTACGATCGTGGTGTTTAAGAGGCAGCTTGACAAATACATGAATAGGATGGGAATAGAGGGATATGGACCCCGGAAGTGCAAAATGTTTTAGTTGACTGGCAATATGATCGGCGCAGGCTTGGGGGGCCGAAGGGCCTGTTCCTGTGCTGTTCTTTTCTTTGTTCTTTGTTCTTTGTATGTCTGTGCCAGCTCTCCGAATGAACCAATGCCATTCTCCCCAGCTTCTCCCCATAACTCTGCACATTTTTCCTTTCCAGATAATAATCCAATTCCCTCTTGAGTGCCTCAAATCTGCCTGCACCCACTGTCAGGCAGCACATTCCAGATCTTACCCACTCGCAGCATAAAAATAGTTTCTGATCATGTTTCCATTGCTTCTTTTGCCAATTACCTTAAATCTCTGCCCTCTCATTCTCAATTCTTGCATCAGTGGGAACAATTTCTCCCCATCTACTCTGTCCATGATTTTGAATAACTCTATCAAATCTCCCCTCAACCTTCTATCCTCCAGGAAAAACCGTCCCAACTTCTCCAATCTATCTATGTAGCCGAAGTTCCTCATCCCTGGAATCATTTTCATGACTCTTTTCTACACTCTCTCTAATGCCTTCATATCTTTCCTAAAGTGTAGCACCCAGAACTGGATGCAATACTCCAGTTGAGGCCAAACCAGTGTTTTATACAAGTTTAACATAATTTCCATCCTCTTGCGCTCTATACCCCTGTTAATAAAGCCTAGGATACTGTGTGTTTTATTAACCGCTCTCTCAATCTATCTTGCCACCTTCAATAACTTGCACATATACACCCAGATCCCTCTGCTCCTGCACCTCCTTTAGAATTGTACCCTTTATTTTTTATTGTCTCTCCATGTTCTCCCTGTCAAAATGAATCACTTCACACTTCTCTGCATTGAATTTATTCTTTAGTAATTTGTGTAGTTGGATCTTTAAATCCACCTTTTCCTTCACAGTCCATGGGGCTTTTCATCATTTAGAAAATAGTTCGGTCTATCTTGGAGACCTCACACTTTCCCATAATGAACTCCATCTGCCACAGTTTTGCCTACACACATAATCTGTCAATGCATGTTGAATCAGTTTTCTTATCGCATCTTTGAGAAATGCCTTGGTGGCTTTCCTCGATCTGATTTACTGCTTACCTACTCACTTACCTAGTACATATGAACAAACATACAAATTAAGAGCAGGAGTAGGCCATTCGGCCCTTTGAGCCTGCTCGGCCATTCAATAAGACCATGGCTCATCTGATGGTAACCTCAACCCCACATTCCTGCCTACTCCTGATAAACTTTCACCCCATTGTTCATCAAAAATCTGTCTAGCTCTGTCTTAAAAATATTCAAAGACTGATTCCACTGCCTTTTGAGGAGGAGAGTTCCAAAGACTCACGGCCCTCTGTGAGAAAAAAATTCTTCTTATATCTGCTTTTAAAATAAGGGTTTCCTATTTAACAGGGACTCCTAGTTCTAGATTTTCCCACAAGAGGAAACATCCTCTCCACATCCACCCTGTCAAGACCCCTCGTGATCATAAAGGTTTCAATGAACTCGCCTCTTACTCTTACTCTAGTGGGTACAAGCCTAACCTATCGAACCTTTACTCATAAGACAACCTGCCTATTCCTGGAATTACTTCAGTAAACCTTCTTTGAACTGTTTCTAACGCATTCACATCTTTCCTTAAATCAGGAGACCAGTACTATATGCAATATCTCAGATGTGATCTCACTAGTGCCCTGTACTTAACCCCCCTATTTTTGTAATCAAGTCCTCTCACAATAAATGATAACATTCTATTAGCTTTCCTAATTACTTGCTGCGCTTGCATACTAGCCTTTTGTGATTCATGCAATAGGATACCCAGATCCCTCTGAATCTCAGAGCTCTGCAACCTCTCACCATTTAGATAATAAGCTTCTTTTATTCTTCCTGCCAAAATGGCCAATTTCAAATTTGCCCACATTTTAGACAGATCTTTGGCCACTCAGTTAACCTATCTATGTCCCTTTGTAGCCTCCTTATGACCTCTTCACAATTTACTTTCCCACCTATCTTGGTGTCATCAGCAAATTTAGCCACCATTCCTTCGGTCCCTTCATCCAAGTCACTTATATAAATTGTAAAAAGTTGAAAGTAACTTGAACATTTCTTCTGAAGGAATAACACAAGGGAGAAGGGAAGAGAAAAATCCCATCTACCTCTCTGCTTACACAGAGAATGTATAATATTCCCTGTAATGGGCTCTATTCCAAGTAGTTTATATAGTGTGATTAACTGCAGATAAAACTTGAAAGATCAACTGTTCCTGAATTATTTAGGTACTCTGGCAAATATTAGTGTGGCACAACCACCAAAATTATTAATCATCGACTAGTGCACTCACCAGATGTTCCCATTGACTGAGCAGCACAAGTATCAGTAAGTTCTATTCAAGCATTTGATCATTTATGTTTAAACAGATCCTTAAAATTTTCAATTCTTAATCAGTTCTTCATTCTTTGTTTAAATGAGTTAATTCACATCTGCACATCTTCACTGCAGATCTATTCAATGTATCAGTTTCACCAAGTTAAAAAAAAGAAAACCTTTTAATGTCATTGTGCCTTTGAAATTCATTAATGTTACAGTTTTTGAAGAGGAAATAGCACCATCCAGTGGGAAAATTGCCTTTCTCTGAAAGCAGTTCCCAGTCAGAAGCAGTTACGATTTTTAGAACATTAGAATTATGTCTATGTCCCTTCAATGATAGCTCATTAAAGGAAATAAATGCTAAAACACAAACTGTGACGATAATAAACTGCTTGTATAGTGACTGAAAGCAAACTAACATATCTTACAGAATATAACAAAGTGTACATCCAACTGTGTGCCTCTATCGATAACTGCTAATAAAATCATCAGCCCACAAATAAACTCTGCTAGTCTGATTCCAATTAAACAATCATCCTATACAACTTGAAAGGGCTACACAGTTTGTCTAATGGTACATCACAACCTCATTTCAATACTGTAAATTTTATCTTGTAATTATTTAATTATTGCTATTTTTTAAGATCAACGTTATACCTCATATATCAATTTCCCAAGTTTGCTTTATCCTCTTCCTGTAAACATACTGCCTTCTCAAGTGACTTTTATTAAGTGCCAGCTTGGCTCAGTGGTGACGTCCTTGTCATTGAGTTAGAAGGGTGTGGGTTCCAGCACTTTTCCAGGGCTTTAGCGTAGTACAAAGGGAGTACCGCATTGTCTACCTGTTCAGGTGGATTTCAAAGTGTTCCCCAAACTTTTTCCCCAGTGTGACCACATTTTGATGCCTTAGACTTGGTGTGAGCAATTTGGTCGGAGTGGTGGGGGGCATAAAGGGTTGAGTGGTGTGGGATGGGGTGGGATGGGGTGGGTTGGGGGGGGTTTACCCTCAGTTGTTGAATGGGTGGGGGAGTGTGTGGCACCAAAATAAAACAAGACAAGATAGTAATCTTCACTAGTTAATTATAGTGTACTTTTGTGTAACTATAATGTACTATGGTGTATTTTAAACAGAGTCATTTTAAACAAATTGCAATAGTTTCTTATTGGTGAGAAACAAACACCAGAATTTTACATTCATTGGGTGCCTTGGCCGGAGCGTTCAGGAATCTGACCGCCGCCCGCGGTCGGCTCTGCACCGCCATTTTACGTGGGTGGGCCAATTAAGGCCCGACCAGTGTAAGACTGACAGCAGCAACAGCGAGAAGGGGCAGGAGCTCAATGTCCGCCGGGTCCAATGGTGACTCGGCAGTGGATTCAAAAGCAGCCGCAGCAGCCATGCGAAGGCTGCCATTGACCTGGAGGACGCTCGTTATGGGGAACCTCAATGCTGAACATGACGGGAGGGAGGGCAGGTCGGCAGGGCAGTTGGCCCCGCGTTTTTCCGACAAGTGTCTCGCTGCCCTCCTGGAGGAGGTGGCAGCACGCCAGGATATACCTGTCCCCAAGGACGGGAGCAGGGGGGGCCGAGGAGGTGGGCATCCAGGGTGAGCTCCCATGATGTGGTGAAGCACACATGGGTGCAGTGCCTTAAGCGCTTCAATGATCTCCTGCGATCGGGAAGGGTGAGTACCGTGTTGGCATGGGTCACTTAGCACAGCAGTTGGGAGCGCTCACCCCACCGCCCCCAGACCCCAGAGTTCTTAGAATGTGAGTGGCAAATGTTAATGAGGCAGCATCTGAGCAAGGGGATGAGCCCTAGCTGCTTGGAATGAGTGTCTTGCAGCTCCAGGGTCATGAATCGGCTGAGCCCTGCGAGGTATTCCTCAGGTGGGAGTGGCCAGGCTGCAATGGCAATGCTGGTACAGGATGGATTAATCAAAGCTCCTCTCTCCTTTCAGGAGAAGACATCCCACAACAACGCAGAAAGGTTGGGGATTGGCAGAGGACCACCCCACCTTGTAATCTTGAGCAGATAAGAGCAGGAGGCACTGGAGCTGGAGACACGCCATGTGCCTAGGTAAACCCGGCCATGGTGAGGTTGGGGTGCCATAGGGAGGTAAGAGGTGCAGTGCACTGAGGTCAGAATGTCTGTGATAGCAACCATTCCACTGTTATCGCTATATTGGTGTGAACCTCGAACATGAAGTCCGCATGGATAATGGAAAGACGAGGGCACCCTGAATCGGGTGCCAGGCATGCACAACAACAGTGTAACAACTTCAACTAATGATGTATCGATTTCCTTCCTTTCAGGCTCACCAGATGCCCGTCGGGGTCAGGAGCCTGACAGCCCGCCGCTCACCCCAGAGTACACACAAGAGAAATGCACCAGCGTCACACCCTTTCAGCCAGGCAGGCACCAGCACAGATACCAGCACCTCGGTGGGCATTAGATCGTCAGATAGTATCTCAGTGCACAGCAGTGAGGGCACCACACTCGCTTGAGATGCAGGCAGAGGCAGAGCGTGCCCAGGGCACTAGCAGTCGGAGGACTGCTGGGTACCAGGAACATGTTCAGTCGGTGGCTGATGATGTGCCTCTGGAGTCGTCTCTGAGGCAGCAGATGCTGGAAGTCCAGCAGGATGTGCGGGAGGATCTGGCAGCGATACATG